>NC_080418.1:123559423-123891923 GCF_029873635.1 Malania oleifera | reverse complement strand
AGCTGATGATGTGGGATGGGTCTGGGACGTATTTCCTTAACATGACAACATAAAACACGTCATAAATTCGAGCCAAAGCTAGCGGCAAAGCGAGCCTATAGGCAACTGACCCTATTCTCTCAAGTATCTCAAAAGGGCCAATATACCTAGGGCTCAACTTGCCATTCTTTCCAAACCTTATAATTCCTTTCAAAGGAGCTATCTTCAAAAATACTTGATCTCCCACATCAAATTCCAACTCTCGGCGGCAAGTGTCTGCATAACTTTTCTACCGACTCTGTGTTGTACTGATTCTTTCTCTAATTAATTGGACTTTGTCGGAAGTCTGTTGTATTATTTCGGGACCCAAAACTCCCCTTTCACCTACTTTATCCCAAAAAAGAGGAGAATGACATTTCTTGCTATATAATGCCTCGTATGAAGCCATGCCAATACTAGCCTGATAGCTATTATTGTAAGCAAACTTAACTAACGGCATAAACTGAATCCAACTGCCCCCAAAATCAAGCACACAAGCACGAAGCATATCTTCTAGTGTCTGAATTGTTCTTTCAGTTTGACCATCTGTCTGGGGATGAAAAGTAGTGCTAAAAGCTAACTATATACCCATAGCCTCCTAAAAACTTTTCCAGAATCGTGAAGTAAACCGAGGATCTCGGTCCGAGACTATGGATACCAACACACCATGGACGTGAACTATCTTCGGAACATATATCTCTACCAACCCGTCCATGAAATAACTGATTTTAATAGGAATGAAATGAGCGGTCTTCGTTAGACGATCTACAACCACCAAAATCACATTCAGTCCCTGTCATACTGGTGGTAACCTCGTAACAAAGTTCATCGAAACGTGGTCCCATTTCCATTATGGAATGAACAATGGGTGCAACTGTCTTACCGGTCTCTGGTGTTCAGCTTTAACCTATTGACACGTCAAGTATTGCTGAACAAACATGGCTATCTCCCTCTTCATTCCACTTCACCAGAAATATTATTACAGGTCCCTGTACATTTTAGTACTGCCGGGATGGACCGTGTATAGGGATCTGTGAGCCTCCTCCAGTTTAGTTCTCCTAATCTCAGTATCTGCATGAACACATAGCCTAATACAGAATCGCAAAGTTCCATCATCTGATATGCTGAACTCCTCACCCTGACCATCCCGTACTCTAACCATCACCTCTGCCAACTCTGCATCATCGCCCTGAGCTGCTTTAATTCTCTCGTATAGTGTAGGTTGAACCACTAGACTTGCAATAATTGCCTGAGGACTCTCCTTTACCAATTCCATACTAAGTCTCTCCAAATCCATCAGAATTGAGTGCTAAATCTCCACAGCTGCCAGTACGAGTCCCCCTGATTTCTTGCTCAGAGCATCTGCCACTACATTTGCTTTTCCTGGGTGGTAACTAATCGTGCAATTATAATCTTTAATAAGCTCTAGCCACCTTCTTTGCCTCATATTCAACTCTTTCTGGGTAAAGAAATATTTCAAACTCTTATGATCCATGAAAATCTCACACTTTCCACCATATAAATAATGTCTCCAGATCTTGAGAGCATACACCACTGCAGCAAGCTCTAAATCATGGACAGGATAATTCTTCTCATATTTTTTAAGCAGCCTAGACGCATTTGCAATAACCCTGTCATGCTGCATCAACACGCATCCAAGACCCTTCAAAGAGGCATCACTCTATATTACAAACCCATCCTCCCCTGAAGGAATAGTCAGTACTGGAGCTGAAACTAACCGCTACTTTAGTTCTTGAAAACTCTGCTCATAGTCATCAGTCCATTCAAATTTTATATTTTTTCTCGTAAGTCGTGTTAATCGATCAGATAGCCTAGAGAAACCATCCACAAAACGCCGGTAATAACCTGCTAATCCTAGGAAACTCCTAACTTCCTGAACATTTCTCAGCCTTTCCTAACTCACCACTACCTCTATTTTACTCAGATCAACTGATACTCCTTCTTATGAGATCACATGGCCGAGAAAAATAACCTGCCTTAACCAGAACTCACATTTCTTGAATTTTGCATATAATTTCCTTTCACTCAATATCTGCAACACCAGCCTCAAATGATGGCCGTGCTCCTCAAAACTCCTCAAGTAGACTAGTATATCATCAATGAACACCACCACAAACTGGTCCAAATACTGGTGGAACACCCGATTCATCAAATCCATGAATACTTCTGGTGCATTAGTCAACCCAAATGGCATCACTAAAAACTTGTAATGCCCATACTTGGTACGAAAGTGTCGTCTTCGAAATATCTTTTGCTTTAACTTTCACCTGGTGGTAGCCAGACCGTAGATCAATCTTAGAATAAACTTGGGTCCCCTGGAGCTGATCAAATAAATTATCGATCCTAGGGAGAGGATATTTATTCTTGAATGTCAGTTTATTTATCTCCCTATAATCGATGCACAACCTCATGGTTCCATCTTTCTTTTTCACGAACAGAACTGGTGCTCCCCAAGGCAACACACTAGGCCTGATAAAACCTTTATCCAGCAATTCCTATAACTGGTCTTTCAGTTCTTTCAACTCGACCGGAGCCATATGGTATAGTGCTTTAGATACTGGTGCAGATCCCGGCAACAAGCCTATAGTGAACTTAATCTCATGATCTGGTGGCAAACTAGGCAATTCTTCTGGAAATTCCCTCACTACTGGTATGTCAGCTTGTCTCAATACCTCTTTTGGCAATTCTTTTATGTATGCGACATATCCGAATACATACTAGAAAATTTCAAAGTACCCTCCTGCATCTAACCACAGATCCCATTGGTGTACCCACAAACAATTCTACATCTAATGGGTGTGTCTCTATTCCAGTTATTTTCACATATCTCGCCGATATAAAAGAGTGGGTAACACCTATATAAAAAAAAAAAAAACAATCATTTTATATGGTAAGCAGTAAGAGTACCTGTGACCACACTTCCAGCCGTCTCAGCGTCTCCCGATGTCAACGCATAAACCTTCACCTGCACAGTGTTCCTCTGCTGACCACCGTGGGGCACCTGATATCCACCTCGAAATGGTTTGGGAGCCTGTGCATAATTCGACGGCATCTGACATGATCGAGCCATATGATCGGGTCTCCCACAACGATAACAAACATTTTCCCCCAGTCGGCACTCACCAGGATGTCTCTGTCCGCATCTAAGACAAATGGCAGGAAGTTGTCCGCCCTGAAATCCCCCATGCTCTACCATCTGCCTCAAGCCTCCACCAGATCTACCTCCCTTTCAAGGGCCTCGACTGGGACCCACCTAAAAACTCAAGGGTGCAGTCCTCTTCTTCTAACTGTGTGTCTCCGTCTCTCTAGATAAACTCTCCTCCGCTATAGTGGCCTTGTCAACCAATTCTGCAAAATCCTAGATCCTCAGTACCACCACCTGTCTATAAATGTCTCGCATTAGGTTCCTCTTGAACATTCTAGCCTTCTTCACTTCATCGGGGACAAAATATGAGCAAAAACGTGAGAGCTCAATAAATCTCGCCGCATACTGCTGGACACTCAATGACCCCTAGGACAGACTCAGAAACTCCTATACTCGAGCATCTCTGACTGAAGCAGGATAATACCTATCAAAGAATATGTCCCTGAATCGGGCCCAGGTCATCTGCACTAGTATAGCCCTCTACTCCTCCAACAACCTGATGGCTGCCCACCATCTCTCAGCCTCCCTCGCTAGCCTATATGTAGCATACATAACTCTCTGCTCATCGGTGCAGTGAAGTACTGCCAGGATCTTCGCTACCTTCTACACCCAGTCTCCGCAACTGCAAGATCAGTCGCTCCAGAAAAAGTTGGTGGATTCATCTTTATAAATTTCTCTATGATACATCCCTGAGTTGAGGATGGACCTCCCTACTCTCTAGAGTTCCGCGCTATCTCAGCCATAACTTCTTGAGCCACACTGCGTAGCACAGCATCTGAATCCCCACCTGCTGCGCCAAAAGGATTAGCACCATCATCCCCACTGGCGTGAGCGCTACTGCCTCCTGGGTCCATCCTAAAAACACATGGAACACCGTTTCAAAATTCTATTTTCCTACAGGCCCAACTTATTCAACTACAACTCCAAATCCTCTATTAACTATCCCTCCTGATTTTAACCCCAAAATCCACTCCTATAACCTAAACATATGACTCATCGACAATTTACTATGGTTTTCTTGAAATTGTCACCCCAGGAAAAACACAGAAACTACCACGAAATCCTGTATCCATATCATAGAATAAAATCGCAAATCTTTTTCCTATATTCTGGTATAGTTTTCCGCTGCACTCTAGAGTCTACAGAACCTAGAAACCTAGGCTCTGATACCAAAATGTAACATCCTCAAAATTCTTACCATTTTTTTTAATATATGTGTATCTACATCCATACCTAAGCAGTGGAAGACAAATCACATAACCACATCTATATGTAAATATTATACAATACCAAAATCCAGTATATATCAACCATAGCCATACAAAATAACCCCTCCAGTATCATTTTCCTCAAAATACAAAACTTTATCAAAAACTCACCCTATAACCAGGGTAATCTAAATACTCTCTATCCGCGAGCCTGATCTGCTCGCTTAACTGGCTCACTTGAAAAATGTTAAAGTAGTGGGGTGAGTCGACGCTCAATAAGTGGAAATATGCTATTACTAGTGTGTGACAACTAAGTTAAGAATATTTTTTAAATAACAACTGAACTGTAATACATTAATAAATTTGTAAAACATATCTTTCTTTTCACAATTTAAAATATAATTGTATCATCTGTGTTTTCTCCTTTTCATACTGCTAATATCATACTATACTCATCATATACTATAAAGTTGTATATATATACATAACTGTGCTTTATCCTTGGAACTCTGTAAGTCATTATTTGACCCCTCATGACAGGGTTGTGCGGCCCGTAGGCGGGACTTCATCCGGTCGACCCTCCAGATAAGTCAATATACACTACACTACCTTAGCTCGGCCAACCTGCATCTACTCCTAGGCTCGGGACCGGCTACTACCTCATCAAATCGGCCCCCTCCACCCAGTGAACTGGGGAGCTGCATACTCTCCGAGCACGACTGACGGTACCCACACACTATCAGAGATATGTGGTTGTACTCTATCTATAACTAGCAACGGTACCGTGCTCTGTACTCTATATTTGTACTGTATCTGTCTATAATCTTTCCATAGGGATCTGATACTATATATGTATATATACATATATACTCTTTTACTATTTTCATCATGTTTCCAAAATTACCATAACGCTATCTTTCTATACTGTTGTAGACACCCTATTTTTGCCCTAACCAAATAGAACAAGGGGTCCTTTCTCATTGTATTATTATTATTTCCTTATTTTTATTATTATTTTATTATCACAATTATTTCATTATTATTATTATTATTATTATTACTATGATTTTTTATTGTTGTTATTTATATAATTTATTATCATTATTATTATTTTCACTATTATTATTATAATTATTTTTACTATTATTATTATTACTATTAATATTATTATCATTTTATATATATATATAAATATATTATTACTCTATTATTATTATTATTATTATTATATATTATTGTAATTACTTTATTATTATTTTCATATATTTTTATTCTTACTTTATTATTATTATTATTATTATTATTGTTATTTTCATATATTATTATTATTACTTTTATTATTATTATTATTATTATTTTTATTAGTGGGTCTAGGGTTTTGGGGAATGCCTATATAAAGGCTTTATTCACACAGCCAAAGGGGGCGCTGCACACGCACAGCAGCAGGCGGAGCAAAAGCAAAAAAAAAATAAAAAAAAAAATTCTTGTTGTTTCTCCTTCTAGGTCTTCTTCTTCTTCTTCCCCGCAGCCCCTCCACTCTTTCTCCTCTCAGCTCCCTATTCCAGCCATCCCTCTGTAGCCGAGGCATCAGGCCAGCCTCCAAACTCCACAAGATGCTAGCCATCTTCGCACGCCTGCAGTAGCCTCTCTAGCTCCTCTACCCCAAGCGCACATAGCAGACAGCAGCTCCCTCCGGCTCCATAGAGGCTCCACTGCAACAGTCCTCCAGCCCCCTGTCATAGCAGTCGTGACCGCTCAGCCCCAACCTTCAGCTCCTTCATCTGCTCCGAGGACCAACTTGCAGCAACCATTGAAGCCACTCTCTCGAGCCTCTGCTACAGAACTAGCCGCACCCGCCTCTGCTGTGGCAATAGCTTCAGGCTCCTACAATCCCGGCCAGCACCAAGAACCCCTCAGTAAGTACCCACTGTAAGTGCCTCCCCTACACAGCACACGCACACACACGTGCACCCATATTTTATTTATTTATTTATTTATTTTTTTGTGTTTTCTTTCTTTTTGTTTTTTTTTTCTTTCCTGTTTGGTTTATTTCTTTGTTTTTATTTATTCTGATGTTTGGGTTTCATTGTACCTGCAGGTAGCACGCTTTGGTTGTGTTTATTACATATATATATATATATATATATCTATATATATATATATATATGTAAAAGGATTACCATTCCTTTTACAGGGTTTTTATATTTAGTTTAATATTTAATAGTCATGGTAAGTTTTTTTATTGCATTTGTTATATAGGTTGATTGTTTTATTGTCATTGTTATGAAATTTTTATCATTGGAATTTGTTTTGATATTTATAGCTTAACCTTTTGTATTCGTGGAATTATTAATATTCTTATTGTAGAATCCTTAATGTTATAGTATATGGTTATATGTCTAGTATTCATGTTGCGTGTTTTATTATTGTTACAACTATTTTGATGTCCAATTGTCGTATTTAGGGTCGTTTGTTATTATTGCATGTTTAATATTTATGTATTTAGAATGTTTGTTATTATAGTACTTATTTATGTAAGGGCGTTATTGTTTGATATTTATATGTTTAGGTATGTTATATATAATGTTCACAATAGGGTTATATCCAATATTAGAGTTTAGGGTTCACATGTAGGATTGTTATTATATTTTTTTGTATAGATTAACTATTATTGTTGAAAGGAGTATATTGTTGATTTCTTTTAATATTAACTTCCCCTGTTTAGGTTTTGTTGTATTTGTTTGTTAATATTCCTAATGTAGGTAATCATATTTATGTTAACATCTAATGTTCATGTTTAATCATAGTTATATCATATCATTAGTATTTTAGAATTTTAATCACATTGTATAGCATGTTAGGACTTTAGTAGGTTAGTATTTTAGTTGTATTATATATAGCATCTTAGAATTATAATTGTATTTAGTATTCTAGAATTTTAGTTATATTATATGTTTAGTATCTTAGTATTTTTGGTAATATCGTGTATTTAATATATTAGAACTTTAATTACATTATATTTGGTAAGTTAATATGGTATTGTTTATTATGATATTTTTTTCATAGTATATATGGTATTAGAGTATTTTATTATTGATATTCTTAGCATTTTAATATATATAGAGGACTACTTATTATGGTAACTTTTGTATATTAGCATGAATAATTGATTGGCGGTAACTTTTAGTATTTTAATATATAGGGGACTATTTATTATAGTATTTTTAGTGTATTAGCATATATATAACTTATTGGGATATTTTGAGTGTTTTAATATATAGGGTATTACTTTTTGTAGCATCTTAATATATATGGTATTTTATTACCTATTTTAACATTTGGAATATTTTAGTAGTTGCTGATTATCCTATGATCATATAGTAAAACCTCCCATACTAATACTTTCCTACTAAAAAATTCTATACGATTTTCAAAATATGGGAGTGTATTTTATTAAATATTTTTTATTTTTATCCCTATGATTTTATTGTGGGGGTATGAGCCTTCGGGCATCACGTACCTTAAGCTCTGAGGGAATATATATATATATTATATTTATTTATTTATTTTTTATGTGTATTTATAAATTCATAAAAAGGAGTAATTTAAAGATTTATTAGATTAACTTAGAGATAATTTCAAATTAATTAGGTATCGTTCGTAAGAACGGGCGCGTAGGGGGTGCTTGTACCTTCCCCTCGCGTAACCGAACTCTCGAGCCTAACTCTGGTAACATAGACCCATTCTACCCCTAACGGGGTAGGAATCATGTGTTCTAACCACACTAAAAGATTAGTGGCGACTCCGACATTCCATCATTTTTCCTTGAAAATATTAAAATTGATTTTTATTTCGCCGCCCGGGGCACACGCGCTCCTGAGATGTCGCGACTGCTGTAAATACTATAAACTCTGTATACTGTATCTGTAGCATCTTGATCTGTATACTGTATCTGTAGCATCTTGACACTATCTCTGTATATCTATCTGTATACTCTATCTATATACTCTGTCTGTATACTTTGTATGTTATGGTAATAGGAAACATGGCATGCTATAAACATTGTATATACTGTTCTGTATAAAACTATAATATATACTGATATGAGTAAAACTGTATACATGTATATGAATGTATATGTAAGAACCCAAACCGTGATAATGAGTATATATATATAAAGAGAGGGACATTTTGGTAAAAGAGCAGGTTCGTCATCGAAGCCGAATTTTTTCGACGAAGCCTTTCTTCTTCTCGTCGACGAAATTCAGAGCCTTGTCGACGAGGAAATGCCAAGAGGTTCAGGAAATTTAAATATCAGGATTCGTCGATGAAATCGTTGTCTCTTCGACAAAATCCCTGAAGACTTCGTTGACGAGGACACCAATTCGTCGATGAATCAAAGGCTTATAAAAGATATTTTTGGGTTTCTTCATTGCTAAGTTTTGGAAATCTTCTCTCTGTCTCTCTCCTCAATTTCTTCGCCGTTTGTCACCTGAATCGCAAATCCAAAGTTACTCGAGGATCAATGAAGGATTCTCTACGTTTCTAGTGGATCAAAATCTCGTTTGGAGCGGTTTCGGGTTTTGAGCTAAAATCGAGGTAAGGCTCGGTTTTCGTTTCTGATTCAGTATATGTATAATAGTACGGATTGTAAGTATGTTTTGTACTATGGTTTATAGGTTTTGGAGTCTTGGTTCATAGTTTTGAGGACCGTAGAGTTCGTAATTGGTTTTTAGGTTAAGGTAAGGGGATTCTGTTTATATCAGTCCATTTTCAAAATCAGGATCGGTAAGCTTGTAGGCTACGATCATATGTATGTTATGACTACTTATTTGGGGAAATCTATCGGGTAAAACTCTAGGATTTTCGGGTTATAGTTTTTTGGGAAAATTGGGGATTTCGAGTATCATCTCTACTTTGTTTGGAAAACCGTTTGTTTTGTTAAAACCGTATTATTGAGATGACTGTAATCCATATTTGCATAAACTATATACTTGAAATGGTAATTGATATGATTTGCCGTAAACCAAATAAGTGTGGTATGCATGGATGTATGTATTTGTTCTAAGTATTTGTAAAATAGTTATGTGGCGGCTAATTACCGTACGCTAAAATGTATAGGGATGTGAGTTCCAAAATGATTCCAGGTTTTGTGAAATCGGCTAGGGGCGGCTAATTAACGTACGTCGAGAGTGACCGGTTCTATATCCAAGGGTGTGAAATATCACCAGTCTAATTCTGGTTGGTCACCGAAGTGGTGTGAGCTATATGCTACATCATATGAAGCAATGGATTCACTATTGGGCCTAGGTCGTTGCAGTGTAGTTGTATATGTGGCAATGTAATCAGGGTGAGACTAGGTGACCTTGTGTAGTTGCGTATGTAGCAATGTAATCACTATTGGGCTTGAGTCGTAGATCTTCGTAGTTGCACGTGTAGTAATGTAATCGCTGTGAGACTAGGTGACCTTTGTGTAGTTGCGTATGAAGTAATGGATTCACCATTGGGCCTTGATCGTCGCAACGTAGTTATGTATGTAGCAATGTAATCGCTGTGAGACGAGGTGACCTGGTGTAGGTTGCGAACTAGTGTGACGACATTAACCGTATGTATGTATGTATCTTGGGTATCGTGTGAACTGGAATGGCTTTTGTGGAAAATACTGAAACCGTATGTATTTGTATGAAACTGTATCGTATGTATAGTGTTATGAAGTATGTAAAATGACACTGGTATGCCACACACTGATATAAACTGTTTTCTTCCTTACTGAGAGGTGTCTCACTCCGAATGTATGTACAATATTTTTTCAGGTCCTTCAGGTAGCGGTAAATAACATCCTAGCGTACGGAAGCAAGGGGTGTCGTAGCTACTGCTAGTACCTTTTTAGGTACGAGTTTTGGTATCCAGGTTGTCAAGATAGTTTTTGTAGACACGTGGGGTATGTATTGTAATTATGGGAATGTATGTCCTAGTTTGTATAGACTCTGGTATGATACTGGTTATGTATAAAAGACTATATTCCGCTACGTATTTTGAAGAGTATTAATGTTTGTGTGTATGTATACGTACATCCATTCACCCCACGGGGTCGAACCCTCTTTGTATGTGGTATCATGGATGTTTTAATTGATACAGAGACAGGTTAGGTTACTAAATTCATCCCCGGGTCCCATTTTCGGGTTTGGGGCGTGACAGTATATATATATATATGTGTGTGTGTGTGTGTGTGTGTGTGTCTATGAAATCTCTGTTATCATTCTCAAAACTTCTAGCATAGCATATTTCCCTTACCTTAACTTTGAAAAACCCCTATAAAATTCTTGCTCTATACCCACAGGGTTCCTAACTCAACATTCTGAAAACAAAATCCCCCAAAACAAAATATCAATATTTTCTTACCTACAACATTTCTTATAACTGAGGGAAAGGTAAATACTGAATAAAATGTCTTATCCTCAGATTGGGACGGAATCCAAACCAACTTTTACAACGATCAGTTCCAGCAGACTTGCAGAGAACTTCGTTAGGAGTGTCGTGGTGGCTTTGGATCATCAATTTGGCGTAAAACGGGCCTGGAATCGAGGAGAGAAGGAGAGAGGTACGTAGTGAGACAGAGAGAGAGAGAGAGAGAGGAGAGGGTTTCTTGCGTTATTTTCATCAAAAATACAGGTTAAACACTATTTATATCGTGGCCTTCGTCGACGAGACACGTCTTCTCGTCGACGAGTCTTTCAGTAATTTCGTCGACGAATCTTACTTTCTCGTCAACAAATTTCAGATGTCCTAAAACCCCTCTCGGTATTTTCTCGTCGACGAGACGTGGCTTCGTCGACGAGGTCCCTTATACGCTTGTCGACGAATCTCCTGTATTCGTCGATGAGACCCTGTGCAAAAATCCACGGTTGTTACAATTCCCGCTCAAAGATTTATTGTTTAAATCGGGGGGAAAACCCTAACTAAGAACTCTCAATGAAAATAATCAATCAACAAACAAGGAGAGTTTTAGCAATGTAAAACACTCAATAACACTCTTGGGAACTTGATCTATCAAGGGAATAACAAAATAGAGAGTGTATGGAAGTAGTATAAACTAAATGGGATTTGAAAATTTGAGAGAGTTTTTCCTTAATGATCTTGCTAATCAATCCTTAATTTTGCAAATGAGAAGATATATATAGGCAAGGACAAAAATATGAGCGTTGAGGACTCAATGGGCGTTATTAAAAATATTTTAAATGAGTTTAATTGTGTTTTAATCCAATTTACCCCTAATTACTACAATTAAAAATAAGCAACCCGAGACTTTCGGTCGACCGAGCCATAGGTTCAGTCGCCCAAACAGACACATGAGAAAAAGCAAAGTTTTCATGTTCGGGTGCTTGAGGAATTGTTATGTAACGCCCCGACCCCCTAAGTGGGCCCGGAGTGCTACAAATCAATTCATTTACCTAATAATCCACATTCTAATATCATTTATGTAGCAGAAAACTTAACTAAAATCTTTCAACCAATACAACACCAGAGTTTTCTACATCCGTCTACATTCTAACATACATCATACATCCACCTGTATTCACATAAATACATATCTCCAAAACATAACCCCCAAATATTAGTGTGTTTCACAACCATCCATCACTCAAAAGACTTAAACATAATACATAAAATATTTACACTCCCAAAAACATCAAAATTATAACCTTTTCCTCAAAAGTGCTATCACAGCTCGAGCTTTCTAAGCTCGATCTCGTGGAGGTCCTGAAAAAGATTAGTTCATATTCGGGTGAGACACATCTCAGTAAGGAAAAAAACAATATTTTAAAATAGTGTGTGGCTAACATGAGTTTATAATCAACATAATATTTAACATTTGCAAATCTTTAACATAATTTCTGAAATCATTTTCTGATCCTATTCAAACACATGCAAGATATTTTACCCACGAGATTACTCAAGGATAGGGATGATTACCCGCCTATATAAGTAGCACCCCTCTGCTCTGATACATTTGGCAACCCAAAGGTCATAGTTAAAGCATACCATGACACTCACCTTACTCAGTAAACCCTCAAGTGATAAATTGATCTCGTACTCACATAGTTCATACAAAAGTTTACCGGTAAAGGCACGCAAGAATAGGGAAATCTACCCACCCATACAAGTAGTTTCGCTTTACCCTAACATGTTATGCAGCCTACTACTACACCTGATACAACCAGGGCACTCGCCTTTCTCAATAAGCCCTCGAGCAAAGAGTTGGCCTCGCCCAAATGTAACATGTTCTACTATCATAAATACTGTTTGTAAAAACCTCAAAAAGAGATATAAAAGATTAGTGGATTGATTTCCAAAAAAAAAAAATAATAATTAAATTAATTAATCGGATTTAAAAGAAAAAGAAAAAAAAAATTAATTAAAATTTATTTTTTTTATTTTATTAATAAAATATATTATTATTAATATTAATTAAATAATAATAATATAATTATTATTTTATATATATATATATATATTTACACTCAAGCTTCAGGTGCTTTCAGCCCCCCCTAGCTTTCTTCTTCTTCTTCTTCTTTATCTTCTTTTCTTTTCTTTTCTTTTCTTTTCCTTCACTTTTCCTGCAACCTGAAATCTCTCTCTCTCTCCTCACGTTCTCTTTCCCTCTCTCCTCGATTTCATGACGATTCGCCCGATCGAAACTCCGAAGATACCACTGGACTCCATTCGCTGCTGCCGTCATTTCTACCGAAGCGGATCGGTGGTAGGAGCGGCGTAAGCGTATTCCCTAGGGTAAGTCATTTTCCCCTTTTTCTTTAATTTCTTGCAAAATATAAGCCCAATTGACGAACGGACACCACCACGAGAATCTAGGGGTGATTCTCTACAAGTCTAGTGGGACGGAATTCTCGTGGGGGTGTCGGGCCAAAACCCCAAATTTGGGGTGCGGCGATTATTAAGGGGCTTATTTTTTATTAATTAGTATTAATTTAGAAATACTAAAATATTAAGCATCTGGAACTGAAGTAGGATTTATGAAATTTAGGGTCCGAGTGAGCGTCACGGGTGTAATTTTGGGACCCGCGGGCAAAATTTGAAAAATTAAGTGGGGATGTTAAATAATAGTTTAAATATTAATTTGAGGTATATGGAGCCTAGGGAAGGCTAGATGAGTATTATTTTGGAGAAATAGATTAATTAATCTGAGGAAAATGTAAATTATAGGAGTTAAATTTCGAGCGCCAAGGACATGAAATTTTGGGGTCATAACGAATTTCTCAGTAGCCAGGTAAGGGAATAAACTAAAGCAGTAATTTTCCATGCAAATTATTATTGATTATGAGTAAATTTATTTTTAGAAAAGCATATGTTATATTGTGTATTACAAATGAAATGTACGATTGGGAAAATACTGTTATGATGATTAAAATGTATATGTATGTATGAGATATAAGGAAATCACGATTTTAGAATATGAAGTATGACTTTTAATAGCATATGTGTGGCATGAATATTATTATATGTGAAATATATTATGATGTAAAAGATTTTACGAACAAAACATGTTTTCAGGTATTATGAAAAGATGAATTATGTTGTGATGGTTTTGACGATTATATGATAAATGATGTATTTTCAGAATATATATACCTGAAACAATTTTGGCGCGAGGCCATATATTTATGTTATCGGCACGAGGCTATATTTGTGTTATTGGCGCGAGGCCATGTATTTATGTTATCGGCACGAGGCCGTATTTATATTATCGGCACGAGGCCGTATTTATGTTATTGGCGCGAGGCCATGTATTTATGTTTTCGGCACGAGGGTGTATCTATGTTTTCGGCACGAGGCCATAATGATGTTACGTATGATCATGTATTATATGTTTTCACAACCAGGATGTTAGTTTAGTTCAGACCAGGAGCTCGGTACCGTAGCTATGGGTTAATTTTGGCACGAGGCCTTATTAGTGCTACCGTTCCACGAGGGGATCAGAGATGGATAGTCGATGTGGCTTTCAGTAGAGTGTAGACGTCCACCTGGCAGTCCGGACTAGGGTGTGACGGGCTCATCGTACTTACAGACATATTTGATTGGGTAGTGGTCGGCCAGCCATTGTCGGGTCCCGCCTTCGGGTTGCACAACCCGTTATAGAGGATAATACATGACACCAGCTAGATATTCATCCTGAGTTTGTTTTCAGTACTACAGTTATAACAGATGATTTTATGTATGTTATGATTTATTAACAAATGTGAAAATATATGTTTACCCAGTACGATATGATGATGTTTATAGAATTATGAAATGTACTGTATACGTATAAATGCATTAAATATTCATGTTGCCACACAGCTGTATTTAGTTTATTTTCCCTTACTGAGAAGTGTCTCACCCCCGAATATTAAATGATTTTCAGGAAATCCAATGAGACCGGCGGGCTAGAGCCGCCATTGAGTGATTGGAGCTTCCCTACTAGAAGGTAAGCATTGAAGTAGGATCGGGAGTTTTTGTTATTTAATCCTAGTGTTATTTTGACTTTTGGAGGTTGTATATCATAACAGTATTTTGATGTTATAGAAAGCTCTGGTATTATGTTTTATGATTGGATGTTTGAGATTTTATGTTTACTGTTGCTAGGTTTTCCGCTGTGTTTGACAGGTGTCCCCGCTACCCACAGGTTCGTTTTAAC
Organism: Malania oleifera; assembly: GCF_029873635.1. Lineage (NCBI taxonomy): Eukaryota > Viridiplantae > Streptophyta > Magnoliopsida > Santalales > Ximeniaceae > Malania > Malania oleifera. The sequence continues at coordinate 123,876,838 of NC_080418.1, read as the reverse complement.
CATTTTATTTATTATGTGATATTTTATGTTAAGAAATTGAGGATCGTTACACTACTAATACCAAAATACATTATATTGTTTGCCATTATTCCGCATCTCTCAACTGTTCATGTTCTCATTTTTTACTTTTCACTTCATTTCATTTTACGTGACTTTTTCCCATTTTATATTATTCACATTTCACATTTCATTTCCATTTCATTCTTTTCCTTTTCATTTCATTTCATTTCACACCCAACATCTTTCAGCTATTTTACTTAACATTTTTCAACTGTCATACATTTACTTAACATCTTTCAGTTGTTTTACCCAACATATTTAGTTGTTTTACCCAGCATTTTTCAGCTGTCGTATATTTACCTAACATCTTTCAGCTGTTTTACCCAAGATATTTCAGCTGTTTTACCTAGCATATTTCAGCTGTTTACCTAACATATTTCAGTTGTTTACATGGTTGCATGAACACACACAAGCAGCATATTTCATTTAACATTTTCGTACTCAATTCGTTCCATGTATATCATCCATCTCATGCATATAACATATTTCCACACAACATTCCTATTTACTCATGCCACACAATTTAGCTATAAAATTCATACATTGCCTGAAATAAGCCAACCCACATTTAACATTCATATACTAGAAAAATACTTTTAATTTCTTACATAATTATTCTAAAAAATATTTCACTTTTATCGGTTCAATTTCACATATACGTATCTAATAAACAATCATAAATTCGGAAAAACATAATTTAAATGGTTGGCATTTTAAACACATACCGAAAAATTTACACGTACATATAACACAATTTATTTTTCATTTAATTCATAAAAATTCTGATTTAATATATATTTTTCCCCTTACCTGATTCCTGGAAAAACCCGCTAACACCTCGGCCTACGCCCCATGGTGTTCAAAATTCCTAAAATCCTAAAATTTAAATTTCACTACATTACTCATCACAATCCCTATAATAACTTTCCCTAAAATTCCCCTAAACTCTAAATACCCTAAATAGCCTAATAAATTTTAAATTATTAAACTTATCCTCGATTTAAGATTGGTACCTCGGAGCTCCAATTTGAAAATCCGCTCTGGCTATATTATAGAGAATCTCCCCATGAAAATCTCCTGGTAATTTTCGTTCGTTAATTAGGCTTATGGTTTAAGAGAAATTGAGGTAAGTTTAAGATTTGACCTTACCCTAGGAGATATGCCTAGGCCGCTCCCACGATAGATCCGCTCAAGTAGAAATGTCGGTGGCGACGAGAAGAGCCCAACGGTATTTTTGGATTTTTGATCGGCCGAATAACGGAGACGAGATGGAGGAGAGTGGGAGAAAGGGAACGAGGAGTACGCTGCCTCTGCTCTGCATTTCTTCTTAGGTAAGTAATTCCTTCCTGAAGTCTCTGCTTTGGGAAGGTTATATCTATATATATATATATATATATATATATATATATAATATTTTATTATAATATTATATTATTATTATATTATATTATTTAATTAATAATAATTATTTATTTAATAAATTTTATTTTTTAAAATTTTAATTTTTTTCTTATTTCTTACATACTATTTATTTTTATTTATTTATTTAATACATCAATTTAATAATATTTAACTAATTAATTGATTAATAATTTTAATTAATTAATTAATTTTATTTATTATTTTTTTTCCTAATTATCTTAATTTTTCAGGTCTATACATGTTTGATCTGCTGAACCGAGATGATTTTCCTACTGTCCGCGATTCCGGTGCCCAGTCCAACATTCGGTTAATCGAACTCACAAGTTTGATCACCCAAGGTCATTTTGAACTATAAACTTTGGTCGCCCGGGTTGGTGAAAAAGTACCCTAACGCAGGTTCGATCGTCCGAGGGAGATACGTTCATTTTAGGTTCGGTCACTTGAAACTAGATCAAACCGCTGACTTCTCAGCGGTTCGGTCGCCTGAGGTGTTTTGAACACTTAGGGATCAGTCACCCGACCTCTCACAATTTTTGCTGTTTTAGTCCTATTTTAATTTAATTGTTTCCCCTGATAGATATGTGATTTTGGGGAGTAATTTAAGTATAAGTGCAAGGACCTAGGGTCTTTTCTAAGGCCTTTTAAGTTAGTCCCAAAAACCTGGTGTCGTTCGACCGAACCCTTAGTCTGTCTATGGTCTTGAGCATTAAACTTATCCTGCATGTTATGCAGTTATTACATACCATATTATATTACAAACTCAAATGAATTGAATGCTATTACAACAATAAAAGAGTCTTCATTTCCTTTGCTTCTTCAAGAGCCATATAAAGCTTAAACTTTATGGTCCGTATGGCTACCTTGAGTTCCTACTAACAGTGTATGCTTGGGATGAACTTGGTCAAGAGACTCAGTGCACATGTGAGAAACATTAGTTTTTTCATAATCAAAACAGGATCAAACTCATATAGTCAACAATTACATCTACAATTTCAAACCAGAAGATCATTTTGGAAAAATTTTCAAGTTTTTCATATGGCCTATATTTCACAAAAATAAGGATGGATGAATCAAATTTTATGCACCGGAAGTGCTCCGAGCCTAGAAGTTTTATACTTTGGCATGATCGTCTTGGCCATCCTAGTTCAACTATGATGCGGCGAATCATTGAAAATACACATGGACATCCATTAAAAGATCAGAAAGTTCTTTTACTTGGTGATTATTTTTGTATTTCTTGTGCTCAAGGAAAACTACTTGTTAGACCTTCTCCATCTAAATGACCTTTAGAGTCTCCATCTTTTCTGCAAAAGAATACAAGAAGATATTTGTGGCCCAATCCATCCATCTTGTGGACCATTTCGATATTTCATAGTTTTAATTGATGCTTCCACTCGATAGTCACATGTTTGTCTACTTTCAACTCGTAATGTTGCTTTTCTAAATTTCTTGCTCAAATAATAAAGTTAAGATCAAGTTTCCATGATAATCTCATTCAGACTATTCGTTTAGATAATGCAAGTGAATTTTTTTCAATAGCATTTTATAACTATTGCATGTCAATAGGAATAAGTGTTGAATATTCTATTGCACATACTCATACAAAAAATGGTTTAGCGGAATCCTTCATTAAGCGTTTACAATTTATTGCTAGACCTATGCTTATGCGATCAAAGCTTCCTGCATCTACTTGGGGTCATGCTATAGTGCATGCTGCGTCTTTGATTAGAATTAAACCAACTGCATATCACAAGTTTTCACTTTCACAACTTGTGTTTAACTACCAACCGAATATATCTCTTCTTAAATTTTTTGGTTGCTCAGTATATGTTCCTATTGCGCCTGCGCAACGAAGTAAGATGGGACCATAGCGTCGATTGGGTATTTATGTTGGTTTTTGTTAGCTTTGGTGGCTACACTATCATGGTCTATGTGTTTTGATGATATTAACCTATATGTGGTTTCTAGTGTTTTCCATTTTTGAAGATCATGTTTAGTACAGGTTCAATGTCAATTACGTGAAGTACTAAGATCAAAGGCAAAGATCGGACCAAGTTGATGTTGTAGTAAGAGTTGTGTGTGTGGTAAAAACTTGTTGTAACTCTTGCGTTTTGTTTCTTACATGATTTCTGAGTAAGAGTGAGCAATGCATATGCATACTAGGACACATAAGTTTATAGGATTGCACTAAAATCACAAACTCAACTTTCATGGTTTTCAAAGTTAAATTTAAGAGTTTGTCAAATGAATCCTAAACTCAAATATGTTTTCAAAGCGACAAATTTTAACATCCTAGTTTTAAAAACATTTTTATACTTGGTTTCGATTATGTTAAAACAAGTTTTATGTCAAAAAAGTCAAGTATATTTATAAAATGACATACTAAACATATAAGATATCAAACTAGCTTCAAATATGTTTTCATTAATCAAGATATCTTATATTTAAGTAAGAAACTTATTTGGACAAGTATTAAACTCTATTAGACTTAATACTTCATATAATTTTGTCCAAGAATGTGTTAAGTCATTAAAAGGCCTTTTACAAAGAAAAACAAAGCAATCGTCACTAATGTAGTGTAGCCTTGAGTCCTGAACACTTTTCAGTATTTAGGTCATAAGTTTTGCTATAAAAGTCCAAAAAGGATGATCTTGGTGTCTTTGGAAAGCTAAGACGAAATTCCACAACTTTCATGTTGATCGCTTTTTCTGATTCGAGGCACTAGTCGAGGAACACAGGGGGTTCCTCAAGGAGTGACAGTGTGGGACTAGTCGATGAGTGCAGGGGACTAGTCGACGAGTCCAACAGGCAGAATGACGCTAAAGGGCGGAAAATGGCTAGTTTACCAAATAAAATATCTTATCTTCCCCCCTATGGCTAGTTAACGACTCCTTTGGCTCTTGGGCTATAAATACAAGCTATTAGACTTGTATTAACATGGTTTTGAAGGCTTTTGATCATTCTTAGTGAAAAATATCTTTCTATACCAAAACCTAAGCACCTAGCACTTTGCATTGTTGTTCTTCATTCACAAGTGCTCATTCTCTCTTAATCTTTAATTGTGTTTGATTCATTACTTGAGAGATAGTTTGAGGTCTGCTTTGTATTTAATATTTGCTCATTTGAGAAACATCAAATTGTATTTCCATCATCTTCTTGTAAAAGTTCTTTGTGAACCATTTGGTGAAAATTCTTTGTTAATCGAAGAGGCTCTTTGTGAGCGGGTAGGGATTTATTTCCGAGTGAAGGCTTTTTGTGAGCATGGTAGGGATTTGTTCCCAAGTTGTAAGGCTTCTCTGCCGGTGAATGAGTTCCTTAGTGGATTGTGGAATCCTCAGGTTGGTCCCAAGGCATGGACGTAGGCTTGGTACCAAACCACATAAAAATAGTGGTGTTGATTTTCTCTACCTTTCTCTTTATTTTATTTGTCTTGCACATGATTTACATTTACTTATATTGTGATATAATTTCTTGTATCTTTTCAAGAGTTTTTATTTTGTAGAGAAATATGCATTTCGCGAAAAGAGTTTATTCACCCCCCTCAAGACTATATACTCCCCGGGCTAGGATGTCTAACAGTTTTGATTCTCCTTCTATCATTAGATATCTTGAACCACTAAAAGGGGATCTTTTTAGAGTAAGATTTATAGATTGTCAATTTGATGAATCAATTTTCCCGTCATTAGGAGAAGGAAAAGGTAAAGGATTAAAAATACAATAAATTTGTTGGAACACATCAACTTTGTCTAATCTTGATACACACACAAATCAATGTGAACTTGAAGTTCAAAGAATAATTCATTTGCCGAATGCTGCAAATCAATTGCCAGATGTTTTTACAAACACCAAAAGGGTCACTCAATCACATGTTCCAACCATAAATATTCCTGCTAGATTGATTGTTTATGAAGAACACCCAATGGGAATAGCATCTAATGAATCTAAAATGTGTCAGAAGCGTGGCAGACCAATTGGTGTAAAGGATACTGTTCCTCGAAAGAAAAAGGAAATGAATAAAAGTGACACTCCAAAAGAGGTCATTAACACTCAAAAAGAGGTTAAAAGAAATATAGATCAAAAATCCAATATTTCCACAGAAGCGGCATCAGAAGTGTTTTCGGTACCAGAAAATTATGAGATCTCATTAAAATTTGGAAATATGCGGAGAAGACATGAAGTTGTTGTTGACAATGTGTTTGCATATGCGATTGCTTTAGAAATTATTAATGATAATGAACTTGAACCTCAAACTGTAGAAAAATGTCGATATCGAAATGATTGGCCAAAATGGAAAGAAGCAATACGGGCTGAGTTAGACTCATTAGCCAAAGTAAAGTATTTGAACCAGAAGTCCAAACACCTAAGAATGTCAAACCTGTTGGGTATAAATGGGTTTTTGTACGTAAAAGAAATGAAATGAATGAAATTGTGAGATACAAGGCGCGTCTTGTAGCACAAGATTTATTACAAAGGCCTGATATAGATTATAATGATACCTATTTGCCTATTATGGATGCAGTTACTTTCAGATTTCTGATTAGTTTAACGGTTTTTGAAGGATTTGACATTCGCTTTATGGACGTAGTAACAGTTTACTTGTGTGGCTCATTGGATAATGATATATATATATATATATATATATATATATATATATGAAAATCCTTGAAAATTTAAAATGTCTAAAGCATATAATCCAAAACAACGACAAATGTATTCTGTTAAATTACAAAGATCCTTGTATGGACTGAAGTAATCTGGACGAATGTGGTACAATCGTTTATGTTAATATTTGTTAAAAATTGGATATGAAAATAATCTTATTTGTCCTTATGTTTTTATCAAGAAGATAAATTCTGGATTTATTATAGTCGCATTTTATGTTGATGACATAAACATAGTAGGAACTTTAGAAGAGATCTCAACGACTACTGACTACTTGAAAGAATTCGAAATGAAGGATCTTGGGAAGACAAAATTTTGTCTTGGTTTTTAAGTTGAACATTTAACAAGTGGAATTCTTATTCATCAATCATCTTATGTAAAAAAATCTTGAAACAATTTTATATGGATAAATCTTATCTATTAAGCTACCCGATGGTTGTTCGCTCACTTGATGTGAAAAAAGATCTTTTTCGTCCTCGAGAAGGTGATGAAGGAATCCTTGGTCTTGAAGTACCCTTAGTGCAATTGGAGCACTCTTGTATCTTGTAAATTGCATTAGACCAAATATAACTTTTGTGGCAAATTTGTTGGCAAGGTTTAGTTCTGCACCAACTTAGAGACATTGGAATGAAATAAAATATGTTCTTCATTATCTCCGCGACACATCTGATATGGGTTTGTTTTACCCAAAGGGAGTAAAGTGTGTGTTAAAAGGATATGCAGATGCTGAATATGTTTCTGATCCTCATAAAGCTTGATAAAAAACATGTTATATTTTTACATGCGGTGATACTGCTATATTATGACGATATGTAAAGTAAACGATCACTATTACCTCTTCAAACCATTCAGGAATATTGGCAGTTCACGAACCAAGTTGTGAATGTGTGCGATTAAGAACTATAATCCAACACATTAAAAGGACAAGTTAGGGGTGAGCAAATGGTCAGTTCGACCAAATTCGATTAATTAACCGAATTAACTGAAATTTTCTGTTAATGAGAACTGTTAACCGAATCGATCGAATAAAGAGGCCTCACCGAACCGAACCCGACCGAATTACCTTTTTGGGTTATTCGGTTAATCGAATTAATTTGAAATTAATTAATAAAAACATAATATAATTGTAGATTTTTTTATCAAATACTAATTAACATATTAACAAATTAACACATACAAATTAACATATTAACAAATTAGCATATACTAATTAACATATTAACAAATTAACATATACTAATTTATATTTAAATTTTAATTAATTATTAAATCGGTTATTTTGGTTAACCTAATTAACATTCCTTTTAACCGAACCGATTAACCGAACTTTGTAAAATCATAATCGACACAGACCGGTCTTGTGTTCTTAACCGAACCGAACCGAACCGACTAATTTCGGTCGGTTAATTCGGGTTTCCCCTAATTATGCTCACTCCTAAGACAAGTGGATTATTATTGGAAAATGACAAACCAATAATATTGTACGAGAACAATGCAACATGTATTGCACAAATTAAAAGTGGGTACATAAAAGGTGATAGAACTAAACATATTTCACTAAAATTCTTTTACACTCATAAATTTCTTTAAAAAAGGAGATGTTGACATTTGTAAAATTCGTTCAAGTGACAATTCAGCAAATCTATTCACAAAAGCATTGCTAACTTCAATTTTCAAAAAACATGTATATAACATTAAAATGCGACAACTTAATGACATATCTTAATTGATTGGTTTTTGAGGGGAAACATGAATATGTACTCTTTTTCTTTCTTTAAGGTTTTGTCCTACAAGGTTTTCCTTAACGAAGATTTTAACGAGACATATTCATAGTATATAGTCCTCAAAGGGGAAGTGTTGTAAAACGTGTATATTGTGTATGTGGATGATTATCTTGAGAATAAATTATAACTTTTGATATGTCCACATAATAGTTCATTATGGAATTGATTTTTGGGATGCCAATATAATATTTCCCTATATAAGGACATGTTTTACAACCAAAATAGAGATAAAAAGTTGATTAACAATATCTAGTTCCTAAAGAACTAGACTGCTGAATTTTTATAGTTTCAAATTTCTTTACTTTAATTTTCCTATAATTCTTTCTTTATTTCATTTACAACATTTATGTAATTGTCAACTATATTATAAAAATAAAAATTTTTAAAAGATAAATATATTATCCTTTTAAAATTAATGTTAATGATTTAAAATAAATTTATTTTTTTATATAAAAAATTAATAACAACCTAGGTATTATTAGGCCTGTCCTAGTCACGAAAAACTCAGCGAGTCGCCTCGCTCCTCCCGTTCCTCTGTAATCACAAAGTTGTGAACAAATCCCTGCTCCACCGCCATTGAAGAAGATAAACAGCAGAGCTCTAAACCCAGAGAGCGTTGGGTATGCGGTACTGGGTTTGGTGGAAATATCCTGAATTTCTGAGCTCTACCCTATAAATCAAACCCTCAAATCACAGAGGGAGAGCGTTTGGAAGGGTATTGGGATTGGTTGAAGTCGGTGGAAGATGGGGAAGAACGAGAAGGCGGAGCTAGGAAGGGCACTGGTGAGGCACCACAACCAGATGATCCAGCAGTCCAAGGACAAGAACTTTTCATACAGAAACCAGCAGAAGAAGGTCCTCGAATCCGTCACCGACGTCAGCGACATCGACGCCGTCATTCAGCAGGCCGAGGAAGCCGAACGGCTCTTCTCTTTCGATCACCCCACTCCCAATGTCCTCATCAATTTGTACGTCCCGACTCCCCGCTTTGATTTTTTTTTCGTTTTCAGTAGCTGAAATCTCGCGAATTCATTATTTTTTTGCTCAATCGAAATTGAGAAGTCATTTCGCAATTTTTTTGCACTTGTTTTTCTCTTCTTCAATAGTGTTTGAGAGTTAGAAGCTGTTTGAGATATACTGAAATGAAGGCTATGGTCCTCAGTTGAGAGCTTTATGACATCGTGTTGTTTTATGTTTATTGTTTATTTTATTTTTTTCTGCCTCTTTGCATTGAGATAAATAATATTGCTAGTGTTGTACATAGACTAGTGTCAATTTCTTGAGATTTTCTAATATAATCCTTGGGAATTTAATATTTTTTTTTCAATGTTTTCTTCTTATCAATTAAAATTCAAAATAAGTTTTCATGAATGAGAATTTCCAGGTCTTGTATTGATGATGAATTGAAGATACTTGCTCCCACAATTTATTACCAAACATTACAATGACACGGTACTTCAGTATTGAAGCTCTGTATTTGAAGCACAAAACATAAATAGAGCTTCTATATTTATGAGTTAATTCCAATTTGTAGATTGCAGAATTCTACTTTTTTTTTTTCAATAAATATTTTAAATTCTTTTTTACTGCACATGTCTCTTTAATCTTAGAAGTTAAGAAGTCATGTTGTCTTAAATGAGTAGATTATTAGCATCACAAACATTATAGCATGACTAGTAAAGCAGCATGTTTGTAAAAAGATATGAGATCTTGTTATAAGAAAAAGATTCATTAAAGAAGACATAAACTTACCTCATGTTTTTAGGATTTGCATGTTCCACTGTATTTTCACTGTTAGCCGTTGTGTGTCATGTTTGGCCTTCGCTCTGATGCTATTTCCTTATGATATCTGAGTAGGGATACAAGCTCTAGTACTAGTGACTTGACACCTGAAGAAAGGAGAGAGCAGCAAAAGAAAGAGGAGGCATTGCATGCTAGCAGCCTTCGTGTTCCACGCAGGCATGTACTTCCTCTTTGAAATAAACTAAACCAATTATTATTATTGTTTATTGTGTCTCCGATTTTCTGCTGTTCTACAGGCCACCATGGAGTGTAGAAATGTCTGTGGAAGAGCTTGATGTCAATGAACGGCAAGCCTTTCTGATTTGGCGTCGAAGTCTTGCAAGGTTAGCTTCTTGACAAAAGATCATGTAATGTCTGCTTACTAGGCATGAATGCATTCAAAACAAGCATTCACACATATTTGTATCAGCATGCTCAACTCACAACTTCTACATGAGAAAGTAAAAGATAAAATGCATTTCTTTATGGATGAAGAAAATTCATTAGGAAAGAGAGGAAGTACAAGAATACAAGTTATACCTCTACATCGAATGAAGGAAGAAGAGAAAGCAAGGAACAATTACTAATTTGATAAACTGTCCCATATATTTGCATCTCAACCAATGACATTGCTCGATACATGACAAAAGCAGAACCAAAAGTTGAGCCAAAAAAAGTAGCCTACTCTGGACCAAATCATGAGATACTGCTCAACCATTAACGATTAGAGTTGCATTCCAACCAAATACATCATACCACAACAAAAGTAGCGCATCTCTAAATAATCTTCCTTTCTTACCACAACCAAAGGATTTTGTTTTTTGAAGGAGAAGATCTTGCAAAGCAAAATGCACTGGTGCCCAAACACCAAAAATCTTGTTTTAGATGCTCCAAGAGAAAGAACAGCTCAAAAGGGAAAAAAAATTTCATCTCATCACCGTAAAACCAAACCGCACACATCTTAAGACAAAGCTTCTTTTTTTGGCACAAATAATTGGTTCTTATCATGTTTTCTGTTTTCTTAAATTGGGAGAAAGGTGTCTAGGTGTTGCATTCACACAGGCTAACATACTTTTTCTTTCTTCTTTCCCTCTTTTGGGGATGGGGTGTTGTCTTTCCTGTTTTGTTTTATTGTCCCAAAAAGCTGGTTGGGGCAGAATATTCTGCTTGAAGTCAGAAGGTTTAACCTGACTCATAGGTGTTGCACCTTTATACTGTTTGACTTGAAGGTGAAAATGTTTTATGTTACCTGGAACATGGATCACTTTTGACTGGTGGGATTTGGGGAATTCTTGTTAGAAATCTGTCATGGTACTAATCCAAGTGATAAAGAATTAAAAATAAAAAGTTTTAACTTAGGCAACCTAAACACATGCCCTTGCTGTACAGACTATCTGCAGCCTTTTCTCATGCATTAGTCGGCATTTCTCATGCCTGCGATGTGCATAAGTCCTTTGGATTGTTTCCATGTTTTGATACAATTCTTGTAAACTTAGTATGTCAAAAGATCAATAGAATTAACCTTTCAAAGAAGAAGGGATTGTCAACTATGTATACAAGTTCTACCACTTTTTTCATTTATGTATACATTGCCTTGCTAGCTTCTACTAAGTGACACAAAACATTTATTATACTGATAAGAGTTAAGACAATATTACAATAAAAGGAAACCAACATTAAAGATTACCTTCCAGTGCGGGTATTTAGATCGTCAGCTGTAGGTTGCACATAATAGTAAAGGTTAATTTGTAAATGCAATGTATTAAGTTAAAAAAGAATAAAAAACTTAAAATAAACAAATTCTAAACAAATTTCCAAACCTTTGCATGATTTAGACAACCTTTGCTGTTGTAAATCAATTCAACATGCACTTAGTGTGTTAAACCTGTTCACACATAGCTAGTTCCAAGCCCCGTAAAAGGAGGCAGGCTGTGTAAGGTTGGAGATGCTGAGCATAAAATTTGCTTGTAAAGTCTGTATGATATGGATCCTAACTGGTTATTAATTGGGGTGTCCTCTGCAGCCGAAAAGGGGGCAATGGTGCACTAATTCATTGTCCTGAAGCGTGTCTTGCACTAGGTTGAATATGCTAGGGTTCCAAGTTCAAGCCATTATGAACTTGGGCAGGTGAAGAAGCTAGTTCGTGAGACTAGGTTAGGTTAGCAACTTGGTTGGTGGGGCAACTTGGAAGATGTGGATGTTTACTTGTTAAAGCATCGAGATGGTATGATGATTAGGAGAAAAAATTAACATTTTTGCCATCAAGAAACAAAGTGGGGGGGGGGGGGATGGAAAATTTAAAAAACTGAAAAGTTAGGGTTTAAAATTTGGTACAATGATTTATGAATTTATTTTTCTATAAAAAAGGTACAATGGGAATATTGTGGTGCAAGGGAAAACAAATATTACTGATGGGGAGAGGTTTGTGAAGCTTGGTGCTAATAAGGTCTATTCTTGTTGAATAGGGGTGCATGTGGTTGTTGAAATGAGTAAATGTTTTGAGGAGAAACAAGTCAATTTTGATGTGATGACGTCCAAAATTTTTAGAAGAAGTTTAATGGTCATTTGTGTATTATGGAGACTTAGGTTCCTTGGCATGTTGAACGAGATAATGATGCAATTTGACTTGGAAACAATCAACATGGAATTTACATTTGACATATTCATATTCTCATTGGCTTCAAAGATGACTTAAAATTAAGTTTCCAAAACAGGTAAAACAAAAATCAGAATCCAATTTTTTTCACATGCAATCGCAAGTTTCAAAACTGTCTAAAAAAAAAAAAAAAGATTCAGTACATGAAATAGTGAATCACATTTTGATTGATATATGGATTTTCTTGAACGTCTTCAATGGATTGGATCAATTGAAGTTGAGGATTTCCTAAAAAAATTGGATTGAGTAAATGAGATGAATGCTTCTGAAAGCAAGTGGGCAAGGCTTTGCTATGCAGTTGTCACTGGTTAAGAATTGGTGGGAGTCCCAAACAATGAAATTGTGATGAGCTCTACACCAATGGAGTTGAATTTATATTTGAGTTCATGAAATTATTTTGGAAAGTAAATGAATTGAGAGCAAATTTTACAAAATCTCATGGGGAATTATTTTGGAAGGTAGATGAATTGGGAGCAAATTTTACAAAATCTATTAGTGATTTCGAGTAAGAGAGAGAAAGAGGCAGAGATTGGAGAGAGGGAGATAGAGGTTTGATTGAGAGAGATTTATGGCAATGAAAAAGAGAGGAAGAGTGTGAGGGGGAGATTTATGTGAAAGTCAACACAAATTTAAGAGTCTAAATATAAAGGTATTTTTTATGGATTAAATTGCACAAATTAAAATGCTCCAATAACAATCCAGGAAAGAAGAATTCAACCAATCAAAAATTAGTTTTAAATTTAAAAAATTCAAAATTATGAGAAATTAGGATTTGGGGTTTGGAGGATTCTTAAGCATGGATGGTCTTATAGTATAGATGAGTGTGTTTATTTTTTTTCTTTAAACGTTAGGCCTAGACTATGAATTTAATAGACGCAATAGAAAATATGGAATGGATATTTTCTTATGAATATTTGTATCAATGCATTATGTATTTGAGTGTCTATTTTTTCGTTAGAAGATATTCCAGTGTGTTTATGAATTTATGAAGCAGAATTTTTAATATATATTGTTGTTATGTGACATGTTATCCTTTCTAAAATAACCAAGTGCTCTACTTTATTTATTGCTCTCTCCCCCTCTAATAACAAAAGAAATTTGTTAAGAGAGGAGAAAAAACAATTGGAAATTGAAAGCAAACATAATTCCTCAAGAAAAAAATGAGATTAAAAATAAAATAAAAAAGAAAGGCAAAAATGCAATATGTGTTAGCTTGTAGAGATTGAAATTCTGTTTTTTTTTTGGATAGAAAAAGAAGGTATATGAGAATGAGAATGAGAATCCTCCTCCCCAAACACACACACACACAGAGTTGAGAAATCTCCTCTTCAATCCTTTTATGTCGTAATTAACTGAACACTTCAAGTTAGTAACTTGAAGCTAAATGTAGAGCTTATGATATATTATGTACTATACTAGATACGAAAGAGGGAGAAAGTGACATTTATAAACTTGCCAGAGCTAAAGAAAATGCAAAGATCTAGGTAGTGTAAAATGAGTAAAGGTCGAGAAAGATGATGTCTTAATCAAAGAAGAAGACATAAAAGAGAGGTGGTGGAGATACTTTAATAAGTTGTTCACAAAAGACCAAATTGAAAGCTTGAGCTTGAAAGTGACAAATAAGGAAAAGACTAAAAATAGGAGATTTATTTGCAAAATTAGAGCCCTTGAAGTTAATATGACTTTAAAATGGATGAAAAGAGAGAAATCTATAAGACTAGATAACATACCAATTGAAGTTTGGAAATTTTTAGCGGATAAAGGAAGTAATCTATTCAACACTATTATAAAAATCAAGAAAATGCCGGATGAATGAATGAAAAGCATGTGAATTCCTTCATACAAAAACAAATGAGATATTCAAGTGTGTAATAGCTATTGCGGAATTAAGAATATGAGTATAGGATGAACCTATGGCAAGGGTGATTGAACAAAGAATAAGATTAGAAATGAGGGTTTCAGAGAATCAATTTGGTTTAATATTTGGGAGATTGACAACAGAAGCTATTTATCTTTTAAGAAGATTAATGGAAGTTTATGGAAAAGAAGAGGGACTTACATATGGTTTTTATTTACCTTGAGAAGGCCTATGATAGAGTACCTAGGGAAGTTCTTTGGTGGGCTTTATAAAAGAATGGGGTATGCAATAGATATACAATGGTCATTAAGGATATGTATGATAGATGAACTACTAGCATTAGGATTGTAGGAGGGGGATTTAGAGAATTTCTAATTACAATAGGTGTACATCAAGATTCTACTTTGAATCCATATCTTTTTGCTTTAGTGATTAATTAACTCATTAGGAATATCCAAAACGAGATCCCTTTGTGTATGTTGTTTGCAAATTAGGAGTGGAGTAGAATCTAAGTTAGAACTTTGGAGAATTGCTTTAGAGTCTAAAAGTCTTAGGAGAAGTAGAAATAAGACAAAATATATGAAATATAATTTCAATAGCGTAAGGAGGAGTTTTGGAGAGAAGATTAAACTTGATTTGTTTTTGATTTACTAGATTCTTGTAATTTTTGTTTTTGATTTGTTTACCCCATGTACACTCCTTGTGTACTTGGTGTTCATTTTTGATATCAATAAACTTATTACTTATAAAAAATAAAGATTAAACTTGATAATTAAGAAATTAATAGCACTAGTAGATTTCGATATCTTGGATCTATTATGGAAGCGATAGTGGAAATTGAAGAGGATATAATACAGAGTTAAAGCAAGTTAGGTAAAATGGAGGAGTGCGTTAGGCGCCTTGTCTGATCATAGAATACCCTTAAATTTAAAAGGTAAGTTTTATAAGATGATTATAAAGCCAGCTATGCTTTATGGATGAGAATGTTCTACAACTAAGAAACAACATGTAAAAAAAGGTTAAAGTTGCCGAAATGTGAATGTCAAGGTGGATGAGTGGTATAACATTAAAATGTAAATTAAGGAATGGACATATATGCTATAAACTAGGCATAGCACCAGTTGTAGACAAGATAAGGGAGGGGGCAGCTTAGATAGTTAGAGCATTAGAAACGCAGGCCTAGTAGCACACATGTGAGAAGGGGTGAGTTAGTTATTGTTTCTGAATTAAAAGGGATAGGGGTAGAACTAAAATAACCTAGAATAAGGTAGTGAGGAAGGATTTAATAGCTCTTAAGCTAGCAGAGGAGCTCTCGATCAGTTGAATTGGCGGAAAAGATTCATGTAGTCAACCCCACCTAGTGGGACTTAAGGCTTTTTGTTGTTGTTGTTTCATGTTAATTAACTACCTTTGACCCTTCTTAACTTTGTTATTGCCCCCGTCAAATCACACTTCATTTCGTCCAGGATCACAGATCTTCAAATCCAATTTTTCCATAAGGTCTTGAGCTTCTAAATCCTTCTGTGGAATCCCCTCCACTGGTGTAGGTAAAATTTCGTGCTTGCACTGCAATTTATTAACCAAAGTTACCAAACCATCATCTTCAAAAATAGAAATAGAATACTCCTCCAGTCCTTCCAACAGGGATGGATGAATATATGAAAAGTCCCCTAGAACGACCCAGGATTTAAAAATATATCCACATTTTCCCCTAAACTCATCCAACAGCAAATCCCCATCACAATCAGCCTCAAAAAGATCATCACTATTATTATCTGATAGATCCCCCCATTTCATTTCCTCCTTTGCTTTGCTAGGCCCATCACAAGAATTGCCCATCTTCTTAGCAAAAATATCTTCCACAATACTTAACTCTCCTTTTAAATTCTCTTCGAAATCTTTGGCACAGTCTCATCAGAGTGCTCTTCCTTTTCTTTTTATATCTCCCTCGTTTCTGCACCCATCAGAGCAGCCTTCCAATGAGCATAAACCTTGAGACCCATATATTTATCTGACTTAGAGCCTGAAACATCATATTTCCTACTCAAATCACCATCTCCTCTGTTAGCCTTCATGACACTGGCCTGTTCCTATGTAGAACCAGAATTATCAGCCATTTTTACACTTTTGATTTTTCCATTTTTGTCACCTAGAGAGTTTAGCGAAGTCAACTTTAAATGCATAATGCCCCCCACCAGCAGACAAGAAGGCAAAAAACAATAAATAAAAATATCGAAGACGTACACAAACCCAACTTCGCAGTTCTCTTGTAGAAAAATATTTGATTTGGATTATCATGCAGAATATAGAACTTCATATTTCCAATTTGCAATAGGTCCCTTTTGGTGGTTGCTTTACCTTTTTGTCCTATAACTATTTGTTTGGTTTATTTGTTCTTCATTTTGTTTTTTCATTTTTAGGTTGGCAGGAGGGGGAAGGGTTAGACGTGTTAAGAGTTATTAATTTTGGACAAAATGGAAGGAGGAAAGCTAAAAACAGTAAAGGTCGAAAAAACCACTAGGTCACACCATCTTGTAACCCAAGAGAAAGGAAAAAGAAAGCAAATACAAGCTCAAGCCTATAGAAAGCGTCCTTCTCACAACCTCAGAGGAGAGCCTTACCACTAAACAAGACGACACAACAAATCCCTGACAACCAGAGTGCAAATGCAATAAACAAAAGACAAATACAAGTCCATAAAAGCAACAAAAAAACAAAAAAAAGGCTGAATTGGGTGGACCCAAACAAATTAACGACAATTTGACAAACTACTTGCAAGCCTCAATTAGCTTATGCCCCCAGGAGTTTTGTTTGGAAAGGAGGCCATTGAGGAATTATTTGCTTTAAAGCATGATTTAGAAGGCTTGTAGCCAATGGTGCTTTAGCTTTTTCAATATTATACAAGGATCAAACTTTTTGCTCATCTGAAGCCCCCAGATTCAACAATTGAATTCATTTTCTTTACCTTAAGAGTATTGAATATTTTCCCCAAGATTCCCAGAAATCTCCTTTCTAAAAATGGCTGAGGCATTTTCTATAATCTCAAGCACATTCAGAGCCAAGATATTGCAAGTTGCAACCATTCTATGAGAATCACTGAGGTCCTGATATTTCCCTGTTTTACTCTTTCTTTTCCATGCCCATAATTTGTAGGAGCCTTTCTTTACCTAGTGGATACCTATCCAATTTGTGATCTGATAAGGTAGGATTCTGTTGGCTTTTAGGAAGCCACACTGGATAGATTTGTTTGGACATTAGAGCTTAAGTGGCCAGAGGTGTTGCACTGGCTATTCTCATTGGGCTGCCAAGTGATCTCTGTGTTAATATCTATGACTTCACCCATTCACAATCATCGAGATCTACATCTATACAATCCATAATCCATCGGTAGAAATCTAACCCATACTTTTGCAGGATTCTACTTGCGCTTCAATCCCATTGCTTCATCAACATAGCGAGGTTTGCTTTGCTAGTTTGTATTGCAGGGCCCTTCATTTTTCCAGTAGTCAAGGAGAACTTTTTAGAATTTACCCAGATTGGCAGTAGGATCCAACTTCTTAGGTTTAGTGTTGCCTGAGAGCTAAAATAAGGGAAGAGAGAAGTAATTTTCAGTATTCTAGAATCTAAGTTTTGGATTATGCAGCTTGGATTGCACATTGCTTTTGTAGATTGCTCCTGGTTAGTGCTATCAATGCCCATCCCAAAAGGAAATGGATCAGAAAAGGTTGGGAGGATTTCTTCACTTTCATCTAATTCAATGTTGGAAATGGTGATGGCATCTTATTTTGGCACGACATCTGTTGTGGCTCCTCCCTGCTTAGTATCAAGTTTCCTTCCATTTTCAATTTACCTTGCAATAAAGACGATTTCATGAGTAGTCATGCTGATCACTCTGATAATGGAACAGCTTGCAACATCCCTTTTGTGAGCAATGCTGGCGACTAGAAGCTTGACTCGATTGCTAATTTCTATGGCTGTTTATACAGTAATGACCCTCACTGGACAAACCTGAATGCGTGTATGTGGAACCTTAACAAAGTGGCTCCTTTACAGTTAGTTCCATCTATGAGAAGGGCTAGACAAGCCTGCTGAGTCCTGGATTAGCTTCCCCCTGGAAGGCTATTTGTAGAACTGCAGCACCCCAAAGTTGCTTCTCCATTTTTTTTGGCTTGGAAGGCAAATTAGGGGAATATTCTATTTTTTAATAAAATCAAGAGAAAGGGTATAACTTTGGTTAATAAATGATTTTTATGCAAAGATTATGCTGAATCTGTGGACCACACCCCCTTGGAGCCTTTTTAATGAATTTCTCACTTTACTGATAACAAAGATTAAAGAAGAAACAGAAGGAAAATAAAATAAAGAAAACAAAGTCAACTTATTTGTTCAAATCATTCCCATCATTATGGATAGAGCATTTTTTCAAGCTTTCTAAATTGACACATTTTCTTCTTAGTTTTCATATATCGAACCGATGTTCCTATGCTCTAGATTTAGTCAATCACAAAGCCATCATAGCCAAAAGGTGTTGAACTTCATTACCCTCATTAACTTCATCATTCTTTGCAGGTATATCTATTGGTAAAATGCCATCCAATTTCTCTTGCTCCCTCTCTGCCCTTAACATAATTTGTATCTAAATTGTTCTCTTTGGGTGCAATTGTTTTAGTGGCTTGGTGATGCTACGCTAGGCTAGGCACCGTTGGCTGATGTTTGGTGTAAAAAGCTGTGGGATAGGACTGGCCGAAAGGGAGGGATCGGATGGTCACTCCCAATGGGCTAGGAGTGGCTAAACAATAAAAGACTAGACTGTCTTTATTTTTTTATTTTTTGGTTATATTGTTGTATTTATTAATGTTATTTTGATCTTTTAAATGATTAGCCTTTCCTTTATAGACCAAACATAGAATAGGATAACTATCATAAGCAGTCTAGTGCTATTCAGTTCAATCGAGTCCCATAAACCACAGCTACTGAAACAATGCACCCTTTATCCTTAAAAATAGGTACCGTTCTAGGTTAACTGTTGGAGTCTTGTACACAGGAAAGATCATCCAGTGTGAAGAGGTGTCTGAACCACTACTATACTGAGCAGAAATGTCATCCAATAACAAACCATCATCACACTCAAAAACTGTCACACTTACTCTACTCATCGGGTACATGATCCCAATTTTTAATTCTCTTTTGAATCTCCACCCTTGCAACATTTATCCCCAGAATCACTTCCTTTATTGATTTGAATCTCCTTTGAATCACTCATCCATTTTTTGAATAAATTGCACTATAAGGGACTAAACTTTGGTCCATTTTCTACTTTTAGGGATAGGACTTTGGTCCATTTTGTTGACATGGCAAGAAAATAAAAAATCCATTCTCACTTAAAAATTCAATTAATCCTAGTTAATTAACTGTAAGTCCTAAGTAATTCTGAATAATCCTAATTAAGTGACCTATCTTACTTTTTATAAAGAGTTCCGCTGAAGTGTGGCCCTTTCTCATAAGAAAAAGACCTAATTATGAATAGTAAAAATGGAAAACCCACCATTATTGTGGCCAATGTCACCCTATCTTTTTCCAACCACACCATAGAGCACTACAAACAGCTAATCAAACGTCCCAAGTTGAAACCCGCAACTAACCTAGCAAAATCTTAAATTATATCTCAACGAACTATTCAAAATAAGCATTGTCAAAGCACGGGTATAACTTAGCAGCATTACTGCCATCTTGTAGGTCAAATAACAATACATATTAATGTCCTTATTATGGCTCAAACATGACAATTCCACTATCAGACACCAAGATGAAAACCTTATCAATATAAACTTAGATCCATTCCCAGAAAATCCCAACTAATTCTCCAAAATCATAGGCTCAAGTCAGTGAAAGATGTAATCACTTGCAGAATTTGGGGAAGAAAACCACTTAACACAAAATTGCAATTTTGTGGTTCCATGGATTTTATTTGGTAATGCATGAAATTATTTAAAAAATTTTGTTATGATAGTTTTCTGCCTCTGTCATGATTGTGTAGAGATTGAGACTGAACACACTTGGGATTTCACTTTGCAGGATTGGGTTTTCCACTTTAAAGATTGATAAGTGCTTTTTTACTTTTCCAAGTATGTGAGTTGTTTATTTAAACTATTTAGAGTTAGCTAGGTTTAGCAAGTAATCAATTAGGATGAATTAATCTTTTAAATGAACTTTTAAAAAAAAAATAATTTTCTTGCCATACTAGCAAAATGATTAAAGCTAGTCCTTAAATAGAGAATGGACCAACCCTTTTTAGTGTAATTCATTGAAAGTATTTATTTATTTCACTATTTTGGCATTTAAAATATTTCTAATAATTTAGTTTAGATGGAAATTCCTTTTTTTTTTTTTGATAAACAAAAGAAATTTATTAGGAAAATTTGAAGGAATAATTACACCAAAAGAACAGAAAGTGAAAATGTCTTGGAGAACAAAAGCCATACTCTGACAACTCAAATACAGGCCCAAAAATGAAGGAATTAAAACTTTAAAGAGCTCTAGTGCAGCAATCACAATCCATCCTCTCTGCTAGCTGTCAAGAGAAACACCCCTAAAAATACCATTTGCAGAACGCCACAGTGATGTGAGAAAAAAATCTCATTCTTCTATCCCAAATTATCCAATGTAAAAAAACCATTAAGAATTCTGGTATTTATCTCCAACCAAATACCAAATAATGGCAAGAACCTACACTCCTCCACAAAACTTTCCTCTCTTTCCCCTTCCCGAAACCTGTCAAATTAGCAGCCCAAAAATCTGCGGAAGGACCAACTCAATTCTGCCCAAAAGTCCAAACAACTTATTCCAAGTCCCTTGATTGTAATAACTAGGAATTTAGACTAAAATGGAAAACAATAAAGTTTAGCCCCTTAAATAGAAAGTTCTGTTGTTTTTTGTATCCTAAAATTATTTTATCCCTGAGCTTTTGAGTAGTTCTTTCTGATGTTGCCCAAAAAATTATTCTATGACTATGGTTAAACCATATCAATATTTATTTTTAAATTTTTGAATGAGCTTTTAAAAACTATATTGTGGTTGCCATCATTATTTTCTTCCAAATAAATTTTTTGTTTTTAAAACTACATTGAGTTATTATCTATTAGAGCAAGTCTCTTCAGTTGTTTTTTCTTTGTTTTATACTTCATATGGTTATGGCTATTTATTTGCTTCAGCTACTGTTTTGCATCAGACTTGAGGAGAATGAGACGCTTGTTCTTACCCCTTTTGAAAAGAACTTGGATATCTGGAGACAGCTTTGGCGTGTGGTTGAACGTAGCGATCTGGTAAGGTGTTGTTTTTTTTCAATAATGTAGTATACTTTATTCCAGTTTGCATCTTCAAATGTGTTTCTTGTTGCTATTTATTTTATTATTATGCAGCTAAATGGGTAACTGGAAAAAGATTAATTCGTATCATATTGATTTTTCCTTAATGAGCAAAGTAGAAAGGGACATGATAGAATGCTTTTCAATTAGCTAATTCTCATCCATATATGCACGGCTGAGCTAAACACAGGGGGGCATACTTAGCTGGGTGCCTGAAAAAGGTTTTTACCTTGTAATACAATTCAAATGAAGTTTTAAACTTTGAACAGGATAAATATGAAATGGTTTTCGATTTCCAATCATTCTGAGTACCGTGCATTCCTTGAAAATTTATCCTTTTCTCTTTATTTTTAAGATTCCTGTGGGAGTTGCTAGTAAGATTAAGAATATAATGAGGGATTTCTTGTGGTTGGGGGTAGGAGGCTTTAGGGATCATTTGGGTAAGATGTGAACTGGTTTGCAGGTCTAAATGGGAGGGTGGTTTGGGTCTTGGAAATTTGGTGTCTAAAAACATAGCTCTCTTGGTTAAATGGCTTTGGCGTTTCCACTAGAGAATTCTTACCTGTGGTACAGAGTTGTTAAAAAAAAAAAAAAAAAAAAAAAGTACGGATTAGACGAGAGTGGGTGGGATACTAATTTGGGATTTAGATGTTCTTTGGAGAGTGTGGAAAGCTATCTCTTAGATTTAACCCCTTTTCATTCCCCATACTAAATTTCTGTTGGGTAGGGGTTGTAATAATCGCTCTTGGAGATATCTTTGGTTGGGGAATGTAGTTTTGTCCACCTCTTTTCCTTGTCTCTTTCGCTTGAGCACAAGGTAGGATGATTCCAATTCTTCTTTTGTTGTCCATTACCTTCTGGGATTTTCACTTTTGAATGTCGTTGAATGATAGAGAGTTGGTAGAGTTATCTTCTTTGCTATTCTTGTTGAATGTTGGTTTTCTTTTGAAGAGGATCGCCTCGGTCTTGGTCTTTGGATTTTTTGGGGGCTTATTCTTGCAAATCTTTTTGTGAATTCTTGACTAGATCTAATTTTTCTTTTCCACTCTATAAATCCATTTGGAAGGCTAAAGTCCCCTCCAAGCATAATCACAATGTATAAAAGATGTCATGCAGATTCTAAACTGTTAAAACAAAGTACACAAACATCTGGAGAGAGAGCCTTCAAACGTCTCCTGGTTTGCAACAAGTTATTGGTGGTAATTCTTTCAAGCGCAACTGGAATTTGATATATTCTGCTTGAATGTTGAGTGAGTTTTCAAAGATGGTGGAGGATTTCTTGGCAGTTTCTTTTGTTGGTTTTGGCAGCAAAAAGGAAAGGGCAGCACTCTGGAAATTTACTTTCTTTGCAATATTTTGGTGGTTGTGGATGGAGTGCAATGCTTTCATTTTTTCATGGAAGTCGTCATATTTGCTGGTTTCGGAGAAGATACATTATTTGGCTTCTCTTTGGTATGTTGTTCATGGGAATTTTAAAAGGGGGGGGGGGGGAGGAGAGGTGAGCTTTTTAGGTATTCAGTGTGACTGGTGGTAGTTGCTTGCTTGTTAGCTGGTTTTATTTCTTCTTTTTAGTTTGATTTTTCCATGTTTTTGGTTGGATTTTTCGAGCCTTTGCTAAGGAGATGTTTTATTCTCCTGGTTGTAAATTCTTAATCTATTAATAATATTCTTCTTTTGCTGTTAAAAAAAATAGCAATGCAAACAAAAAAATAAAAAATTATTAACCCATAAAAGGAATTCACAAGGAAGGACTATTCCCAAACTTTACCATGGGAAAGTCTATTTCTATCATATTCCATGTTGGATGGAATAACACAAACTTTTGCATGATTGACTTCTTTCTATGCTACTACATCTTTATACAATTTTTATTACTTTTTTGCTATATTCCATCACATTTTTAGGAATAGTGAACTTTTATAGAGATAAATATGCTTTACATCATGCCTTACCATCCTCGTTCTTCAGCGTTTATTTATTTATTTATTTGATGATAAAATATGATGTATTAAGGTAGAGAATGTACAATCAAAGTGAGGATACTAAATTCTCAAAAAAAAAGAAAAAACTAAAAAAGGAAAAAAAAAAGTAGAACAAAAATAAAAAGTAAAAAATGCTATGATCAGCCAAGAAATCCCCTCTTTAAACCCTTCCCATCATAGTTCACTGAACACTTCAAATTACCTCTAACCCTTCTTCACCTTGGATTTGCCATCATCAAGCATGACTTCTTTACCTCCTTGATTAGATAACCTGAGGCCTAAGTCATCCAACAACCTTTGAGTTTCAATGTCCTTAGGAATTTAAGTCTTGAATGGCAGTAGGCTGAATTTATACCTTTTTATAATCTTTGGGGACCTCATCTTCAAACATATTAATACCTTCTAAACCTTCTAAAGGAGGAGGTGGCACATAAGATAAATTACCGAGGCGATCAATAGAAGAATTGGAGGAATTTCCACATTGTTCCTTAATATGGTCCAATAATAGACCTTTTCGCATTCAAAATCACTACTCCCTATGTTGTCCTCATCCGAAACATCTTCTCATCACTTACTTTCCTTACTCAATATTGCTCTCTCATATCGATTAGCTCTTCCACTATACTTAATACACCTTTGGAATCTCTCTTTATAGTTTTATGTGTTTTCTGTTTAGATAGTTCTTGCTTATCTTCATTAAGTTTCCTCCCTTCAAAACCCATTTGCATTCTCGTACGACAAACGTTCACCTTACCACTCCTCGAATTATCTGAATAGACTCCCTTTCCAACTTGATTTCCCACTGAGCCAAAAACGAAATCCTGGTTTTCAAAATCACAAGAACTAAAGTTCATGGAACTAAACTCCCCCTTGCATTCATAGAGCTCCTCGTAATGTCATTTTCCTCTAGGTGAGGAGAAGCACCATACCTATCAGGCCTTCCTCCTTCCGGCACTTGCACTTTACTTCTGTGGAGCATCCCTCATTGCGACCATCAAAGATGTTATTTGAAGAATAGCACAATATTGGATCACCTTGTTCTTTGTTTGAAGATGGAGGCTGTTCAACTTGTTACTCCTTTGAAGGACGGTGAACCCTCGTATCCTCCCAAGTCGTGGGTGAAGAGGCTCCCTTATGTTCAGGGGGCTATTGAGACTCTTGGGCCTTCGTAGTTAAGTGGCCCATCTACGCTTCTGTAGAAGCTTCCCCACTACCCAGGCCCATTTTAAAATCAAAAGACAACTTTTGGGCCTCCTTAACCAATAATCTGATCAAAGAGTTTAATAGACTCTTATTATTTTCAAACAATCAGCCCAAATCAATGTTAATTGACAGTAAGCCAGACCAGCCCACTCTAGCTTTGTCGTCCCATCTTCCTCGCAAGAAACCCTAGCTGCCTCTATCTTTGTCTTCCCATTGCACATGCCATAAACCCTAGTTGCCTTTGATTTCAACTGCTTAGTCGACAATGTTGCCATCTACGCCATCGATTGTTCGAGTAGCTAACTAAATGGACTCCTCTTGGATCGTCTCCCACATTGAGCACAAACCATCACCTGCATATTTTTAGAAATCCATCGACCTTCACCATCGCTTCCAGTGACAACCAGGCTCCATGAGCAATTTTCATAGATCTTCTTGCTATTTGCTCCATTCGAGCCTGACCGACAAGAAATCTTCAAAGCAACAAAGGCATCCACAAATTGAGGCCACCCTTCCCCTTTTAGCCCTTTAGGAACAAAAATGGAATACTTCTTACTCCTCCATCCATGTTCTAAATCCATGAAAATTCTTGCCCAAGTTACATGAATCCCCATCCAATAATCAACATAACCCACCTGGAATCTTGGAATCCCTTGCCCGACCTATTGGCAAGAGCCGCGAACCTTGAGAAAACCATGAAGCAGCTCCTGAAGAGAGTCGTACCCACCGATTGGAGTTACGGTTCTTCTCAAGAACAAATAAAGCTCCAAACTTCCCTACCTTATCCAACCTCAGATAAGAGGACTTCCCTTTGATCTGGGTAGAGTGAACCCCCACCATCTCATCTAACTAGTAACGTGATGACAGATGAAAGGGAAACCATCGTAAGGGCGAAAATTTGAGTGAGAAAACCATCGTAAGCTATATTTGTGTCTGTGTATATCAGTATATATATAGCGTTTATTTTAGCTTCAATAATATTTGAGGTCTTGGGAAACCTAGGTGAAATGTGTTATAGTTGTTTCATCTTATCAAGATACATACTATGAGTTATTTTCTTAGATTTTTCTCAAAATCAGTAATTAACTACAAGGATGCTGGCAAGAATGAAGAAGACTTTTTTTATTGAACAGTTTCACCTTTTTTTTTTTTCCAGGGTAATTATGTTTGGAGTCTGGTTTATCTCAGTTCTTTGTTTCAATTTTTGTAGATAGAATAATAAACTCATTAATAGAGAAGGAAAAAATTAAACAAGTTGTAGAACAAGTAGTCCTCAGACAAAAAGGGTACAAATGAAAACTATAAAGAGCTGTATCCCAATCACTATATACATCAGTAAATGAAACACCGTGTAACAACTTGAAGCTGAAGCCCAAAAAGAAAGCAAGAAGAGCCACTCTATTCCACAGGTAAGAAAATACAACTCAATTCTTGAAGATTCTAGCATTCCTTTCTTACGTAGCACTGGGCTGTGAAAATTGCTTTCTTTTGGCTGAATGCACAGTTCCAGCAGCAATACAAACATAAAAATAGCCAAAGAATGCTAGGAAACTGAAGAGGGAACAGAAATAGATGAGTCTCTAGGGTTTGTGTGCTCAAGAAACTTATATCTGAAATTTTATTACTAAATTTTTGGAGAAAAAAAACTGAAAACTACTGCCTTTAGGAGAGGGTTTAACATTGAGTAACAGCAAACCTTAAAATCTCACTCCTTAATCTCCTAGGGAGCCTCTCAAATTTCTCATATGTTTTTTTTGCTTACTCGTTATAGGGGTGGGAGTGTTAGTGCTATCCTTTCTAGGAGGATCATTGGGTGGCTGATGCGTCTTTTTCAGCTTTGTTCCCTCATGTTTTTAGAGACTCTTCCATACATAATTCTTCTATTCCTTCCATTTATTCTTTGGAGGGAATTATCTTTCATAAAAGTATTTATTTTTACCAAAAATCTTAATGAGAGAGGTGGATGAACTGAAACTATAGAGTAGTTTCACTCTTTGTGTGATTTTTATGCAAGAGTACTAGAGGAATTAATCCAAAACCTTCTCTCTCTTTCTCCTCTTTCCTTCCGTTGTGCTTTTGGTCAGGGAGCTTTGCTGTCATGGCTGGTACATGCCATGACAGGAGGAGAGTGCAGTCACTTTGCCGAGATTGAAGGGAAACCCTTTGATTTGAGCCTGGAAAAATTGGGGGCAGAGACTTATGGCTTTGTTCTTAGTGTAATCCAGTACACATCAGTGTGTGACGATTTCATCAGTGGCAGGGAAGTGGTTTTCTGATGGGTTATTTTTGGTCTTTAGAAGGTTGGGAAAGTGTTGGAGTTGGGGAAGGTTTTGTATTGGACAGCAATTAGACCTTTGAAAATGGGGAAATTTTTGGAGTTTGTGTTTGGCTGGAATGGCAAGTGATCTTCAGTATTGGTCCATGGAGAGATTTTGTGTAAAAGTTTTGTATCACAATCAACCCTGTTAATGGAGTCGAAGGTGTACAGTCACAGCAGCATGCGCGATCATGGAGTGTGGCAGTTTTGATAAGCCAGGAGAGTGTTTGCTCACAGTTTGGTGGTATGATGCAGGTGGAGCAGCTTCTTCACACAACTCTGGTGGACAAAAGTGTTTGCTTGGGGAGTACTGTACGTGTTACAGAGGTGGCTAGGGTTTTGGTGGTAGTTGGGCAATCGATGATGATGGGGAGGGGTCGACCAGGATGCTTGAGGATTGTGTTCGTTTTAGGCCTGTTTATGGGTAGTAAAGGGATTATGGGCCTAAGTTCGAGTTCTTTAGGTGAACAAGCTCAATGTCCAAAGACCCAGTATTGAGGCTCAATGAAACTGGCCCATGTAAGGTCCAATGTTTTGGTAAGGAGTTTGTTAAGAATTATGTTTTTATCCAGGAAGGTACAGATTTAGCTAGGAGTGGTGCCAGTAGAGAGGCCCATGTAAGAAAAGGATTGGAAGTGGAGGGATATTTGAGTTCTTATGACAAGGAGATTGCACAGGTGGAGGATTCTTCTCCTCAGGCGAGAGATAGTTGTTTGAATGGATTTTGTAAGGCTTTTTCAGTGGGCTGAGTGTGGTAAGGAGTATTTCATGTGCTGATGAGGAATCCAGAGAGCCTTCTCTGGAGGCTGGAGGATTCACAAATGTATGAAAGGCACAGGACAATTGGACAGCTTATGAACAGTTTTGTGTACGAGACATCTAGGGATCAAATACAGATGGGTAGCAAAGTATAGGGTCTAGGATGGTGGGAACAAATTTCTGAATGACGGAAAGGTAGAATCTTCTGAGGTTTATACTCATTGGACTCTGAGGTAGGAGGAATTGGAAAAGGGGATCTTTTTTTCCTCTTATCAGCAAAGAAAAAATTTATTAAAAAGTGGCATCAAGGGGATGCCACCAATTACAAAGGAAACAATGAGAGAGAAACATCCCTTACTGAAAAGTGTCGAGAAAATCAAGGATTACAAAGGAGTCCCTCCCAACCAGCTCAGAAAAAATAGTTCCTTCAAAGGTTGTTTGTTCCTTCCTCTCCACACAAATAGCAAGGGGAATGAGGGAGGGAGGTTTTCTTCCTTCCTTATTTGTTCCGATCCCTTTCCAAGCCCACAGTTCAGCCACCACCATAGCTGCAGTAACCCTCTTCTGTTTGACCATGGAAATGGCTAAGTTCCACAATTCTTGGTCCATGAACAGTGCAGAAGGACATCATCAACCATTTCTGCCTGCTGTAGGCATAAAAATTATCTATTGACAAGAGAGATGCATTTTTTATGAAGATTGTCCATGGTAAGGATCTTCCCAAGAGTTGCTCCCCATGTGAAAAAAGTAACCTTAGTAGGGGCTGCCTTTTTCCAAATTAGTTTCCAGGGTAATTTGATACTGCTTTCAGCCAGGGTGTTAAGATTTCCAAAGGGAATTCTTGGGCTAATACTTGAAATGGTTTTGATATGCGGGTATGTACTTAAAAAGATATAGTGATGACA
This sequence comes from Malania oleifera, assembly GCF_029873635.1. Classification (NCBI taxonomy): domain Eukaryota; kingdom Viridiplantae; phylum Streptophyta; class Magnoliopsida; order Santalales; family Ximeniaceae; genus Malania; species Malania oleifera. Next base: position 123,848,084 of record NC_080418.1, on the reverse strand, counting down.
GTTTTATATCATTGAATTATCAATAATTTTGAAGTTAGACTCAGACAAGAAGGTTAGTAAGTGAATTGAACTGTTTATTGTTGAGAGTGAGTTTATAGTCATTTTGCTTGTCATTTTCTTTGGATAAGGAAAAATATATTAACAGGAGAACGAAGTAGATAGATAGGAGAACAAGATTTCCTCCGAAGAAACGAAAGAAACATTATAAACAATTACAAAAAAGCTGCCCTCCAATTCCTTTGTGACATTGGCCTACTTTAGATGAGGTTTATGGTCATTTTGGGTATGTATCAGAATCTTCTTCTGATTTATTGGGGGATATTTCTTATGTGTCAACATCTCTGCTTGAATGCCATGACTCATGAGGGCATTCCTATCTTTGAGGATGGTGGAATGGGAAAGGAAAAGCTGGTGAACATGCAGATTAAGGATGATATTTTGCCTACCCTTGTTTTTTTTGCAGTACTGGATAATGGAGAGGACTTATAAGTTTGACCATAACTGAGTAAAATGGGCTAGTGGCTGTCTGAACCAGTAGAAGTCTGTTTGGATGGTGTTAAAAGTAAGGTGAATAAAGGACAGCAGAATTAGCTAAGTTTTAGTGTTGTATTAACTGTGATGGGTTTTGACAGGGTTTGGAAAGGCTTTCTTTGTTAGCTTTTGTCAGTATTTTCCCTTTCTTTGTGCTTTGATTTTTTTCTTCTTTTTTTCCTTTTTGAGGATTTTTTTTGTTCCTCTCTTGGTTGTAATTCTTTGGCTTCCTTCTTAATCCATATTTTTTTGGTATCTATTCTTTCTTTGATTCTTTTGTTCCTCATCATTGGAGTGATTTTTGTAGATGGCATGGGGATAGTTATGATATAATTTATCTTTTCTGTTTATTTTAGCTCATTTAATGAAATATGCAAATTCTTTCTCCTTTTCCTTTGGAGATAGTTATTTGGAAGGCTAAGGTTCCATATAAGATTATGGCTTTCATCTAGAAATTGGTGCTTAACAGAATAATACCAGTGACTTGTTCCATGTGAGGAAGCCTAATAAAGCAATCAGTCCAAATATCTGTGTGATTTGCTTAGATTATAATGAAACATGACAACATTTGTTTCTTCATTGTCAGGTGGCCAGACAGCTTTGGTGTTATCGTCTCACCCTTGCTGGTGAAATGGGGTGTCTCCCAGGATTTGGATTTTTTTGGGGGTGGGGGGGTTAGGGGCTTTGGTATCAATAAAAATGAGAGTGCAGTGGCTGTGTGGATGGGCTGCAATTTTGTTGGTTTTCATGGAGAGAAAAAAATGCTAGAATATTAAAGAATGAAATCATGGCTCTGACTTCTTGTATGGATGTCTCTCTTCAAGACCAAATCTTTCTGTTTCTTTCCACTTCTCACTCTTGATAGCCCCTAAATTAGTTAGGTTAGCCCTAGCATTAGTAACAGCTCCTCAAATCACCTTCAGGGCTTGTTTTTGCCCTCTAAAAGACCCCAAACAACGGCTGAACTTTGCTAACCTGCATCTTAGAAGGTTGAGAAAATGGTCTCTTTGCTCCTTAATGCCATACTTCTGCCACCAAGGCATGTTGTTGAGCATCATCTAGGTTAAACAAGTGGCTCCCATCACATCCAAGTATTAATTCAAGCTTGCTAGTCAACAAGCTTTTGGTTGCTTATTACTTTATTAAACCTAACTGAATAGAGAGATGATCAAACTCTGCTTTGCACTCTTCCACGGAGAACCCCCTTCGCCCAATGTTATGAAGTTTCTTGTACAAATTGCATAATCAGTCAATCTGCTTTCATGGTTTCGCTTTCTTGTGCTCCTATGTGCTGGTTTGGTGCTTCTTTTCCCTGTTTGGTTGCTCTTCTACACTCTTCCCCCATTGAAGTGCAGCACACTTCAGCTAAAGCTTTGCAAACAGCACCACTCTCTCCTCTGTCATAGGTTTCCATTCAAAATATATTTCTGTAGTTGCTTCTCAATCCAAACCATCTTTTGCATGCATCTTTTCGTAGAAGTCATAAACCTGAATCTTGATCTCTCCACCCCTATCTGCAATTTCTCAACAAACAAGATTGTGGAAGGGATTCCCTCTTTAATCTCAATATCTTCCTCCTCAAGACTACCTTTGTGATGTCCAAGGCTTTGTAGTCCGCCAGTCCTCTGGGATCTCCATATGTGCTTCCATTTGTCCCTGTTGCCGTGCACCTGCATTGCTTGCAATAAATATCAATCATATGTTGAATTTCAACCATCTCTGCTTGTTGGTTGGATTTCCTCTTCTTCCATGACCTCTTGAGTGTCCAACCATTGATGTAATTTAGGATATTTGCCTGCTACCACTTGATACAGCAGTGGGCTATGAAAGTTGCACTCCTGCAGCCTAATACAGAATTCCAGCAGCAATCCAAACAGAAAAAAGCCAAAGAATGCTAAGAAATAAAAGAGGGAATTAAACCACATGAGTCTCGAGGGATTGTGACCATAACAGCAAAATCATGTTTGAATTTTTGTTACTGAGTTCTGGTGAAAATACTGAAGCTACAGCCTTTAGGAGAGGATTTTATGAGTTACAGAAAACCCTAAAATCCCAGCCCTTAATCTCCTGTGAGAGCCTTTATTGCAGCTCTCTATTTGACGGCTAGGACAAGATAATGCCAAGCAAAATACTCAAAAGACATAAATGCCTCTAAAAATAATGAATTACTACAGCAGTATGAACGGTACTGCTACGGTAATGCGAGCAGTAATCTCTAATGGGCAGTAAGTCTGGACTTTTTTGCTGTCCTTTTGGAGTTTCATGCTTGCACCTCACTTTCATTCCATAAAATCCAAAGGAAGATAGCAGCGCAAAAAACACTGCCACAGCACTTTAGGGCCTGTGTAGTATCATCATGTTTTCTATTTTCTGTTTTCTGTTTTCGCTGCCATACAGTGAAGAACAGATTAAGACAATGCATTTATTTAAGTTGCTAGTTTTCTATTTATGTAGTCGATTTTCAGCTATTTTCTAAAATCTTGAAAACAGGATTTTATGATTTTCAATTGTTTTGCCTTTTCTGCAGTACTTTAATATCCAGAATTATTATGGGCCCATTTAGTTGTGGAAAATGTTTTCTGTTTTCCATCATTTAGTTTTCCAAAGAATTATAAAAAAATTTAGCTTATTTTTTAATTTTTTATTAAAAATGTAGAACCTAAAGATTTGTTTAAATTTGCAAATTAATTTTTATTTTTTATTTCTATGTTTCAAAATAATCACAAAAATTACATTATTTTCCAAATTTCCAAAATTTGTATAAGGTAATATTCAGAATCATGGATTTTGGGGCTACTTTTCTATATGAATTTGGAAAGTTGGAAAACAAGGTGGCATTTTTGTAATTTTGAAAAATTCAAAATCAAAAGTAAAACTATTTTTACAAGATAATAGTGTCAAAACTATTTATTGATGTTTATTTCATATAAATGTTGAAGAAAATAAAAAAAATTGGTTTTTTTTTTTAATTTTTTGGAAAACTAAAATGGAAAATGAAAATTGTTTTCCACAACTAAATGGGACCTATCCATTTTATACATAATTTTAATTAAAATTAAATTAAAATCGCCATTTAAATTAAAATATGACTAAACTTAAAATTTCCTTAAAATTTCAAAAATTTGAAAAAAAATAAAAATAAAATTCCTTTAAAAAAATAAATTTTCTAAATTTCAAGTTACATGTACAATAGGAATGTTCTAGTGGCACTAAAAAGTGAGCTTTGTAATATAATAATTAAGTAAAATAATTACAATAATTTCTATTTTTTATTGTAATATTTTTAATTCGTATTCTTTTTGTATTTTTAAACTATTTTAATCATATTTTTTAGTTTTTTTTTTTGTTTTTTGCACAATTTTTTTTTACAGTGATACCTGTCCCTTTGGCTTTCTTACTCTTGCTAAAACCCCAACACCCCTTAAAATGCCACTCATAGCATGAGTAGTCACCCTCTTCTCACTAGAAAAGGAAAAATGCTTACACCAAAGCTTTGTAGACCAACTGAGTGATAAGAAGCAAATGCTAATTTGAGAATGAAGAAACGATTGCTGATTTGTCTCATTTGATGCTGAGCACATTAATAAATATCTGAGCTAATTGCTTTAGTAGGCTTTCTCACTTGTGACAAGTCATTAGTATTAGTTTTGTCAAGAACCGAAGTGCAGGTGAGTGCTTAATTTTTAGAGGGAACTTAGGGCCTTTATGATTGTGGAAAACATTTTTATTTTACATTTTCATTTTTTCTAAAATAAAATTATAAAAGATGCCAACTTATTTTTCAGTTTTCTAACATTTGGTGTACAAAAGCTGGAAAATGACTTTTTATTGTTTTCCATATTTTCTATACAACTGCTAGAAATTTAGAAAACAAGGTGGCATTTTGGTTATTCTTTGGGAAATTGAAACTGAAAAATGAAAACTGTTTTCCGCAACAGAACATGCCCTTAGCTTTCCAAATAAATTTTCCCAAAGAACAAGTACGTGATGCCAGGAAAAATAACAAATGGAGCAGAAGAGATTTAAATGAAAAGACACCAGATTATCCCCTAGCCAGGTATGAGCCAAGGATGAGGAACAAACAAATCAAGAACAAAGAAGAAGTTAACAAGTTCATTCACTTTTCTTTCTTTAAGATTCCAAAAAAAGAAGAAAAGCAAATCATATGTCAAAGAATTCCCTTCCAAGGAATAAAAAGAAACAAATGGAGCATTATATAGGTATGCAGGTCCAAAAAAGATGGGAAGCAAAGCCTACAAAGAAGCTTCTCCAACCCAAGAATTGTCCCAAAAGTGAATTGATATACCCGTGCTCACCTTGTATCAAGTATTTCTGACCCAAGAATTTCCCAAAAAGATTTGAGTTATTGCCAACCTTCTATTGAGTAAGTGGAAAGAAAAGGTGAGAAACTTGCAAAGTAAACTTCCAGGGTATCACCTGGGTCGTATAAACATTATCACTGGCATCCCACCTATTGTATTGAGGACTATAGTTACTATTTAAGTATTAATAACCTTGTGCCTAATGGAATATATTTTCAAAGGAGATCTTCACAACCTTTCCCACTAGAAAAATGTTTTTAGATGCCAAACACCCTTTTGTCTTAGGCTGTCCAATCACCTCCCAGCTAACTAAGTGTTTCTTCTTACCATCATGGGTCCCAAACCATAAAAAAATATCTCATCATCCACCCCAACCTCTTAGATGTATCCTAAAAATGGGTAGAAAATAAATGAGGAATACTTGGAATACAAACGCTGGTAAGTGCAATGCATCCACCCAAGAATATTTTAGCTTGCTTCCCCTTGCTTAAAAAATTTTGGGTCCATTATTCTTTATAAAAGGCATGACATGGAGCCAAAGTATGGGTTGTTGAATATTTTATTTAAACCTGTTTGTGCCCTCCTCTTTTGGAACATTCTTGCGCTTGATTTCACACGTCCTTACCTAACATGACAGAGCTACTCAGTATTTTCCAGAATTGATAAAATTGAAATTTGAGAAGTATTTATGCACCTTTTTCTTACATAATGGTGATAGTTCTATTTAGAATTAACATTTTAACTGCATATAGTGCACCTTTTAAGGCACGTTTTCTAATCCACATTTTTCGATTGTTGATCCACTTCCTCATCTGCCACTTCTGCGTTGTGTAGTGCTTATAATGCTGTTGTTGTGTTGATTCTGTGGTTTTAAGTTTTTGATGAGGCAGTGACAATTCACAAGAACCTGATGGCAACTTGCTTAACATACGCTCAAGGATGTTGGCAATTTTTAATCAGACATTAGTATTGCTTGTGTGGAGTTCGTATATATGTTATATTTTTGTTGTAATGCTATTAATATTTGGATACATATATTTTTACTTTATGCAATCCCATCTACATCTTGTAAATGCTGATCTTATTATGTTATCTTTCTCAGCTTGTAATGGTTGTTGATGCACGCGATCCCCTGTTCTATCGCTGCCCCGATCTTGAGGTAATGTGTTCATATTTTTCTTTAGATTGTACTGGCTACTCAGAAGGTAAGAGGGAGATGACATAGCCGAGGGATGCATCCTGAAAATATGTTCCCTGGAGTGTTTGACCTGATTTGGTCTTTTGATCCTTTTTATTTTATTTTATTTTTTTTAATGATGAAATTGAGGGGAATATATTAGCACATGAGGAATATGTGACAAATGCAAAGGCTGGCATAGCTGTACATCATCAAAAGTAGTGGAAAGAACCTATCAGTGTTTTCTAACTCCTAAACATCTACCGTTAATGTCAAATAAGATGTAATGAAATACAGGATCCACAGGAAAGGGAAGATGGTCAAACAATAAAGAGTTTCTGGTGCTCCAAACATGACAAACTGAAGCTACCTAAGCCAACTTGCCAATTGTATCAGAGATGTTAGTACCCAGAGAAGAAATCCAAGCAAATTCCTCATCCCTATTAGAAGATCTCCTTTGATAGTTTAAAGCTTCTGTGGCTTTGTGATAATCTCTGTTAGCATTGTGACAAAAAAGAGGTGGTTTCTACCTTCAGGAATTTCATTTCAAAGTAAACAAGGAGAATCTGCTTTCCCCCATGAGTATAGTTTGTCCAAGTTAATCAATGGGTCAGGGGTAACCAGCCAAAAAATAAAAGAATGCTTGGGGATGTAGTACTTAAAAAAAATTGAGGCTGTTTCACTGTCAATTTTTTGAATGCTAAATGATTCCAAGTGGAAAAGAATGAGAATGAGCCTGTAGTGTTAAACTCCCAGTAAACTTCATCATCAACAGTAATCCCAGGGAGAAAATCAAATTTAGATCTATATTTATTCAGTGTCTCTTGCATTGTTTCATGACCCAAATTCAACAGAAATATGAGGACCAATATGCTAAATAGAAGGACTAAGTGGATGCCAGTTATCATAGAAGCGAAAAATATCTCTACCATTGCCTAAGATATTTCTGAAGCAAGCATCAGCTGCTGGTCTTGATTTGAGAATCCTTTCCCAGGTCCAGGTGTGTTTATTTTTTCCTTAAATTTTAGAGAGGGGGGGGGGGGGGGGGGAGGAGTGGGTGGGTTTGGTTTATAGCACAAATGCTTTTTCCTCTCAACTTATATGAATATTCTATAAAAAAACTCATTATGTGAATGTTCCTCTCAATGTTTTTTATGGGTACCCAAGCTAAAGCTACCCCTAAAAAGGACTTGGAAGTACAAATATTCCAACACATTTTGAAGGCTGATGCTGCATTCCATTCAGAAACTAGTTTTAAAACCGAATCCACCCTCATTAGTAGTTTACAAGCATCATGCCACTTTACTTTCTACAGCATCTTCCAATCATTGCCCTACTACAACAAAACCTTGAATTTATTATCCAAACCATCTACAACTGCCTGAGGAAGAAATAAAGCAGAAAACTAATACCCTTGAATGCATAAGAAAGAATTTTGTGGGTCCAATTATGAATGGTTGAAGAGATCCTCTCAATTAAATGATCACAGTCTTGCTTAAAAAAAAAAAAGAAAACCAAGATATTAAAGTCCCTTCATTAAACTCATTTGCTACAAGTAAAAAAGACCAAGACTGGAAGGGATTCAAAGGAGGGGCAGAATTCAAATTCCACGTGGTCAAATGGGCCTTGATGAAAAATTAGCTCAGGAGGCTTGGGTTTAAAGTCCCTTCACATCTTCTATAAAACCCTTCTTGGAAAATGGTTGTGGAGATTCATGACTGAGAAAGATCACCTTTGGTGGAAAATCATTGCCATGAAATATGGGCTTGCATACAGTGAGTGGATCTCCTGGGCCGGCAGAGGACCATACGGCACAGGGGTGTGGAAATCATTAGGAAAGGCTGGAATGACTTTTTCTCCTTTATTAGATTCCAAGTGGGGAATGGAGATAACATTTATTTTTGGCATGATGTGTGGAGTAATTCAGAGGCTCTCAGTGTCTCATTCCAGCCATTTACGACATGGCTTGTGATAAAATGCATGCATAAGTCAACACCTTCAAGCGTCAATTCATGGTTTTTTCTGGAATGTCCGCTTTTATAAAAATGTGGAAGATGGGGAACTCCACCAGCTCACAAATTTTTTCAGTTATCTTTAGAAGATCCAATTTCAAAATACTTATGACATTCCTGTTTTGTCCTTGGATAAGAAGGGGGTCTTCATTGTCAGATCCTTCTACAGGAAGCTTTTTCGCTGGGAGTCGAACAACATTCACTCTCCTCAGTCTCAAATATGGAAGATGGCTTCTCCTTCTAAGGTTGCCTTAGGAAGCAGCTCATGGTAAGATCTTGATCTTGGACAACTTGCAGAGAAGGGGGTTCTCCATTGCCGACAGATGTGCCCTTTGCAAGGTTAAGGTAGAATTAGTAGACCCATCTTTCTCCATTGTCCCTGGTGCAGAAATCTTGGGAATGTGGCTTTGACTCTTATCGGACAAAGGTGGGTTACCACTAGGCCTGTTGGAGGGGAGCTTTGGGCCTAGAGAGGGATTCGGGCAGCAAAGGAAAAGAGAAAGGCTTTGTCTCTCATTCCTCTTGCAATTTTCTGGTGTGTTTGGAAAAAAGGAACATAAGAGTATTCAAAAAATTCAATCTTAATGCTTCAGTTCAGCAGGGAGCAGTGGTTTACTGATGTCACTGGTTGGCAGAGTGGACTTGTAGCAAATGAGTTTGATGTAATTTTTTATTTTTGTGACACCCTTCGGGGTGGTTGATTTCTTGTACTTTGGGTTAGCATCCCCTTGATGCCCTCTTAGTATACTATTTTTATATCAATTATTTTTTTAACTGATTGAGTACCTTCAGTAACTTGCAGAACTCGAAGGATTTCTTGCTTTACAGAAACTGAAATTCCAAAGCAAAACATTTTAGACTTTGAATGGTTGGATTTCAAACTTGAGAGTACATAAAACAAAGTCAAAGCATGTTTTGGTAGTAAGCAGACTTTAAAACCCCATGAGCAAAAATAATGTAGTCATCAGCAAAACAAATGTTACCAATGCCAAGTTTACTGCACTTGCTATGGAACCTTGGATCTCAATGAGTAGCCTTCAAACATTTTCGGTTTTGGCACCTTTGTTCCTTTATACTCCATAGTATTAGAGTTTCCTAGGCAAGAACCATCAAGTTCATATTGGCAGTTAGATCCACCATCTGAGCTAGTAAAGTTTCTACTGTCGTGTGGAGGTTCTGTGACATCTCCACCTAAAAACCCTATTGATGCTATTGTGATCCCTCCAATGCATCAATGCGATCAGCAAGTTTGGCTATCTCTGTGACCATATTGTTGGCTGTCTCAGCTTGTGCTTCTAGTGCTTCAATTCTCTCAGTATTGGTTGGCATGGTCTCTCACCGATGCTGAACACAATCTCATAATACAAAGGCAACTGAATTCACATAGCAATAAACCGGGCTCTGATGCCAATTATCATGGGCCAAGCACTTTCACACCTTGTGAAGGGCTGTGCATCAGTTGCTGAACACATATTGCTTAGGGAGGTGGGGTGTTAGTGAATTATGTTGCTTCATTGTTTATTACTTGCTTGCTATGCTTTCATGAATTGCGTACTGATTCTGCTTACTTTTCATTCAACTGTTGTGAATGTGTTCTCAGGGTAAACTGCTGTAATCTTTCGGTGACTAGTTAAGAAGAGTGCTTTTGCTAGTGCTGCACGACCCTTGACCAGGTGTTAAGGGTTCGGTCTGTGACACTGGGTAAGTGTAGTCAGTGAGTCTAGTAGCAGTAGATTATGAGATTAGAGTGGAAAAAGGTAGATTATGAAATTGAAGTGGGAAATCTAAGTCAGATATTGTTAAAAATCATCAAGGTAGGTGTGAAACAGACTGAAGGCTTTTGATAAGGTAAATTTTTGGGTCTCTATTGTGTTATGAGAAGGAAGCCCGAAGCCATGGGTCTATTGATTGAACTTGAGAAAAAATGTTGGCACTAACAATAAGGATAGAAGCAGGGGAACAAGTCCACAGAAAAGATATGGCAGAAAAATAAAAATATTGGAGTGGTCTGTCAGCCTTGCTTAGGAAAAAGTCAGGGAGCAAACTTGGTGGGATTGCATGGGGAGCAAGAAACAGAAAGACAAATATCAACAAGGTGCAATCTAATCTCCTGGTCCTGGAATGTCAGGGGCTTCACGACCCTGATGAGAGGAAGGATGTCAAAGGATTCCTAAAGAAATGAAAGCTGAATGCATTGTGCTTGCAGGAAACTAAAATGGATAAGGTCTGGAGGGGACTGTTTCAGGCCATTTGGTGTGGGAGGGTAGATTTGGTTGCTTTGGAGGGGGAGGCTCTGTGCCTGGAATTCTTATTATTTGGAACAATTGAAGCATCCATAAAGTGGAAGTGTAGGTAGGCAAGCATGCTTTTTGTGTTTGGCTGAGTCCTAAGTGAACTGTAGTAGATGGGCATTTTCTGGCGTCTGTTTATCAGTGGATGACAGAGCTAAAAAATGAACATTGAGATGACCTCTATTAAATAAGGCTAAAATTGGAGCTATCCAACGTACCCATGTTATTCGCTTTTAGAACAAGAGGAGAGGCTAGGCAGGAAGTCACCCGCAATGACACCATCCTAAAATGTGTGGAGCTGAGGAGGACTGACTTAGATCCCTCATATTTATTCTCATCTTGTTGAAGCTCTTTTGTGCACTTTGTCTATAGCTTCCCAACCTATTCATTTCTCTCTTTAGAGTTCCCGCAGGGGTGACCCCAAGGTTAGAGAAGCTCCAAAGAGACTTTTTTGGGAGGCAAGGAGGATGAAAGGAAGTTCTAAATTGGGAAACTCTGTGCTCTCCTGCTAATTGGGATGGTTGGGGCTTAGATATTTGCAGAATTTCTGTAAAGGTCTGTCCCTTGTTGTTACTGAGGTGTACTATGGAGCTTGACAGTTTCTGGGAAATGGTTTTTATTTATTTATTTTACATTATTATTTTTTTGATAACAAAAGAAGAGATTTTATTGATAAGAGGAGAATTACAAAGGAGAAAAAGCTTTCTCCTGTCCAAATTCTGGAATAATCCAGAAAAAAATAAACCAATCAAACAAAAAAACTTGAAAAAGAAGTAATATTCAGAGCAGAATATTCTTCCATTCTTGCTGAACCTTCCGAAAAACTAACTTCCTTGAAGCAACTGAAACCAACACACCATATGAGGCCAGGTGATGAACCTTCTCCCACACCAGCTGCCCATTCAATTTTCTCCCTTAATAAATTTGTGCATTGCGCTCCAACCATAATCCCCACGACACTGCAATAATAGTGCAGTACGCTCCAACCATGGTCATTTTGACAACTATGGGAAAATAAAGGGGGGCTGGTGAATGGAGTTTAGAATTTCTCATGGCAATTGCCATTTTGAATGAACTGTAAAGGAGATTGAGGTGGGTATCGGCAAGGTCTTAAATTTCAATTTTGACTCAAATTTCGAAGCTCCCAAAGTATGGAAATTTCAACATAAATTTTGATTTTGATTTGAAAAAATAACGAAAATCAGTAGTAAAGCATGAAATTCTTTGTGAAACTTTAGAAATGATTAACAAACATGATAATGTAAGTTTTAGGACAAATATATTACAAGTTGAATACATCTATGTTGTGTATGAGGTGGAAAAGTTGTAATATAGTATGTGTATCAAACATATTTGTAAGATAATGTACAATAAACATATTCAGCTCATACAAATGAAATTCATAAATCATTTAAATATTATTTATTATATAAATAATGATAACTCAGACATAAATGGTTAAATAAAATGCTGCTGTAAGTTTATTTTTTCATATAATTTCAAAAGCATTGTAATAATATTTTGTTTTGATACAAATAAATAAAATAAATTAAAAGGGAAATTTCATTTCACTCCTAAATCTCTTATTTGAATTCCAAGGAAATTTCATTGTATACTTAAAATTTTGACAAGTTTCGCTGAAATTTCGAGATTTCAATAAATTTTGGGATGATTCGTTGAGATTTCGATGGAAATTATGCAAGATGGAAATCGACTGCCATTTCGATTTCAAGGGTGATGGGAACCGGAAATTTTGATGGAAATTTCATGGAAATTTAAGACCATGGGTATCGATAATTGGATCAGATTTTGGTTGTATGTTTGATGCGATGATGTGGCCCTTGAGGAAGGTTTTCAGCTCTGTTCTGGAGGCAGAGATATTGGTGTCTTCTATTTTATTTTATTTTTTTTGTTGTTGGGGGGGCGGTGGGGGGCATAGAGTTGATTGCAATTTGTTAGATTACTACTTTACCTAAAAGCTTAAGGTCTTAGGCTGTGGGCCAACAATGTATAACAAACCCAAACGCCCCCCAATTGCTTGTGGAGAGACAAACCAATGATGAATAAGACCATTACAGAAATGAGATAGTTTTGAACCACACACAATAAATGTAGGCAACAAGAAGAGAGGCCTTCTGGTAACCATGCATTCGAGACCATGTTAAATTACCACTTTACCTAAAAGCTTGAGTTAGGTTGTTGCCAATGAATTTTTTTTTTCTTTTTATTTTTTATTCTTTTATTTTGTTTGCGGTGAGGAGGGGACAAAGGATGATTTCATTAGATAAGGAAGAATATACAAAAGGTAGAATAAGAAACTCGTAAACAAAAGAAAGAAAAATGAGAGAAAACAAAAGGAAAAAACAACAATCAAAAACTAAAGAAGCAAGTCAATCCTGTTGGATGTCAAAGAATCTTACTCTAAAGCGAGTGGCACCAGCACATGAAAGCTATGTTACATAATGAATCTTGTCCCACCCCCAACAATCAAAAACTAAAGAAGCAAGTCATTCCTGTTGGATGTCAAAGAATCTTGCTCTAAAGCGAGTGGCACCAGCACAAGAAAGCTATGTTACACAATGAATCTTGTCCCATAACAAAGAGATTCAAATTCAAACCCACCCACCCCCCCGCGCGTGTAGTCGTGCCACAATGCTCACATCACTGTGAAAACGGTACATCTCTGTAAAGCAACTGCATCTTTTCATTTACAAAATCAAAATAAGAAATGACCAACAAATCCTCCACCTTCATGGGGGCAAACCCAACTTTCTCCCAATAAACCAAAAAGCTTATTCCACGTCTTCCAAGAAAAATTGCAGTGCAAAAAACAAATGAGAAACTGTTTCTTAACTGTCAAAAACATAATGAGCACACACTGGGAGAAAGTGCCTTAAAATCCTACTCCATAACAGATTGTTGGTGTTAACTCTATTGAGAACAACCAGCAAAATGGAACAATGTTGTATACTTAACATAATTTAAGTTTTAGAAGGTGGATGTATGGTTGGGAAATGGAACAAATCTTTGCACTTCTGAACATACTTAACAATACAAGATTTAGAGCCGACAAAGGGGATAGAATAAAATGGATGGCTGCAGATCTTCCAAAATTTTGGTCCAAAAGTCTTACCAAAGTTCAAGCAGTGACAGAAGGGAGATGTGATTCCCATGGACGGCCATTTGGAAGGCTGGAGCTTCCAAACAGGTGGCCTTTTTTGCTTGGTGGTGGCTTGGAATGCAATTTTGCATTGTAGAAGAAGTAGAGAACTTTGAAATCCAGTTTGGCATTTCGGTAATGTTTTGGCATGAAGGCTTATGCTTTTTCGTACTAGGGGCCTTTCTAGTTGCTGGAAGCTTACGGGCATGGATCAAAGGACGAGGAAGGTTTTGAAAGTGGTTTTTTGTATTTTTGTGCATTTGGAGGGAGAGAAATAGGAGAGCCTTTGAAGGGGAAGATCACAGGAGCTTCCAATTCAAAAGTTTTCTTTGAACTCCTTTTTTTTTTTTTCCTGGCAGTTTATTTGGATTTCTCGCTCTAATGTTCTTGACTAAATCCAAAGAAGGCAAATCTTACAAACAAGTGACTGCAAACTATATGCCAAACTTTATTACTCTAAAAGTACCAAAATACCTTCCCTTTGTTCATAATAATGTTCATAGTAATCTGAATACGAATAGTATCCCAAATAAACTGAATATTTTTGTTCGCTTTGCTCATTGGGAATGGCAAAACATTAGGTGTGGGCTAGGAAAACTGGAAAACTGATCCAAACTGCAAAATAGAACCAAGAAACAGGTTAACCTTTTTTATTTTTTTGTGTTTTTTTTGTTTGTTTTTTTAAAGTTTGGAATTACTTCAGTTTTTTTTTGATTTTTTTGTTATTGGTCTGGTTTCAGTTTAACAATCTCAAAAACCAAGGTTAACCGAACTGAACCAAAATCTTATAAATTTTTAAAATATATACTATGTAAATACAGATTATATATATGTATGTATTTACATACATATATATGTGTGTGTGTGTGTGTCTATATAATTATTTTTTGAACATGTAAAGTATAATTTTAAAACTATATGGTTAGTTTCAGTTAACTGTTGGATGTTAGCCTAAACTATTGGTCAATTGAAATTCTGTCAAAAAGCTCAATTTCAGTTTAAACATTTTGAGTGTTTGGTTTGGTTAACCAAACCATGCCTAGTGCTGCATGACATAGCTATTCTAATGTTATTTCAATAACACAAGCAGTAAATGCTCAAAATGTTCATAATGATATATGTTATTTGATCATCATAATCAAAAGAAATAACAATATTTATGATAATAAAAAGAATATTTTTAATAATAATTATTTAAATAATAAATAATTATCAGAATATATATCTTTTTGGATAGAAAAAGAACTTCATTTACAGGAAGGAGAAGAATTTACAAGGATTGGAGGATAAGATATCCTCCAAAAAGAAACAAAAAACAGTTACAATAAGCACCTCCCTCCAATTCCTCTGAAGATCAGATAATAACCTCCCAACCCCCCTCACTCCCTTTCACCCCTCCAAAAAAAGAACCAAAAGAATGAGCCTGAAAGGAAGCAAGGAAAATAATTTTATCCCATAAAAGACAATAGGGAGTGTTTTTGCCATTAAAATACTTGCATTCCTTTTGATCCATGAAGTCTAAAAAAGGGCAAGACAGCATCTCTCCATAAGGCAAGCCCTTTCTTTCTCCTCCCAAAACCTCTATACCACACCAACAAGAAAGTATCAACAGTCCAAGATAGCGCCAAAATGCCTTGCCAGAAACTGAAAACAGAAGGACCCAAAGCCGCTTAGCCCAATAGGAAGCAAGGAAAACAACTTTATCCCATAAAAGACGAGGGAGGTTTTTTGCCATTAAGAATTTGCTTTCCTTTCAATCCACAAAGTCCAAAGAAGGGCAGAGACTGCCCATCTCCATAAGGCCAGCCCTATCTTGCTCCTCCCAAAACCTTTGTACTGCACCAACAGAAAAGTATCAATGAGGTAGCACCAAAGTCTCGTCAAAAACTGAAACCAAAAGGGCCCAAAGTTGCTTAGTCACCTGACAGTGAAGAAATAAGTGATCAGTAGTTCGATTGTCTTGAAACATATAAAACAGATATTCAGGCTGATAGCCATATAAGGTCTCCTCAACTGCGACATGTCATTAGTATTAAGCCTATAAAGGGCCAATGTCCAAATGAAAACCCTGCTTTTGAAAGGAACCTTTGCCACGAAGAGGAGAAGTATTCAGGGATCTGATGAGATTAGAAAAGAAAGATTGTAGAAAAAGAGCCAGAGGTATACCCTATCCAAATCCTTGATTCATATCTCACCTGAGTAAAAGAATCCAGCACACTTAAAAAAAATGGTTATATCACAACAACAACAACAACAACCACAACAAACATTGTCATCATCATCATCATCATCATCAATAACAAGCAATTTCCTCCAAGAGCAATGAATAGTAGGGATTGTCCCATCAAGTTGGATTCAGGCAGGAGTCTAAGATTACCTATGAGAGAGGTGGGTATTCAATACCCATGTTTTGTCTACCTTGCATTCCCATATAACTCGAGATGCTGTCAATGTAGAATTCCCATAAATTCCCAAGCATGGACATCTAACATTCCAGAGACCATATTCCCTTGCTACTCAAGTCAAAGGCTCAAAGCTTTCTAAATACTATCCTAGTCAATGCAGAAATCAACTGAGGTTGTGTTTGGGATCACAGATTTTGGGTTTTGGATTTGGATTTTTATGAATTTAAATGGAATTTTATATTACATTTTGTTCAAATCCACACAAATCCAACTCCCAAATCCGAACTCCAAGCTCCCCAAACAAACCCAATAAGTGATTCCTAAAACTCAAAATAGGAAATAGGAAGTCTGTCAAAATCTTCAAAACAAAAAGGAAAATACATGCACAGCCCCCCCTCCCCCCTACCAAAAATTTAAAACCTCTTAGAATAAGAAATTGGTAACAAAGAAGATGTTCTAAATTTCTCAACTAAATCCAGATAAGACATCCTGCAACCAAGCAACTTCTAAACTTTATTAATCCATGAAAGTACCAAAAATGTCTCCTTTGATGATGTATGAACCTGCACATTCAAAATTCTGAATTCTTTTTCAGAAAAGAACTTACTTCCGATGTGAATATAATGGAGTTATTTCGTTTTGTTGATTATTTACATGATCTTCAAGTTGTCTTCATCTTTGTTTTTTTCCTTAAGTGTGAAATAGAAGGATGAAAAATTGGATATGTCTGCACCTCTTTCAGAATCGACTTTAACAAATATTTAGCTTTATTCTTTTCCACAGGGTGATTAATTGAGAAGTGGGCAGTATGGATATGATAGTTTAATTCTTATTTAAATTCAGGTATATGCAAGAGAGATTGATGAACACAAAAGGACACTGCTTCTCATTAACAAGGCGGATCTTTTACCATTTTCTGTCAGGTCAGTGTCTAATCTATGCCTCTGCTGCTGCCAATCAAGTCTCCAGTTTTTTCATTTTTTAGAAGCAATTGCGGCTTCAGTTTTTCATCTCTTGAAGGTTTTTGACTTTTTTTATTGCAATGGTTTCTGGCTTAGTGGCTCATGTAACGACTTCCCATAGGGGAGGTTGGTTTGTGCGTGCATGTGTATGTAAGGGTTTGTGCATGCTTTTCTATAAAGAAAAAAAAAAGGAGGTTTATGTTGTTTGGCATCATCTGCAGGGAGAGATGGGCAAAGTACTTTCGCATCAATGAGATTCTGTTTGTATTCTGGTCTGCTAAAGCTGCTTCTGCACTTTTGGAAGGAAAAAAGATTAGTGCTTTGTGGCAGATGGAAAGTAGCCAGCATGAGGTGGATGATGTTGATACAAGAATATATGGCAGGGATGAGCTTTTAGCCCGTCTACAGTCTGAGGCTGAGGAAATAGCCATGATGAGGAGGAACTCTGGCTCTAGTAGTTCGGGCTTATCTCATGCAAATGTTTCAGGAGATACGGTATCTAAACATGTGGTTGTAGGATTTGTGGGATACCCAAATGTGGGCAAGAGCTCCACTATCAATGCTTTGGTAGGTGAGAAACGAACAGGTGTCACGTCTACTCCGGGGAAGACAAAGCATTTCCAAACATTGATAATAAGTGATGAGCTGACATTATGCGACTGCCCTGGTTTAGTGTTCCCGTCCTTTTCAAGCTCAAGACATGAGATGATTGCTTGTGGGGTTTTGCCAATTGATCGGATGACTGAGCACAGGGAAGCTGTACAGGTTGTGGCCAATAAAGTCCCAAGAAATGTCATTGAGGGTGTCTACAAGATATCATTGCCGAAACCCAAGCCATATGAGTCACAATCTAGGCCCCCCCCTTCATCAGAGCTTTTGAGGGCTTATTGTGCCTCTCGTGGGTATGTTGCTTCAAGTGGACTGCCTGATGAAACTAGAGCTGCTCGCCAAATTTTGAAGGATTATATTGATGGAAAGCTGCCACACTTTGAACTGCCTCCTGAAACCTCAGCAGTGAAAGGTGGGTTGGAAGATATGGCAGGACCCAACTTGTCTGAAATGCATGATGATCCATCAGATACTGAAAATTGTGAAGGTGAAGGAACGTCCAGCTTTGAAGATGTGCTGAATGACCTGAATTCATTTGACATGGCTAATGGACTAGCTTCCAGGACAGTTGCCATCAAGAAAAAGCAACCAAAAGAATCTCATAAACAACACAAAAAGCCTCAGAGGAAGAAGGATCGCTCATGGAGGGTCGGTAATGATGACGGTGATGGAATGCCGGTTGTAAGAGTGTTCCAAAAACCAGTAAACACTGGTCCTGCAAAGACTGGATGAGGCTGCAGGCATACAAGTTACTCTCTCCGGCTAAATCATGCTTCATCAGCAAACGTATAATGGCTACAGTGGTACTAGTTAGAGAATATTTGTAATGGCATATAGAAGTAACTTATTTGGCCTTTTAGTTTATATCAAATTAGTTTTCCTTGTTAAGAAAAAGTTGATTATTTGAGTTGTAAGTTATACAAGCCATTTTCATAAGTCATCACAAATGATGATGGCTGCAAGTTGTTAAGTTAATGGATGCTGGTGTGGGAACCCTCCTTTCTATACACCAGACAGGAGAGGAGAGCAAAAGCATGAGACGCATTATCTATATGGCTTTTTTTAGCACTCGTGCAGTTTGAGTGTGATTGTGCTTGAAAAGAGATCACTTGCATTTGTGCTACCCTTTTTGTTGCTGTCTTATTTGATGAGATAATTTGGCTAGTGAAAATTTGTATTTTATGGTGGATGAGTAGGGCTCTCATGAATGTATGCATGCCATGCAACGTCCTCTTAATTGGTTTTTTTTTCTTAAAAAATTAGCTTAAAGACCGTGAGGATTAAGAGGAAAAGCTTCATCTCAGAGATGAGAAACAGCCCATTCAAAATTTGCTGTTGTCATTAATAGATGGTTTACTGGTACCGAATGGGCGATGGGCTTGCGGATCCAAGTTTTAATAGTTTATTGTTTAATATTTTGTCATCACAACATGTGGAGTTCAAGGGGTAGAGGAAGGTGGCGCATTACCTGATTGGCCAATACAACAATGGCTGCCATTTTAGATAGATTTTCAGAGAGAGAGAGAGAGAGAGAGAGAGAGTTTTGTGATGATGATAATCATGAGAACTTTTGTGGGTTACACCATTTAAAATTTTCTTCTAGTATTATAATAAAGTATCTATTATACCCTAGCATATGTGGGTTACATCGAAGGATGGGAGAGGGACAAATTAGTCTGCTACAGGCAATTTTAAGGCCAATAAAAAGCTATGTAGAATTATTATTATTATTATTATTATTATTATTATTATTATTATTATTTTGGGATCAAGTAGGTGTATGTAGTTATTTATAGTCAAATGCTATGATCTAGTCGCATTTAAGTTTAATTTTTACTTTGTTTGGTTTAAAAAAATTCTCCCATGAGATGAGATGAGTCATATTTGAAGGTTTGAATTTAGATTTGATTGCATTTGGATAAAACAGAATATAAAATTATATTTATTTTTTTAAAAAAATTCATACAAATTTAAATCCATGCTCCTAGAGAAAAGGTGAAGTTCATTTCTTTACTTGGGAAGGTTGAAATTCTTTTGGAGTGCAGTATTTAGCATGTTGAATCTTCAATAAATTAGTTGGATTTTAATATATTACTTTCAAATTGGCAATATCCTCGCCCCCTTCTTTTGCGGACTATGCTTTAAAATTATTTGACTGTTAATAAAGTGCAGTTCTATGTATCAAATCATTAAAATGGAATTCCCTGTTGATAGCAATGAAAACTTCTTGTGTATTCTCTCTATATTTTATTTATGAAAGCTGTGTCTATATATATACATTACATGAGGAATCAAAGAATATAAAATGGTTATAATTTAACATAAGAGAATATATTTAGTTACAAGTTATTCTGCTGTGTAACTGGACTGATATAATTAATTATCACTAGGAGCACATAGGCTAATACGCCCCCACAAGTCCAAGGGGGTGTCAACCACTTTGAGATTTGCTGTAAAATGATTAAATTTTTCTGCAACTAGCGGTTTGGTAAAAACCTCCGCAAGTTGATTTTTGGAGTTACAAAAGGAAATTCTGAGTGTGTTGGCAGCGACATGATCTCGAACAAATGATAGTCTATAACCATGTGCTTGGTTTTTGAATGAAAAATAGGATTAGCACAAAGGTATGTTGCACCAAGGTTGTCATAGCAAAGTGTTGGTGCTTGAGGTAAAAACAGACCAAGTTTCTTGAGAAGAGTTTGAAGCCATATTAATTCAGCTGCCGAGGATGCCACGGATTTGTATTCAGTTTCAGTGGTTGATCTAGCTATTGTTTTCTATTTCTTAGAGCTCTATGATATGATATGGTTTCCAAGGTAGATGCAAAAGCCACTGGTTGATCATCCACACAACCAGCCCAATCTGCATCAAAATAAGCTTGAATAACAAAACTTGAGTGAGAAGTAAAAAATAAACCATGGTTGATTGTACCTTGAGGGTAGGACCATTTTTAGTGCACTCCAATGAGGAAGTTTGGGTGAGTGCATAAATTGACAAAGTTTTGTTCACGGCGAAAGATATATCTGGGTGGGTGAAATTGAGGTATTGAAGACCTCCAACTAAGCTTCTGTAGAGAACAGGATCATCAAAATCAGGTGAATCAAATTTAGAAAGCTGAAGTGATGCAACCATTGGCGAGGACATTGGTTTGCATTGAAGCATGTTGCTGCGAGTGAGTAAACTTTGCAGCAATCAAGGTATCAATAGCAGAGGAGTTAGACACAGTTATCACTATGTCATTGACATAGACAAGCAAGAAAATTCTAACAGCAGTACTGAAAATGAAAAGTGAAGTATCAACTTTGGAGACTAGAAATCTATACTCAAGTAACCAGGAACTGAGTTGATCAAACCAAGCTCTTGAAGCTTGCTTCAATCCATAAATTGCCTTGTTGAGTTTGCACACAAATGTAGGATAAGCTGGATCCACAAAGCCCTAAGGCTGCTGCATAAAGACATCATCAGTAAGATTTCCATGCAAAAAGGCATTCTCAATATCTAGTTGGCGCAATACCCAGAGCCGAGACACAACAATAGACAAGATGAGACGAAATGTAGAAGGTTTAACCATAGAGCTGAATGTCTCGTGATATTTAAGTCCAGGTTGGTGATGAAAGCCCTTGGCCACTAATCGGGCCTTCCATCACTGAAACAAACCATCAGAGTTGGTCTTGGTGCAATAGACCCAACGACACCCAATAATATTTGAAAAGGGAACAGGTGGTACAAGCGTCCGAATCTGGTCGAGTCAAAGCAACAAATTCCTGGGCCATTGCTGCAAACCAATATAGAAAATTTGAAGTAACTTTGCAGCTTGAAGGTTCATTGGGAACAGGAACAGTGGTGGTGAGGCACTGGCAGGCTGGGTAAGGCACAATACCATAAAAAAACACTCTAGGGTGTGAGGAATTGGTCTGGGCTCGAGTTATTTTGGGTAACCGAGGAGGGACAAGGATTGGAGGATCTTTTGGAGGGATGGCGGTTGAAGAAGGCAGGGGGTTTGATGTTTGGGGAGATCAGAAGGTAGAAGAAGATGCAGGGAAAGAGATATGTGGTAGTGGACTGGGGCCTGGGCCGAGAATAGAAGGTGATGGTGAGTGAGGTGGGCTTGTGGAAGGTAAGTGTGGAGCTGGGCCAAGTATTGAAGGTGATAGAATGGGTAAGAAGGCCTGATCAGAAGGAACGAACGATGAAGAGATTGTGGGCGGAGATTGTGCAAGAGGAAATAAGGTTTCACCAAAAGGTGACATCAAGACATGTATATGGAAAGGAAAATGTATTCTTGAATTGAGATTTTAAAATTTTTTTTTAATTTCTTTGATTTATTCTTTCTTAACTTATTTTAAGTTCAGCAACCACTCAAGCAAAGTTGGTTTTTTTTTTTTTTTTTTTCAACTACAAGTTCAGCTGAAAATTAACTTTGCAAAACTTTTATGAATGTATATACCAAGTTGAACTCATTCAAGACCTCAACACAATCCAATCAACACAAGTACAACACAATGCACAATAGATAAAGAATTCAGCAATGCTTTCAAAATTTTAGCACTTTTGTAACTCAAAGTAGAGTTTGAGAATATATGTTTGCTGATAAGAAGCCCTGTATTTGTGTACTTGTTTTCTCAATATGAAACACAATTCAAACTTTCAACACTTTTCCAAAAACTCAAACTTCAAATAAATTTTCAGTTAATAAGTCTTGGGTGTTAATCAATCAACGTACTCTCTTTATGATTTTTAAAATTTTATTGATCAACCAACATACTCCCTTTCGATTTTCGCAATCTCAAAATCAAATTAATCCTTGGTTTATTTAATTTCCAATCCACGTAGTTTTTGAGAATAAAAAATTAAAATCCAACCACGCAGTTTATATGAACAGAAAATTAAATGAGAGCAGGGAAGAGAGTGAGACGAGAGTTTTTACGAGGTTCGGCTATACCCGCCTTCGTCCTTGCTATAAGATAAACCACCCAAGGATTTCATTATAACCACTCATTTATAGGAAGGAGCAACCTTACAATCTCTCCTTCAATAGGCTAGAGTTCGCCTCTCCAACGATACCCCATGTTTGGTCGAAGAACGTTTCAAGAACCTGAACCGTCTACAAAACAAGAAAAAGTTTTTGTGTACAAAGACACTCTCAACAATAGCTAATTAATACAACAATTAAGTACTAAAATATACTTCAATTCAAAATAACAATTGAAAGAATTTGAAACCTTTAGAAGTATATCACTGTGAGCTTTCTTTCTAGATTGAAAGAATTCAAAGTAGGCTCATACTTTTGTAAGAGATTCCTAGCAAACCTCAGTAGAGAAATTCAGAAAGTAATTGCACAAGAGAGCTTTTGAGAGTATTGAGAGTTTTGAGAGCAAGAAAGCTTGATTGCTGTAATTGCTTGGTGTGTTTGAATCCTTAGCCTAGGGGGGGGGGTATTTATAGATGTTTAATCAAGAGTATTTCGTGCTCCCCAAGTGACTTGGAGTGTTTCCCAAGTTTGTATAACGTTTAGAATTCAAAAAATCAAATTTGGAAACTTCCCGTTATATTTAAAATTTAAAATCTCGAAGAGTCAGTCGACTGGGAAATAGAAGTTAGTCGCCTGAATCCATTTAAAACACTGAGATTTTTGAAGTCAAAATGAGTCAGTCAACTGGGAACACACGAGTTAATCAGCTGGGTCCTCTCAGGTTGTTTCAAAATCAGTTCAAATAATTGTTAGTTGACTGGAAAAACCTTGTCAGTCATCTAGACAGACAAAACAACTGATTTTTCAATTTTGTTTCCAAATTTTTTTTGCTCTTTTGCTTCCCCAAAATAATTTAAGACTTTTGAAAAATATTTTTCGAAATTTTTCATAACATGGTCTTCAAGTCAATGAGATTCCTAATGAGCTTCAAATTCAATCTAATCATCATTTGAATGAAGTACTTACATAGAGACTCTCTTAAGACTTTAAGACACATTCTAAGCTTGGAGTCTTTATGCTTGTCCTTTGTTTAATCCATCTTGTCTTTGAGCTTCAAATCCTCTAAGCTTTTAGCACTTCCTCTTTGATACCTATGCTCTCATGATCTTCAAGCTTTCATATCTTTTTCACGAAGACTTGCAATGAGCTTTGTATTCACTTGAATTTGAGCTTTAATGACTTGATTCCTGAAGTTTCATCACTCGTAGCAAAACATGTTAAATGACCTTTTATTTGTTATCATCAAAACAAGATTTAGTAAGCCATGTTAGGTCAACAATCTGTCCCTTTTTGATGATGGCAAATAAGGAGGAAAAGTGAGTGAACCTTGATAAGGCTCCCCCTTACAATGGACATATTTTTAACAATGTTTTGATAATATAATAATCATTTAATAGTATCAACTTCATATTTCATCATCAATATATTTCATATTTTATTATATATATCAAGTTTGTTTAATATCTCAATTTTGCTCAATCCTTCTCCCCCATTTGAAATTAATCAAAAAGAGAAAAAAATATGAAGCAATCAAAAGTCCAAAGTAGACACAAAGTTATACACACAAAATGATATTCATAGAAAGCTAGAGGTGTACATAGTGTCATAGGCAACTTGAGATACATACCAAAAAAAAAAAAAAAAAAAAAAACTGAAATACAATCCGAAACATAAACAAATTGAATACATATATAAAGAGATAACAAAAACACGAATAGAGCACTGAAATATATAGCATAATAAGTTCATCAAGTATCAGTAGCAGCTGCATCATCATCATCACCAGCATTATCATCATTTCCTTCAGCTTTCTCTTCCTCGAATTTCTCATCTGATGCATCATCACTCAGATAACGTGAGGAACTAGTCTGATATGTTCCAAATGGCTAAGTATTTGATCAATGGAGGAAATATGAGATTGAAGGGAGGAATGAATTTCTTGAAGAGATTAAAGTCCTAAGCGTACGTCACTACTAAAAGTGGTGAACTGATGATGGAATGGCATGAACCATAAAGGAGCATCAGGCTGTGGTTCAGGCTGCTGTTCAGGAGGTGGAGCTTGCTCGGGTGCTGGCCTAGGTGGTTTTCTTCCTTTTAGAAACCAACCTTGGTCATGCTTCTCATATCCCATCTATTTTAGAGTTGTAGAATTGAACAAATCATACTGAATTCTTTTGATGAACAACTCATTCGGACTGATGATACTAAGATGAGAGAAGAAAATATTAAGAATGCCTCCCTAAGGAAGAGTAACTCGATGAGCTTCCAACCTTGTCCACATTCATTTTAAAAGCCAACTGGATAAGTCAAGTTTCTTTCCTTTCAAAAGACACCACGTGATGAAGCAATCTACATATGACATGTAATCATGTGATCCAACCTGAGGTGTGATGTTGTAGGTTATGATTTTTTGAAGAATCTGAGCTTGAAGGTTTAGCTGAGTGTACTTGGGAGGAGTTCTAAATTGTTCGAGTGCTTCTACCATAATCAAAGGTAAGAACTCCTCGGGTGTGAATCCTTGATCCATAATCCAAGCATGAGAAAACACATGACACTCAAAGTCACCTCGGTCAATGTGAAGAATGGGGGCCAAGGTTTGAGGAGTTAAGGAAATTTTATGGCCTCTAACTTCGGTGGAAAGAACCGATTGATTTTAAGTCATGTTGGCATAGAAAATCTTAACAAGATTAGGGTATAGACCCTTTGCTTGATAAACTACTAGATTTTTCCAACCTATTGCCCTGAACATCAGTAAAATATTCAGAAAATTGTTTGTGAAGAAAGCAGTGTTGATTATCTTACCAAGTATAGGATCAGCTGCATGAAGATGAAGACGATACCTTTATTTGGTTTGCAGAGTAACCAGCCATTGATCTAGGTTATCTTCTTCTTGGCTAGAGGTAAAACCTCGATTGGTAGCCCGTTTGGTTCTCGACATATTTGTGAACGAATATTGGAAGAAACCCTAGAAATCCGAAATGGGTAGACGTGAGAATATGATTTTTACTTGTTTGGAGGAAGGATTTTGGGTTTAGAATCAAGGGGAATGGAAGAGAAGAGGTTTTGGGTGAGTGGAGGAGCAGAGTCTAGTTGACTGGAAAGAAGGAACTTAGTGTTTTCGCGCTAAAAATTTATAAACCCCGATTATCCAGTCGACTGGGTCTCTTGAAGTTAGTCGCCTAACTTATAGAAAAATGAAATTCAGCAACCCAAAGGCTTGTCAGTTGACTGGGAATTCTGACTCAGTCGCCTAACTCCCCAGAATTTTCAATTTTTCTCCTTTTCTCTTCTTGTATTCTATCTAAACTACTTCCCGATTGTGTAATAGACCAAGTTCTCTTCTAATTGATATAAATCTTTCTTTTGGAAGAGGTTTTGTGAAAATTTCGGCCCATTGGTCATTTGTATTTATAAAATCAAGCATTATATCCTCTTTTTGCACGTGATCTCTTAGGAAATGATGTCTTATGTCAATGTATTTAGTTCTTGAGTGTGATATTGGATTTTTAGAAATATTTATCGCACTTGTGTAATCACATTTAATTGGAATAGCTGAATACTTTAAGTTAAAGTATTTTAATTGTTGTTTCATATACAATGTTTGTGCACAACAACTCCTTGCTGCTACATACTCAGTTTCAGCAGTAGATAAAGTTATGAAGTTTTGTTTCTTTGAAATCCAAGATATTAGAGATCGTACTAGAAAGTGACAAGTTCCGCTTGTAATTTTTCCATCAATCTTACAACCTGCGTAATCGACATCTGAATAACTAATCATTTCAAATCCGGTGTCCTTAGGATACCCAAGTCCTAAATCAATTGTTCCTATCAAATATCTTAGGATTCTTTTCACAGCTATTTGATGAGATTCTTTAGGAGTGGATTGAAATCATGCACACATGCATACACTAAACATTATGTTCAGTCTACTAGCTGTAAAATATAATAGACTTCCTATCATACCTCTATAGTATTTCATATCTTCCAGATTTCCTTTTACATCCTTGCCAAGACTTATGGAGGTGCTCATGGGAGTTCCTATGGGTTTACTACTTTCCATGTCAAATTTATTAAGCGTATCTTTTATATATTTAGATTGATTTATAAAAGTTCCATTCTTGGCTTGCTTAATTTGTAAACCTAGGAAGTAGTTTAATTCTTCCATCATGCTCATTTCAAATTCTTCTTGCATACATTTAGCAAATTCCTTACATAAATCATTATTAGTTGCACCAAATATGATATCATCTACATAAATTTGAATTATTAGCATGTCTTCCTTTTTAGTTTTGATAAATAAGGTACTATCAACCTTTCCTCTAAAAAACCCCTTTTCTTGTTAGAATCCACTCAGTCTTTCATACCAAGCCCTAGGGGCTTGTTTCAAACCATATAAAGCCTTAAATAACTTAAACACATAATCAGGACTTTTGAATGTCCTTAAAGCCCGGTGGTTGTGCTGTATATACCTCTTCATTTATAATTCCATTTAAAAAAGCACTCTTTATATCCATTTGATACAATTTGAATTCCTTATGAGGTGCATAAGCTAAAAGAATTCTTATTGCTTCCGTTCTAGCTACAGAAGCAAATGTCTCATGATAGTCTATTCCTTCTTCTTGGTTGTATCTTTAAGCCACAAGTCTAGCTTTATTTCTCACCACAATTCCATTTTAATCCTTTTTATTTCTAAAAACCCACTTGGTTCCAATGATTGAATGGTTATCCGGTTTGGGAACTAATTTCCAAACTTTATTTCTTTCGAATTGATTTGATTCTTCTTGCATGACTATTATTCATGAGTCATCAATTAGAGCTTCTTCAACATTATTGACTTTTTGAGTATGATCTCTTTTTTGATGCTGACAAAGCACCAGTATCTTATGTGTGTTTAAGTAGGTGAACATATCTAAATTTCAGCACACATAAGATCAAGGGACTTGGAAGCCAGAAGAAACTCCAAGTTCATATCATATGTATCTGGGGCATTCCATGAAGACATACGAGCAAGAAGATTGAAGACGTTTGTTCTTATTGTAAAATGCATTTTATTTTATATTTTGGTTCTATAATATTTGCATATCATACATGATAAGAATTAAATGCTCAAAGACCATAGATTGACCTTAGGGATCACCTTCGGTCGACCGACGTCAGATTTTTGAGGTTAACTCAATGACCATAGATTGAATTTAAGTCCTTATAAACACTTCATGAAAATCCCCTTTAACTTAAAAGTTATACCACATGTATCAGGGGTAAACTAGTAAGAATCAGAACCTAAAATAATATTTGAAAGGGTCTCGGTTGACCGAACCCAGCTAGTTATATTCAGCTTAGTCGACCAAACCATTTAGGGGTCAATAGTTTGACCAAGGCTCAGTAGACCGAACATTTTTGAATGTATCTTCCACAGTCGATTGAACTGGATGGAAGTCAACATTTTGACTTCGCTCGGTCGATTGTATCTTTTTGAACGTATATTCCTCAGTCGATCAAACTCACACGTGTCTGATCCCCAACAACTTAGTTGATCGAACTTCTAGTTCATTTGTGATTGAGTCGACCAAACCATATGAATAGTAGATCGAACTTAAAATATAGTCAATCGAACCTCAAAGGGTTCGTAAATCGCCTTGAGTCGGTCGACCGAACCTTTAGTTCAAAATCTTCACAATCGACCGAACTTGACAATTGGGTCGACCGAACTTAAAATATAGTCGACCGAAACTCTCGGGTTGAAATTTTTTAACTGTGATAAAACGAGGTTATTTTTAATTAACCTTCATTAATATTTTCTAAAATTCATCTATGTCCCCCAACGATTATAATTTTGAGTATGTCTATATATACTCCTTCATTTGGAAAGATTAAGTATGAATTAGGAAAATCATTAGCCAACAATATCTCTAAAATTTATTGTACCTTTCATTTTCGTACAAGCCCATATACTCCACCCATTCTCATTTGTTTGCTAAAACATATTTGGTGAGAATATTGTTAGATACCCCATATTGTTTATACGTACTTATACTCTCAAATACGTGAATTGATTGTTCATTTTTGTGAGAGTAAGCCAAGAGGTCTTCCCTAGTGATTTAATTCATAAATTCATTTTTGGGGAAACCTTTTTAAGCTTGTGAGTCTTTGCATCTTTATTGCAAGACTCTTGAGCTTGTCTTGTATTTTGTAAAAAATATTTTTGACAAGCTTGTACTAAATATCTCTTGTGCTTAAACTTTTGGAAATCCTTTTTGAGATATTTGATTATACTCTTGAAAATCCTTGAAACCTTATTTGTGGTTGATATATTTATATATATTGTTTCAAAGAAACTTTGCTAAACTCACTCTCACACTTTGATTGCATATTGACATTATATTGAGAGTAGTTTCATATATCTTCACTAAGCTTATATTTCCTATAATATTGAAGTGCATAGGTTATTGCTTGTGTGTATCTATACAAATTTGTTTGTATTAGAAGCATATTTATTTTTACGCAAATTTTATATTCATTGTTGTATTCCAGGCGTGGCCTGAGGGGGTGTTGATCTAGCCCACAAGGATCAGTTGTTAGGGCCTTCTCTGCTGTAAGGAGAATGTGTAAAGGTTGAGGTCAGCCCTGGTAATTTGACCTGGTTGTAACCGGTGTTGCTCCACTCGTTAAGTGAGAATTAGTGGAATCTTCAGGCTTACGAGTTGAGGTAGGGACATAGGCAGTATTGGCCGAACCACGATAACATATCGTGTGTGCACTTTATATTTCCGCAATCTATTTACTACACATGTATGTTATTTTCAATAGACAGTGAATGCTGTGCATGATTTAATTTCCGCACATTATATTTATCTGTGCATTTGAGATTGCATAGACAAACCCTTGGTTGTATATTACTGATATCTGGTTTAACCTAGGAAGAAGTTTTAAAATTCCAATTCACCCCCCTCTTGAGAATACACCAATTCCAACAAACATTCTTAGGTTCATCTTGGGATAAGAAAGCATAATGATTACATAAATTTTTCAAAGAAGATCTGGTAGTTACATCTCGTGATGGTTCTCCTATGATTTGATCTTTAGAATGATTTCTTACATATTTCCATTCTTTAGGTAATTCAGAATTTTCTGTAGCATCATTATTTGAATTTGATTCATTTTTCTCTTCTTTTGCTTCTATAATTTCTAAGTCTTTTGGTTTTTGAGTAGCTTGAACTTCTTCAACATTTATTGTTTTATTGAAAGGATTTTCTTCATCAAATGTTACATGAATTGATTCCACAATAGTAAGAGTTCTTTTGTTATAGATTCTAAAAACTTTACTCTTTAATGCATATCCTAAGAATATACCTTCATCGACTTTTGCATCAAATTTACCTAAATCATCTTTGTCATTTAATACAAAACATTTGCATCTAAAAACATGAAAGTAAGAAATGTTAGGCCTTCTACCTTAAGAAATGTTAGGCCTTTTACATTTCCAAAGTTCATAGGGAGTTTTATTTAAATTTGATCTTATTGATACTCTATTTATCACATAGCATGCGATATTTATTGCTTCAGTTCAAAAGTATTTTGGTAGCTTATGTTCGTTTAGCATCGTTCTTGCCATTTCTTGAAGAATTCTATTTTTTCTTTCAATAACTCCATTTCATTGTGGAGTTCTAGGTGCTAAAAAATTATGATTGATTCCATATTCATTACAATTTTTTTTAACTTCTTTGTTATTGAATTCTCTTCCTTGATCACTCCTTATATTTGAAATACTATATGCTTTTTCATTTTGAAGTTTCTTGCACAAATTTATTAACATGTTACAAGCTTCATCCTTGGATGCTAAAAATAGTACCCAGGTAAACTTGGAGTAGTCATCAACTATGACAAAGGCATATTGCTTACCTCCTATGCTTTGGGTTCTAGTAGGACCAAACAAATCTAAATGAATAAGTTCAAAGGGTCTACTAGTTGAGATATGTTTCTTCTTTTCAAAGCTTGTTTTAATTTGCTTCCCAAGTTGGCAAGCATCACAAATTTTATCTTTTATGAATTTTGTGCTTGGTAAAACTTTGACTAACTTCTTTTTAGATAAGTTTGATAATATATCTATGCTTGCATGTCCTAGTCTTCTATGCCAAAGTCAACTGGCTTCATTCATGGCAGCCAAGCATGTTACATTTTGAGAGATTAAATTTTCAAGGTTTATATAATATACATTATTGACTCTATAAACTATAAATAGAATTTCATGTTTTCTTGGATTTTGAACTATGCACTTATCTTACTTAAAGACTATGTCAAACCCTTTATCACTAAGTTGACTTATGTTTAAAAGATTATGCTTTAATCCATCCACTAACAAAACATCATCAATTGTAAGTGAGGGTTCTCTGCCTATTTTACCAATTCCGACGATTTTACCTTCAGCGTTGTCACCGAAGGTTACATACCCTCCATATTTTTGAACTAAGGTGGTAAACTTTGTTCTATCCCCGGTCATATGTCTTGAACATCGCTGTCCAAGTACCATTTTTCCTTTGATGGAGTGGTCCTAAAGCATACCTACAAGGAAGGATTTACGGTGTTACTTTTGGAACCCAAACCTTCTTAATTTTTTTTTAAGTCATATCTATTTTTAGTGTTCACTTTCCATTCATTCTTGATCTTGACATACTTTTTTTTTAAGTGGACAATTAAACTTTATGTGTCCCTTATTCCTACACAAGTAACAAGTAGTGTGTTCATGAATATTTGTAGAAGATGTACTAGCATAATATTTTGCTTCTTTTACAAAGTATCCCATAAATAAGTTCCTCTTCTTTTTATTCTCTATTCAATTGTAACCAATTCCTTCTTTATTACTAATCATCCTTTGTTATCCAACCATTTTTTTCAAAGTTCTCTTTTCCTCTAGTAAAGTTGTGAATGATTTTATCTTTATCTTCAATTTTACTTTTAAGATTACTAATTTCTAAGTCTTTCTTGCTTTCACCATTTACTTGTAGTTTTACCAACTCTTGAGACATGTTGTTAATTTTCTTCATTAGATCATCAATATGAGATTCTTTTTCTTTTTCAGCTATTTTTGAAGTTTTTAACTGATTTTTAAGAATTTCATTTTGTTCTTTCAAGACTATATTCCTTTTATTCATTTTAATGAACCTACTGTGTAAGGTGAATAATTCAGCCTGAATTTCTTTCTATGAAGGCATACTATCACATGAATCATTACGAGACTCTCCACTAGATTCTTCTGATGAACTATAGTAAGAGTTTACCTCAACATTGTGCGCCATGAAGCAAATATTGGCAACTTCTTGTTCACTTGATTCATTCTTTGATTCGTTAGAGCTTGTATCATCCCATGTAGCTTTCATTACCTTCTTTTTCTTCTTCTTGTCTTTCTTCAGCTGTGGACAATCAGGTTTAATGTGTCTGACCTTTTGTAGTTATAACACGTAGGTGGTTCATTCTTAGTTTCCTTTGTATTTGTTTCTCCTTTATTAGTTTTTGTTCCTTAAAACTTACGAGGGAATTTCCTATTCTTTTTGAAAAATATTCCAAGCCTTTTAGTAATGAAGGCTAGTTATTCTAATTCATTATCTTCGTCTTCGTCACTAGAACTTTCTTTGGTAGCCTTGAGGGCTATTGATTTCATATTTTTATTATTGTTCTTTGAATTTCTTTCATTTATCGCCATCTCATATGTGAGAAGGGATCTGATCAACTCATCAAGGGAGGTATTTTTCAGGTTTCCTCCTTCCGTGATTGTTGTGGCCTTAGGTTTCCATATCAGAGGAAGTCCTCTAAGGATTTTTTGAAGTATTTCATATGTTGAATAATTTTTACCTAAAATATTTAAGGAGTTTATTATGTGAGTAAACCTAGTATACATGCTAGTGATAGTTTCATCTGGATTCATCTTAAAGGCCTCATACTCACTTGTGAGCATGTCTATTCTACTATCTCTAACATCTATCATTCCTTCATAGGTTACCTCTAACTTGTCCCAAATTTCTTTAGCTAACCTACACGCCATTACCCTATTAAACTCATTTACATCTAATGCACAATACAATGTATTCATGACACTTGAATTAACTTGCAGCAGCTTTAAATCATTATTAGTCATGTCTTTTTCTTCTTTGGGTACTTCTTTACCATTAACTAATTTAGTGGGAATGTGGTCACCATGTGTGACAACTTTCCATGCCTTCCAATTCATGGTTTGTAGATATATTCTCATTCTTTGTTTCCAAAACATATAGTTTACACCACAAAAAATAGGAGGTCTAGTTGAGGATTGTCCCTCACCAAAAGGGGATGTCATAGAGATCTTCATATAGCTTCCAGTTAAGATTTGCTATAACCCCGCTCTGATACCAATTGAAAATGAAGTTATATTCCCAAGAGGGGGGTGAATTGGGATTTTAAAAATTTTCTTTTTATTTCTTTGATTTATTCTTTCTTAACTTATTTTAAGTTCAGCAACCACTCAAGCAAAGTTGTTTTTTTTTTTTTTAATTACAAGTTCAGCGGAAAATTAACTTTGCAAAACTTTTATGAATGTATATATACCAAGTTGAACATCTCGTTCAACTCCTCAACACAATCCAATCAACACAATCACAACACAATCCACAATGGATAAAGAATTCAGCAATGCTTTCAAAGTTTCAGCACTTTTGTAACTCAAAGTAGGGTTTGAGAATATATGTTTGCTGATAAGAAGCCCTGTGTTTGTGTACCTATTTTCTCAATATGAAACAAAATTCAAACTTTCAACACTCTTCCAAAAACTCAGACTTTAAATAAACTTTCAGTTAATAAGTCTGGGTGTTAACCAATCAAAGTACACCCTTTATGGTTTCTGCAATTTTATTGATCAACCAACGTACTCCTTGTCGGTTTCGACCATCCCAAAATCAAATTAATCCTTAGTTTATTTAATTTCCAATCCACATAGTTTTTAAAAATAAAAAATTAAAATCCAATCATGTAGTTTATATGAATGGAAAATTAAATGAGAGTAAGGAAGAGAGTGAGACGAGAGTTTTTATGAGGTTCGACTATACCCACCTACTTCCTCACCTTAGGCTAAACCACCCAAGGATTCCACTATAACCATTCCTTTATGGGCAGGAGCAACCTTACATCTCTCCTTCAATAGGCTAGAGTTTGCCTCTCCAACGACCATGTAAAAGACTTAAGAAACATATTTGGGCTCCTTCAGAAGTACCACATGAAATTAATCCCCACTAAATGTGCATTTGAAGTGTTTGCAAGAAAATTTCTGGGTTTCATGGTGACTCATAAGGGAATAGAAGTAAATCCATATAAAATACGTACTCTGATGGAGATGCATACCTTGTAGAGCAAGAGGGAAATATGTGCCCTTACTGGAAGACTGACATCATTAAGTAGGTTCGTTTCTTGCTCAAGAGATAAATATTTGCCTTTCTTCAAGGCAGTATGAGAAGCTGGAAATTATTAATGGGGTGGGGCACAGGATAAAATTTTGCTTAGATGAAGCAATATCTTAGTTCTCTAACATTTTTAACTAAAGTTGTTGCTGAAGAAGACTTATACCTATACTTGACCTGTACTAGCACTACAGAAAGTTCTATCCTTAGATGAGAAGAAGGCATGCAACAAAAACCTATATAGTATAAGAAGAGTATTAATGGGAGTAGAAATTGATGAGTCATTGAAAGGCACTATTTTAGGCCCTCATTTACCTTTGTTTTGTCTTCTTTTATCTTGATATACCCTTTGTTAACATAGTTCGGAGTTATGCAAGGTTTGTTTGTGTTTCCGGAAAAATAGGTTAAAAACAAGGAGATAAACATTACAAGAAGCCAAGGGAGTATTTGGGAAACTTAAAGCTCAAATCAAATGCTCAGCCAAACCCCTAAAGCCTCAACACATCAAAGGAGAAAATAGTTTGTTCGACCATGTGGTGCGACCAGCAACACATGGGGTGACTAGGTCACAAGCTGCAGACTCCAAGGTTTTGACTAACGAAGAAATGCTGCAAGGTTTGACCAAGTGATCGACCAAGTGACCCTCAGGGGTGACCAAGTCGAGATACTGAAGATTACTGAGCCAGAGATACAAAGAATCTCGACCAACTGCTCAACCAGGGAGACCTTGAGGGGTGACCAAGTCGAGTTCCTAAGCTGAACTGAAGATTGAGATACTGCAAGTCTCGACCAGCAACTCGACCAGTAACTCGACCAGTAACACTTAGTAGCACGACTAGGTCGAAGATGCTAAAGTTTGAAATCCTGATTTCCCGCGAGCCTCTACCAGGGTGCGACCAAGGGAAAGACTTGGTCAAAAGCGACGATCTTTTGCGTGAGATTTGCTGCAAACTTTCCTATTTTGAAATTCAAACCTTGTAAACCCTAATGGGTATGAATATTAGCTTCGAATATGTTCTCTGGGTTCCTCTTTGGCCTCTTTTAGGTTAGTGACAGCCTAAAACATCATTGAGAGCCACGGTAGATTAGATTTACATGCTTTTGATTTAAATTACTGTCTTGGTTCTCGGTTGAATGCTTGATTGTTAGTGACAGACTATTAAATTTGTAATTGAAGCCATTTCTACTTGCTTTCCTTTATATGCTTTCATTTAAATACCTTGCACTTTACTTGCTTTGATTTCAATACCATGCTTTTACTTTCATGCACTTTTAATGCTTGGATTATGATGAAGTCTTAGTGGATAGGATAGCATTACTATCAATTCAGTCTGTTATACGTAGTAGGCTATGGACACCTAAGAGGTTCTTGTGATCGTTGAGATATGGTATACTCCGGTTCTCGATCATGCTCCAGACGATTGGTGCACCCTTGCTACCCTATGCCCTCGAATGGATCTTTTCGCTGTTTAGCCTAATACAGACAGCTGACCGAACGTAGTTTACGCACACGAAAGTCTAAGTCAGAATCATAAACTGAGCACTGCTTTGAAGGAGTAGAGGTAAAGTAAAATTTACATGCTTTCAGTAGGTTGTCAAAAACAAAACAAAAAAACAAATCAAATCTCTTCTTTTTACCTTCTTTTACACAAAGCTATAGTAAACTAGATTGGAAGTGGTGAATAACTGCACTTTAGTCCCTGTCGATCGATACCCGACTTTCTCACTTTCTATAGAACTTGGGATTAGTTAGGTTTATAAATATTACTTTTTGTAGTTAAGGACCCAAGCCTTGGCGAGCCTACTAGAAATCAACTATTTGCTAGTAGAGAAAGTTGTTTTTGAAAGTGAGGAAGTTATCGCG
This sequence comes from Malania oleifera, assembly GCF_029873635.1. Taxonomy (NCBI): domain Eukaryota; kingdom Viridiplantae; phylum Streptophyta; class Magnoliopsida; order Santalales; family Ximeniaceae; genus Malania; species Malania oleifera. The sequence goes on along the minus strand of NC_080418.1, from coordinate 123,812,359 downwards.
AGAGGGGGGGGGGGTGAATTGGGTTACTAATAAATTTTAGTTCCTTTTATGGATTCTTGAATTACTTGTTTTATCAAACACACAGATTTATTAATTCAATCAATTCACAAACTAATACTAAACACACCACAAGTTAATAAAAACTTAACCAATCAATAACTCAAAATAACCAATCAAAAATACTCAATCAACCATAATTTGCAGCACTTGTGGAATTTTAGCTTTTGAAAAATTTTGCTTTAGCAGCCCTGTGAGTAATTGCAAGCCCTGTATTTGAATGAAATTATTTGCTCTCTCTTAATTAATATTTCCGCAAACGATTAACCAACGTGCTCCCTTTTTGGGTTTCTGCAAAGTGTTAATCAAAATGTACTTTCTTTTTATTAAGAGTCTTCTTTTAATTTCAGATTTGTTCTCTGCACCCTGCACTTAGTATACAACACAATACAATATATAAAGGTGCTAAAAATAAAGAGTAGGGAAAGAAGAACACCAAGATTTTTATGAGGTTCGGCTTATCCCCAGACTACGTCCTTGCCTTTGGTCAATACCACCAAAGGATTCTACTAGAACACTCTTTTCCGAGCAAAGCAAACCTTTTACAATTCCCTCTTTTACAGGTAGAGATCCTCTCCAAGCGATACCCCATGCTTGGTTACAACGATCCAATAACCTTGAACCGTCAAGAAACAAGAAACAAGAAACAAGAGAACTTGTGTATAAGATACACTCTCAGGTAGTGTAGGTTAGTACAACAATCAGCACAATGTACTTCAATGTAAATTCAATATAAAGAAATTAAAGCTCAATGAAATTCTATCACCAGATTAATCTTCCTTTGATTGAAAGATTCAGACTTTAAAGTACAATTTCATGTGAGGTGATCAGTAAGAACTCAGTTGAGATAGCAACAAGATGTGAGCAAGAAAGCATTTTATGATTGAGAGCACTTGGGAGTATTAGATTGCTGAAAATATTTCTTGGTAATTAAAATCCTTGTCTTGGGGGCTATTTATAGAGTTTAAAAAGTTAATTCCTTGCTCCCCAAGTTTACTTGGAGTGTTGGTCAAGTTTACAAAAAGACTAAGAAACAAAATGTAAAAATTTTCTCGTTAGTATTTTAAAAGATCTCTCGAGTGGCAGTCGCTTGGCACGACTAGTCAGGTGTTTGTCTTAGTTAAATTCAAAAGTCAGAACACTGGCAGTCACTTGTCAAAACACAGGCAGGCACCTCAGAGGACAAGACAGACGCTTGTTAGGCTACCATCAGGTGCCTAGCACCTTTCTGTCTGCCAGTTCTTAAAAAACATAAAAAGAGTCAATCGCCTGGGAATGTTGGGCAGGCACCCGAGCTTTCAAAAAAAATTTGTTTTTTTTTTAAAAGATTTTGACTTTGAAAACTCTTTTCATTTGAGATATTCATTATTTATAACTTTGGAAATCATATTTCAAGGTCTTTAAAAAATGGTTTCTTAAGATTTTAACTTGTCCTTAAAGAGCTTCAATACTTTTTATATTGAGTTTTACTTGAAGTAGCTACATGAAAATTTCCTTAAGACTCTATATTCTTCAACTCTTGGAGTCTTCATGCATGTCCTTACTTTGAGTCCTCTCTTTGAGCTTTAAACATACTTTGAGCTTCATAATATTTTGTCAAACTTTAAGCTTTCATAGAATATGTCAATCTTTGAACTTTAACATCCTTTGAGCTTAGCTTTGAACCACTTGTTTATTTCATTTTCTTGAATGTGAGCTTTCTACCGTTTGATTCCTGAAACATTTCAACTTGGAAATATCAAATTACCTTGATTTGTTATCATCAAAATAAGAGTCGTACGCCTTGTTAGGTCAGCAATCTCCCCTTTTTTGATGATGACAAATCTGGAGCAAAAAGAAAGAGAGGATACCTTAAAGGGCTCCCCCTTACAATAAGCACGTATGTAAAGTTTTAGTACTCAAACATAGATTGCAAGATTTTACAAGCCAGGTTCTTTAAGCATATATTTTTAAGCATACAAAGTAGTATCTTTTTAACAAAGTAGTATCTTTTTAAACAACTTATTTTGCTCTCTTTTGCTCTCACAATGTTTCTCCCCCCTTTGACATCAATTAACAAACATAGCCAATATCAGAGCATTTAATATAAAATATTATATCCGTCCAGAGTAATACATGGATAAACAAAAGGCTCGAAAAACAAACCAAACAAGTATCATATGTCAATACTACCAAAAGTTAAGATCAGAACATCTTACAACAACAAGAGATCAAAAGATAGCTAAGATCAAGCATCATTTTTATCTGTAGCCTCATTTGCAGTTTCTTTAGAATCTTCTTTAGATGCATCATCATCATCTTCCTTTTCCTCAGAATCATCATCAGATGCAGCATTACTAGTGGGAGCTGAGCTATTGTCCATGGGTGCTGCACCTTTGGAAGAGTTGGCCAAATTCTTCTTTATTTGATCTAAACGCTGAGTAATGGAATAATAGTGGGTTTCCACAGTGGTAACTTTCTCCTGAAGCGAATTAAGACCATATTGCATCCTTTCACTATAGTTTAGGTAATGGGTATAAAACGATAGAAACTAAGATGGTGTATCTACGTCATGTGGAATAGAGCTAGCTCGCTCAGAAGACTGAGGAGGAGACTCAGGTGTTGGCTACCTATGACCTCTGTGAAACCACCCTTGAGTGTACTTCTTATAACCCATTAGCTTAAGAGTTGTGTCTGAAAATATGTCATAATGGGTCTTTCGAACAAATTGAAGGATGGTGTGAGGATGTGATGATGAGCAAAAACTAAATTCAGCATCCTAGCATAAGGAAGAATGATGCGAGGAGCTTCTTCCTTCATGATCATCCATTTGATGATAAGGCTCGGTAGGTCCAACTTTTTACCTTTCAGAATGCACCACATGACAAAACAGTCAAGAAAGAAAACATGCTCATGTGAACCGGTGTGAGGTAGGATGTTGTAGGTGATTAGTTTATGCAGAATCAAAAACTTGGAGGTTCAACTATTTATAAAGTGGGGGATTTCCAAAGTAAACAAGTTCTTCAGTTGTAACGAGTTGTAAGAAATCCTGTGGAGTAAACCCCTATTCCATAATCCATTGCTTTTCAATAGGTTTACACTGAAAGTCCCCTAGTTTTATACGAAAAATTTTACTTAACGACAATGGAGTGAGGTGAATGGTTTGCCCTAAAAGATCAGTTGAAAATCCAACATCTTGTTTCTCCATATTGGCACAAAAATTTTAAACCAAATTCAGATAATGTCCAGTTGCCTGATATGTAATAAACTTTTCCCACCCAAAATCTTTGAAAAGAGATATAATTTCTAGAAAATCAGAATTGAAGAATGAAACATCAAGGATTTTAGCAAGAATTGGATCCGACGATTGGATTTGATTTCGGTAGAGTGTCTTGGCCTGAGGGGTGGTTAGCCACTTTTCAACCTCGTCGTTGTCGATATGTCAGGAGGAGAAGGAAGCCTTGTTCCCGATCGTCTTAGTTCGTGGCATGATTTTTTGAGGACAATGACTGAAAAACCTTAATGTATATAGAAGATGGAGGGTGTAGGGTTTTGATTGATCACTAAGAATTTAAGGAAATTTTGAAGAAAAAAGGTTGGTTTATGGAAGGAGAAGGTGTTTTTTGGGAGGAAAGGAGTAGAGTCAGGTGACTGGTCTAAGTGAAAATGAAGGGTCTTTTGTGTTTTTTAAAAACAACCTGCCGCAAGTTAGGCGCCTAGCACTCGAGGAGTCAGGCGCCTAGTGACCCAAATTTCATCAGGCAGTAACATGTTAGGCGCTTGACCTTCAGGTGTCAGTCGCCTGTCAAGTAGGTTTTCTAAATTTCATTTCTATACAACTTCTCGAACATGTAGCAACCCTAATTCACATCTAATAAATATAAAACAATCCTTTGAAAGTGGTTTAGTGAAGATATCAACTAATTGATCATTTGTATTAACGAATTCAAGAGTTATATCTTCTTTTTGTATGTGATCTCTCAAGAAAGGATGTCTAATATCGATATGTTTTGTTATTGAATGAGATATTGGATTTTTTGATATATTTATAGCTCTAGTATTATCACACTTAATTGGTATTGTTGTAGATTCTAAGTTATAGTCTTTTAGTTGTTGTTTGTTGACCTTATAGGTCACACCTGGTTTTGATAATGACAAATATTCATGTATTTAATGAATATCTAGTTCATGTGCAGGTGTATATTAATAGATACATTGATGGCACGTGAAAGCTTAAAGCTTGAAGACAAATTTATGTTCTCAATTGTAATGTTCAGTAGTGAAATTTGTCTATAATAGTAATTAGGTTATTTGGTTTGTAATAAGCACACACAACACATGCATGGTTTATTATATAAGCTCAAACCAAATACGAACTAAAGGTGACCTTAGAAAAAGACCTTAGGATCGGTCAACCGACACCGAAATTTTTCGGTGTCTTCATTATTTGAACATAAATGACCCTAGGACACACACATTTGCACCTATGTTTGATAGGCACTTGATTAGGGTTTGTGTGATGCATAACAGGACCAAAATGCACACATGGTGCACTTTCGGTCGATCGGCCATGGCAATTCATTTTACCCTGGTCGATCGAAACAGGCCTGAGTCAACAGTTGACCAAGGCCCTGGTCGACCGAACCAGGTAGTTCAAAAAGCCTCGGTTGACCGAAACCCCCTGGGTCAATATTTTGACCATCTAGTCGAACGAGCCACTTTTGTACTCCAACTACTTGGTCGACTGAGGGTTCTTGAGAAAATTCCCAATGGTCTGGTCGACCGAACTAGCTAGTTGAAAATGGTCCGGTCGACTGAACATCGGTAAAATGGAAAATTGCCTTTGGAAAGGCACCTTCGATCGACCGACCATTCAGTTCAAAAATTCCCTGGTCGACCGAACCATATGAGATTTGGTCGACAGAAACCTTTCTGGTCGATCGGACCTCTCGGGTTACCCTGATTTTTACCCCGATTAAATATTTTTTAAATAGGGTCAAAATGTTTAAAATGTCATTAAACTTTTCTAACAATTCCTAATAGGTCCCCAACGGTAAAAAATCATGGGATGTCTATATATACCCTTTCATTTGGAAAAATTAAGGAGTTGATTAAGAAAAGAAATTCAAAGTTTTCTCTCAAGAAAAATACCCTCTACTGCTCATACTCGTTCTCCAAACACTCTAGCTTATATTCAAAAGTCATTAGATCATCTGTAAGTGTTCTTGAGTGTTTAGATAGCAAGGTTTGCTCTCTCATTGTTATGAGATTGATTTATTTTTTATTGATAGCCAAACCAAAAGGATTCTTAGGGGACTTTGCTAATAAGTTTATCCTAAGAAGACTTTATTAGATCTTCTGAGATTGCATATTCATTACAACATCTTGAGAAGCTCGTATTTGCTTTTGGTTGCGAAATATTTTCAAAATCATTTACAAATATCTATTGTTCTTTATCTTGAAAACCAGTTGAAGAGATATTTGTTTTTGAGGTGAAACATCTTTGTTGCAATATTTAATCACTGATATATTATTTGCTGAATACAAAGATTACACATCTTTTGCAACCAAGCATATACATCATTTGATACTTACATGCTTGAGACATCCTACTGATTGAAATACTTGAGACTTGACATCTTTGTGTGAACTTATTGATTGAATATCTTGTGATACAAAGATTGCTTGTTTGACACTCTCACGTACGCATTACACTGATAGAAAACACCTTTGAGAGTTGAACTGTCTAGACCACATTGAGCTTATATATTTAATCATACTGTGGTGTATGTTATTGCATGTATTTGGGTACATATCTGCTTTACACGAAAGCACAATCGCTGTACCATTTGATGTAATACACATCTGTTGTATTTCCAGGTACGGGCTCGAAGAGGGAGACTAGCCCTGGAATAGTCCCGGATTGGCTTAGACCCGGTTAGGAAAGCTAGGTGCGCCATCTTATTAAGGCGTGTAGGTTGAAGTCAGCCCCACTAATTGAGTTAGTTAAGGTTGAGGTCAGCCTTGTGCTAATTGACCTGGTTTGTATAGGTGCCGCTCCACCCGTTTAAGTGAGCAAGTTATTATGGTAATCCTTCAGCTGGTTAGCCAAGGCAGGGACGTAGGCAGTTGGCCGAACCTCGATAATATATCTACGTGTCACCCTCTCTTTACTACTTTCTAGTGCTTGTGTGATTGATTAAACTGCTTTATTTAAATTTCTAATATATTTATGTTATTTGCACTAGATTGACCATAGGGTTGTGAACATATTGCTGTTAGGAAGAATACCTAGGTGTTAAATTTTATAAATACCAATTCACCCCCCTCTTGGGATCATGGTAAAGCTAACATTGTTTCATTTATAATGTTTATGCACAACAACTCCCAGCAGCTATGTATTCAGCTTCAACTGTGGATAAGACTACGGAGTTTTGCTTTTTAGAGAACCAAGAGACTAGTGAGCATCCTAGAAAGTAACAAGTTCCACTAGTGCTCTTCCTATCTATTTTACATCCTACATAGTCTGCATCCGAGTAGCTAATAATTCCGAATCTGGTGTCTTTAAGATACCAAAGACCTAAGTCTATAGTGCCTATTAAGTATCTTAAAATTCTTTTAACAGCTATTTGGTGTGATTCTTTGGGTGCTGATTGGAATTGAGCACACATACACACACTAAACATTATGTTGGGCCTACTAGCTATTAGATATAATAAACTTCCAATTTTCCTCTATAATACTTCATATCTATCGGTTTTCCATTTTTATCAAGGCTAATGGAAGTGCTCATGGGGGTTCCTATGAATTTACTGTTTTTCATATCGAATTTTTTAATCATATCTTTTGTAGAGATTCGAATAATTATCGTAATTTAATAATTGGAGGAGGAGAGGAAAGAAGGAATTTAAATAGGGTCTCGTCAATGAACACAAGGAGTTTGTCGACAAGCACACTTGAGGGGTTTGTTGATGGGGACACGTGTCTCGTCGATGAGAAGATACCGAGAGGCTATTTTTTCAGCTCTGAATTTCATCGACGAGAAATAGCCATTCGTCGACGAACTTCCTTCGTGGCCTCGTCGACGAAGGCTAGTGTATAAATAGCCTAAATTCGAATTTTCTGTAGAATTCTCACACGAAAACCCTCTCTCTCTCTCTCTCTCTCTCTCTCTCTCTCTCTCTCTCTCTCTCTCTCTCTCCTGTTCGTCCCCTCTCCCTTCTCTCTAAGATTTTGGGCCGAATTCTTGCCGGTTCGATTATCCGAGGCTTCCACGACACTCTTGGGAAAGTTCTCTTCAAGTTTGTTAGAGTGGATCGTTGGTGGGACTGACTTGGATTTCATTTGCAAATTCAAGGTAAGAATTTTTATTCAATATTTGGCTTTTCCATAGTTATAAGAAATCTAGTACATGAAGAAATACTGAAGTTTTGTTCTGGGGGATGTTGTTTTCAGGGTGTTGAGTGGGAAACCTTGCGGGTGTAAGACTAAACACAATAGGGGTTTTTCAGTAGTCAGATAAGGGAAATATGTTATGTTAGGAATTTTAGAAACTTTATCAAAAAATTCTATATGTATCAGTATTATTATTCAACTTTCCAGAATTTTATTATTATTATATCTGGAGATGCAAATTTTAAAGCATGGAATTTAATTACTCTACTGTGTGGCATGAGTTTATTACAGTTTAGTATAGTCTTTATGCAGCTTTGTAAATATCATGTTTTACAAGTTATTAGCAGGAAAATATTGATATCAAGTTTCAAAAATATGATTTAAAGTATTTTTCAGAATGCCATGACTTCTGATCCATAACACTCAGTTATTCAGTTTATTCAATTATTTAGCCAGAAATTTAGATTATGCAGAGCAGTTTAAAGATGTCATGGTTATTTCTATATCATGGTAAAAACAGTAAGATAAATATATATATATATATATATATATATATATATATATATATCAGTACTAAATAGTATCAGACCCTATGGAGATATTAAGTCAGATTCAAACAGCAGAGCACGGTACTGTTGCTATTTCAGATTAGAGTGCAACCACATATCTTAGATAGTATGTGGATTCCATCTAATCGTGCCAAGAGAGATTGCAGTCTCCCCAGAAAGCTGGGTTGAGGTAGCCGGTTAGATGAGATAGACTTGGAGTTTGCCCGAAGAGACTGCAGTGGGCCAGATGGTTGATAGAAATATGGATTGACTTGCTTGGTAGGCCAACCAGAGTAAGTCCTGCCTATAGGCCACACAACCCTGTCATGAAGGGTTAAATCATGACATAAAGATCCCAGGGAATTATCGCAGATGTTCTTATATATATATATATATATATATATATATATATATATATACAGATATACCATGCAGCAGTAGTATTATTATATTATTAGAAGTATGTCTGATTAGAAAACTTAGACACAGTTGTATTTTAAACTATAATAAATGTGAGATGTACGACATTCTAGCCAACCTATTTTACAGTATCAGTATTATATCTGTATATTAAATGTGTAACTCAGCCGCCACACACTAGTAATAACATATTTCCTCTTACTTAACATTGTCTCATCCCAGTGACTTACCATTTTTCAGGTGAACCAGCTAGGCATGGATCAGGCTCACGGGTAGAGGATTTCTTGCGCTACCCTTTTTGGAAGGGTAGGTGTTTCTGTGGTGTCAGTTGCTTGGGGTGGATCCCAGAATTTTGATGACACCGTTGGGTATTTTGTGATGTACATTTTGGGATTTTTCCTTAGATTTCTGATGTTGTATATAGTTGTTTGCAATTTCATGTTTGCCACTGCTTGGGAATGTATCGTGTACATAGTTTCCTTAGTGCTCCGTTGGGTCTGAGGTGTCTTTAGTTGTATTACAGACAGATTGGCTACGTATTTTATATATATTAAGGGGAAAAAAATAAATATATAAGTAGCAAGTCGTTACATCTTTTATGTATTTTGATTGACTTATAAAAGTCGAATTCTTTGCTTGTTTAATTTGTAGTCCAAGAAAATAGTTTAATTCCCTCATCATACCCATTTCAAATTCTTCTTGCATACATTTTGCAAATTCTTTACATAGATTTTCATTAGTAGCACCAAATATTATATCATCTACATAGATTTGAATTAAAAGCATATCATCTTTCTTAGTTTTGATGAATAAGGTACTATCAACTTTTCCTCTTGAAAACCCTTTCTCTATTAAAAATCCACCAAGTCTTTCATACCAAGCCCTAGGGGCTTGTTTCGACTCATATAAAGCCTTAGTTAGCCTAAACACATAATTAGGATTTTTTATGTCTTCGAATCCGGGGGGTTGTTCAACATATACTTCTTCATTAATATACCATTTAAGAAAGCACTTTTAACATCCATTTGATATAATTTAAATTCTTTTTGGGATGCATAAGCTAAAAGCATTCTTATAGCTTCCATTTTGGCTACGGGGGCAAAAGTTTCGTCATAATCTATTCCCTCTTCTTGGTTATATCCTTTAGCTACAAGTCTAACTTTGTTTCTAACTACTATATCATTTTCAGCCTTCTTATTTCTAAATACTCATTTTGTTCTGATAATTGAATGATTTTCTAGTTTAGGAACTAATTGCCATACTTTACTTCTTTCAAATTGATTTAACTCCTCTTACATAGCAATTATCCAAGAGTCATCATTTAGAACTTCTTAAAATTTTTAGGTTCATCTTGAGATAAGAAGGCCTAATGATTGCATAGATTCTTTAAAGATGATCTAGTGGTTACACCTCTAGAAGGTTCTTATATAATTTGACCTTGAGGGTGATTTCTTACATACTTCCATTCTCTTGGTAATTCAATATTTTCTATAGGAATATCTTTTGAAGTTTCTTCTTTATTTTCTTCTTTTTCTTCCTTGATTTCTAGATCATCCTCTCTTTGTGAAGTATCATCCTTTTCTTCATTCTTGATTTCTTTTGTGAAAGGATTTGATTCATCAAAATTTACATGGACTGATTCAATGATGGTTAGCGTTCTTTTGTTATAGATCCTATAAGCCTTACTATTTGTAGCGTATCTTAGGAAAATTCCTTCATCCGACTTAGTATCAAATTTTCCTAAGTCATCTTTGTTATTGAGAAGAAAACACTTACATCCAAAAACATGGAAGTAAGCTATGTTAGGCCTTCTCCCTTTCCATAATTTATAAGGTGTTTTGTTTAGACTTGATCTAATGGAGACCTTGTTTATTACATAGCAAGCTGTATTTATGGCTTCAACCCAAAAATACTTAGGTAGATTATTTTCATTTAGCATAGTTCTTGCCATTTCTTGAAGGGTTCTATTTTTCCTCTCAACAACTCCATTTTGTTGTAGAGTTCTAGGTGCTGAGAAATTATGACTTATTCCATGATCATTACAAAATTTTTCAACATCTTTATTTTTAAATTCTCTTCCTTGGTCACTTCTTATGTTAGAAACATTGTAACCTTTCTCAAGTCATCTTTGCATAGACTTATTAACATATCACAAGCTTTATCTTTGTTGGCTAAAAACAATACCCATGTGTATCTAGAGTAGTCATCAACAATCACGAAGGCTTATTGTTTTCCTCGTAAGCTTTGAGTTCTAGTAGGACCGAATAAATCTAAATGTATGAGTTCTAAGGGCCTACTAGATGATATGTGTTTCTTCTTTTTAAAGCTTGTCTTGATTTGTTTTCAAAGTTGGCAAGCATCACAAATTTTATCTTTAATAAACTTTGTATTAGGAAAGCCTTTTACTAAGTTCTTCTTAGATAGTTTAGATAGAAGGTCCATGCTCGCATGTCCTAATATTCTATGCCAAAGCCAACTATTTTCACTTAGGGCAGCCAAGCAAGTTACATCTTGAGATATTAGACTATCAAGATTTATGCAATACACATTGTTCATTTTATGTGCTATGAATAGAATTTCATGATTCTTAGGATTTTGTATTATGCATTTGTCTTTCTTAAAGATTATGTCAAACCTTTTGTCACTAAGTTGACTAATACTTAAGAGATTATGCTTTAGACCATCTACTAGCAAAACATTATTAATGGCGAGTGAGGATTCTTTAACTATCTTACCAATTCTAACAATTTTTCCTTTTGTATTGTCACCGAAGGTTACATATCCTCCATCCTTTTGAGTGAGGGTGGTGAACTTTGATCTATCTCCTGTCATATGTCTTGAACACCAGCTATCCAAGTACCATTTTTCTTTTGATGGAGTAGACCTAAAGCAAACCTACAAGAAAGGATTTATGGTGTTACTTTTGGAACCCAAACTTTCTTAATTCTTTTTAAGTCTTGTCTAGTTTTAGAGTTTATCTTCCATTCATTTTTTACTTTGACATATTTTTTCTTAAGTGGACAATTAAACATTATATGTCCCTTTTCTTTACACATGTAGCAAGTAGTATGTTCATGAATGTTTGTGGATGAAGTACTTGCATAGTGTTTAGTTTGTTTTACAAAGTATCCCATGAATAAATTTTTCTTTCTTTTGTTTGTAATTCCATTGTATCCTATTCCCTCTTTATTGTTAACCATTCTTTGTTGTCCTACCATTTTCTCAAAGTTTTCTTTACCTCTAGTAAAGTTGTAAATAATCTTTTCTTTATCTTCAATTTGAATTTTGAGGTCATTTATTTCCAGCTCTTTCTTGCTTTGATCATTTTCTTGTAATTTGTTTAATTCTTGAGGCACAGTCTCTATTTTTTTTTCCATTAGTTTGTTAATATGAGATTCTTTCTCTTTTTCAGCAATTTGTGAGGATTCTAGCTGTTTTTTAAGATTCTCATTTTGTTGTTTCAAAGCTATGTTCCTTTTTGATACTTTAATAAACCTATTATGAAGAGCAAATAATTCAGCTTCGAGTTCTTTGTAGGAGGGCATACTCTCACACGAATCATTACATGATTCGTTACTAGAATCTTTCGAGGAGGAGTAGTAAGAGTTTACCTCTTCGTTGTGTGCCATGAAGCACATTTTTGCCATCTCTTGCTCACTGGATTCGCTCTCCGATTTACTTGAACTTGTGTCATCCCATGTTGCTTTCATTTCAGGCTTCTTCTTCTTCTTTTCTTTCTTGAGCTGAGGGCAGTCCGACTTGATGTGTCCAACCTTTTTATAATGATAACAAGTGGGAGGTTCATTCTTACTTTTGTTTTCCTTTTTACTAGTTTCACCTTTTTCAGTTTTTGATCCTTTGAATTTTCTAGTGAATTTCTTATTTCTTTTGAAGAATTTTCCAAGTCTTTTAGTTATAAATGCTAATTCTTCATCATCTAATTCACTGGTTTCATTATCTTCTTCACTTGAACTTTCTGTAAAGGCTTTAAGAGCTATGGATTTCTTATTTGTATTTTCAGTGTTTCTTTCTTTCATAGCCATTTCATAGGTTAGAAGTGATCCTATGAGTTCATCTAGTGAGGTTATTTTGAGGTTTCCACCTTCCGTTATGGTTGTGGCTTTAGGTTCGCGAACGTGTGGAAGTCCTCTTAGAATTTTGCGTATCATTTCATAAGTTGAGTACGTTTTTTCCTAAGGCATTTAGAGAATTTATGATGTGAGTGAATCTTGTATACATACTTGTGATAAATTCACCCGGGTTCATTATAAAGGCTTCATATTCACTAGTGAGCATGTCAATTCTATTATCTCTTACATCAATGGTGCGTTCATAAGTTACTTCAAGTTTGTCACATATTTCTTTCACTGTTTTACAAGCCATGACTCTATTGAACTCATTTATGTCAAGGGCGCAACACAATGCATTTATTGGAGTTGAGTTTACTTGCAGCATTTTATGGTCTAATTCAGTTATTTCTCTTTATTCCTTAGGTACCTCTTTTCCATCCACTAGTTTAGTAGGGATTAAGTCACCATGTGTGACAACCTTCCAAGCCTTCCAATCCATTGTTTGAAGATAGATTCTCAAACGTTGTTTCCAAAATGTGTAGTTAAATCCACAAAAGATGGGTGGTCTAGTTGAGGATTGACCCTCTCCAAAGGGAGCTACTTCTATGTGTGCCATGTAGATCTTTATATAACTACTTTTTAAGATTTGTTATAACCTGACTCTGATACCAATTGAAAGTGAAGTAGTTATCCCAAGAAGGGGGTTGAATTGGATTATTAAAAAATTTTAGTTCCTTTTATGGATTCTTGAATTACTTGTTTTATCAAACACACAACTTTATTAATTCAATCAATTCAAAAACTAATGCTAAACACACCACACGTTAATAAAAACTTAACCAATCAATCAACCAATGAATAACTCAAAATAACCAATCAAAAATACTCAATCAACCACAATTTGCAACACTTGTGGAATTTCAGCTTTTGAAAATTTTTACTTTAGTAGCCCTGTGAGTAATTGCAAGCCTTGTATTTGAATGAAATTATTTGCTCTTTATTAATTAAGATTTCTGGAAACGATTAACCAATGTACTTCCTTTTGGGTTTCCGTGAAGTGTTAATCAAAACGTACTTTCTTTTTATTAAGAGTCTTTTTTTTAATTTCAGTTTTATTCTCTGTAGCCTGCACTTAGTATACAACACAATACAATATATAAAGGTGCTAAAAATAAAGAGTAGGGAAAGAAGAACACCGATATTTTTACGAGGTTCGGCTTATCCCCAGTCTACGTCCTCGCCTTTAGTCAATACCACCAAAGGATTCTATTAGAACACTCCTTTCCAGGCAAAGCAAACCTTTTACAATTCCTCTTTTACAGGTAGAGATCCCTCTCCAAGCGATACCCCATGCTTGGTTACAAGGATCTAATAACCCCGAACCATCTAGAAACAAGAAACAAGAAACAAGAAACAAGAGAACTTGTGTACAAGATACACTCTCAGATAGAGTAGGTTAGTACAACAATCAGCACAATATACTTCAATGTAAATTCAATATAAAGCAATTGAAGCTCAATGAAATTCTATCACCTGATTAATCTTCCTTTTATTAAAAGATTCAGACTTTAAAGTACAATTTTGTATGAGATCATAAGCAAGAACTCAGTTGAGATACCAACAAGATGTGAGCAAGAAAGTGTTTTAGAATTGAAAGCACTTGGGAGTATTAGATTGTTGAAAATATTTCTTGGTAATTAAAATCCTTGTCTTGGGGGCTATTTATAGAGTTTAAAAAGTTAATTCCTTGCTCCCCAAGTTTACTTGGAGTGTTGGTCAAGTTTATAAAAAAATTGGAGCCCAAGAAACCAAATGTAAAGAATTTCCCATTAGTATTCTAAAAAATCTCTCGAGTGGTAGTCACCTGGCACGACTAGTCAGGCGCCTATCTCAGTTAAATTCCAAAGTCAAAACACTGGCAGTCACCTATCAAAATGCAGGCAAGTGCCTCAAATGACAAGGTAAACGCCTGTCAGGCTATCATCAAGCACCTGACACCTTTCTGTCTGGAGTTCTTAAAAAAAACAAAAAAAGTCAGTTACTTGGGAATGTTGGGCAAGCGCTTGAGCTTTCAAAAACATTAGTTTTTTTTTTTAAGATTTTGACTTTGAAAACTCTTTTCATTTGAGACCTTCATTATTTATAACTTTGGAAATCATATTTCAAGGTCTTTAAAAAATGATTTCTTAAGATTTTAATTTGTCCTTAAAGACCTTCAATACTTTTTATATTGAGTTTTACTTGAAGTACTTACATGAAAACTTCCTTGAGACTCTATATTCTTCAACTCTTGGAGTCTTCATGCATGTCCTTGCTTTGAGTCCTTTCTTTGAGCTTTAAACATACTTTGAGCTTCATAATATTTTGTCAAACTTTAAGCTTCCATTGAATATCTCGATCTTTGAACTTTAACACCCTTTGAGCTTTGCTTTGAACCCCTTGTTTATTTCATTTGCTTGAAGTTAAGCTTTCTACCGTTTGATTCCTGAAACATTTCAACTTGGAAACATATCAAATTATCTTGATTTGTTATCATCAAAATAAGAGTCGTAAGCCTTGTTAGGCCAACAATTTTTGTTATGCTATTAGCAACTAGGAGATTTAGACCTTATTTTCAAGCTCACAAAATCTAGTATTGACTAATCTACCCTAAGGGAGATCCTTCGGTGTATAGATTTATTAGGGAGATTGATGAAGTGGTCAATCAAGCTTGGGGTTTTTTATATCCATTATAAGCCAAGAATAGTCATAAAAGCACATGTCTTATTCGATTTCATAGTTGAGCAAACACTAAAAAATACAAAAGAAACCAAGTAGTGGACACTGCCTCTAGAGGCAAAGAAACTATAGTTAATAAGTGACTCATAGGTACTTAGCCAAAGTATAAGAATACGTGAAAACACACTTAGAATTCAACATCAAGCCCATCCTTATAAGCATCTAGATATCCAGATGTCGAGGCAGTGCAATTCGAGATTGCGACTTGCATCATCTCGATGCTTCCCAATTTTTATGGGAATTCTAATGAAAATCCTTATAAGCATCTAGATGAATTCCTCGAAATCTGTTCGACCATCCACATCCATAATTTCTGTGATGGTGCCCTCCACTT
Source organism: Malania oleifera (assembly GCF_029873635.1). NCBI lineage: Eukaryota > Viridiplantae > Streptophyta > Magnoliopsida > Santalales > Ximeniaceae > Malania > Malania oleifera. Next base: position 123,796,778 of record NC_080418.1, on the reverse strand, counting down.
ATGGTTTTCCCCATTCTCTCTGAAGGCTAAGCCAAATATTGGCTAACGTCATTAGAGCCGAAATCGGTGACCAACTAGGTCACCATGTAACATGAGTTCTTAAAGAAGTACTTCCCAATTGGGAAGACTAACCAGCTTAGGCGAGCCATCACTAGTTTCTCACAGTTGAACGGGGAACTATTTTTCGAGACTTGGGAGCGTTTTAGAGACGTCTTACGTAAATGCCCACACCATCAAATTTCTAGTGGCAATTGGTTCAGACCTTCTATGAAGGATTGGCCGAGCAAGATAGGTCAATGGTAGATGCATCTTGTGGAGGTACTTTCCTCACTAAACACGAGAATGAGGCCTGGGTTCTCTTTGAGAACCTTGCTGAGAATTCTTAGCTGGATACTATTGCTGCCCGTAGACTATACGAACCCTCCACTTCCAAAACTAAGGGAATCTATAAGTTAGTCGTAGACAATGACCTAGCACCCACACTGCACACAATAGTTCAAAAGCTAGACCGGTTGTTGTCCTTAAGACAATAACCAAAGCCAGCACCATGTGCAGAGGTGTGTGCCATCTATTACGATCCTTTACACACGTGCTACAATTGCCATCATGCGCCTTCCCAACTTGAATTTGTGTAGGAGGAAGTTAAGGCTACCCATAATTGGTACGCTAGGCCAGCCAATGACCCCTATTCAAATGCGTACAATTTTAGGTGGAAACAACATCCTTATCTCTCTTGGAGGCCACAAGCTCCGGGTTTCCAATCCCAAAGACCTCAACAAGCCCCTAATGCTCCACCTCCATGCCCATACCATAATTCTCAAAATCATCCTATTTTACCCCCAGACCTTCATCGTTTCAATAACCATCTCCCCCTCAGCTCAAATATGATACATTTCAAGAGACATTGTTGAAAGCCCTCAAGGGCATTGAGCTTGATCATCAAGTAGATCAGCAACTCCTTCACTCTCACTCCCAATCGATAGCTAAGATAGAGGCCACCATAGGGCAACTACTTACCTCTTTAAGTAGGAGAGATGAAGGCAAGTTGTCAAGTCAGCCTCTAGTTAACCTTAAGGGCCAATATGGGGTAGAATGTGAGCCGGACACTTTTTTGTCATCATATCTTGAGCAGACCCAGGTGGTGACCACTTTTTGGAGTGGTGGGATGGTAGACAATAGGGTAGAGGAGCAGTTTAGCAAGGGTGAGAGTGAAGAGGAGATGGGAGTAGAACCCAATGTTGGAGCGATGCCACACTATGCTCCTCATAGGGCATTTCATATCTCCCCAGCACCATACCCTACAACTCTTTATACACCCTCTTCATCTAAGAAGGATACCACTACTGAGTCCATCATGGACACATTTAGATAGGTTAAGGTCAATATTCCTCTCTTAGCTACTATCAAGCAAATGCCTGCGTATGCCAAGTTTCTTAAGGACTTGTGCACACAAAAGAAAAAATTGAGGGAGCATATGAACAAACAAGTGAAGCTAGCCAAGCACATGATCTCAATGATATTAGGTTACCTCCCTCTGAAACTGAAAGACCCTGACACTCCAACCACCTCATGTGTAATCGAAAATTACACCATTAATAGGGCTATTTTAGATTTAGGGGTGAGTGTGAACATCCTTCTATACTTGGTTTACAAGAAATTTAACTTAAGAGAGCTGAAGCCCACCCTGGTCACCTTGTGTTTCACTGAACAATCAATAAAAAGACCACGGGGTGTGATTGAGGATGTCTTGGTCAAAGTGGAGGAGTTCTACTATCTTGTTGATTTCATTATCCTGGATATGGAACCTTCTGACCTAGCCAAGAATCTAGTCCTTGTCCTATTAGGACGACCTTTCTTAGCCATGGCTAATGCATACATTCAATGTAGGACAAGGATTATGGACGTGTCCTTTGGTATTATGTAGTTCAGCCTGAATGTATTCCATTCTTCCCAACATCCACCTAATACCATCTAAACTGTGGACGTTGACATAAGTGCTAAATATGTTGGGGAAGGGGCTCCCTCAACTCTGTGGAGGGACCCCCTAAAGGGTACACTTCAACCTGAGAGCCCCTCTATATCTAAACTGGAGGACCCTTACAAACAAATTCTTGCAATTCATGATTCGGCCTTCAATTTAGAGGGACATTTGTGGGTATGCAAGATGAGGTTTGATGAGGAAATATGGGAGGAAACTCTTAGCTTCGAACCAGGATGAGTTTGATATGAGCTTTAGTGTGTCTTGTTGAAGACAGTAAACTTAGCGCTTCCGGGAGGCAACCCGAGTATTTTTATTTCTTTTTGAGTCTTTAGATTGAACATTGTAGGGTACATAGGGTTTAGAGTTTTAAGAGTAGGTCATAGGCTAGTTGGGGGTACGTCGAAGGTGTGACCAGCATGCATAGGTGCGACCTAGTTGGACTATCAAAATTTTTCGAATCTCTAATTACTGAGGAGTTCCACCAGGGGCGAGACCATCACTTCATTGGCGTGACCTAGTCCAGTCCCTAAACTCTTCTGAAGTTACAAATTACTGAAAAGTTAAACTATGTCCATGACCAGTACTGAGTGGGGCGCAACCTAGTCAAAAGAGCAGATTTTTTTGAAATAAGTGGGGTGCAACCAGGCTCGATCAGCACTTAGCTGGTGCAACCTGGCTGAAGCTGTCAAAGGTTACGTTTAGAACCCTTTCTCATGCAAAGCTTGAATCACTCTCGCCACTGTTCTCTTGGTCTTCCCTTGTCACATCTCCCTTCGAATTAGTCGCCTGAGCCCTAAACACCATCTCTAAGCTTCCAGTGACCCTTCGACCATCAGACTTAGCTTCGGTGATCTCCTCTTCATTTAGAGTCCTATTAGGTGATCTAGGGTTTTTGCCCTTTTGCCTCCTTTCCTCCTGTGATTTTTCGTCCACTATATTTTCTCCTATCTCACCACTTTCCATGAAGATGCATCTCCGTTCAGGGTCCCAGACTGGCGAGAAGCAAGGCCAATCACCACGGTCCACAGAGAGCCAGAAAAGGGCTCAAAACCCACGAAAGGGAAAGTCATCATCAAGGGGGCAAGTTGCCTCTAGGGAGCAAAAACAACTGCTGAGAGAAAAGAAAGTACCAGCGGTGATTCCTGAAGAGAACTAATTACCCCAGGCATATTCTGAGGTGCCACCCACTACAACACAAACACCGGCAAATACTCCATAGCACCCGTTCAGTCAAGTTCGGCTGACCACACCATTTACTCATCTGAACCCTACAATATGGTGCTCGATGGTGGCTATGGTACACACGATAGCAGTTGAGGTGGCAAACTCATCTGGCCCCGGCAGTTCTCCGGACAACTCTTACCCTGTTCTTGATTCGGATTTGGAGTCAGACAAGGACTTAGATGACCCATTGACTTGCTCTGTTTATGTACCGTGCTGTTAAGGCGCCCTTTTGTTGTTTCTTTTATTTTCTTTTATTTCCTTTATTTTCTTTTTTTTTTATATCACACCATGTTTTCGTTGGCTGTACCAGTGCTCTAATGCTTCATATACATTGTACTACCTATGAAATTACATGGTGCTTTTGGTCTATATGTATTTTGTGTTTCCGTGTACTATTGCATGTGCTTTCTATTTCTAGATTTTATGTGTTTAGTACAGACATAGGTATACTGGTTGATTTCATTGCACTATGCAGTGTTTCCTATCCCATGCATTCTAGGTTCTTTCTTTCTACACTTACAGTAGGGACACTAAAGTTTTAAGTTGGGGGTAGGGGGTAGGAAAGCACTACATGGTACATTTTCAAGCACAAAAATGACACATTTTTCAAATTTGTTTTTGTGTGAACATCACTTGTGTTATATCATATTAACATTGTTTATACCCTTTACATACCTTTATATTACCTATAGGTTACATGCATAGGCTCACCATTTATATGACCTTGTTATGCTCACTAACGATGTAGTGAGTTGCTTATGTGTGGTTTCGCATACTATAGCAAGTATATTATTTTCACACTCAGTGATTATTGACTAATGATTCATTCATGTTAATATGGTTGGGCAAGTTCTTGCATTTACATGGTACTTTGCGAGGCAAGGGCACACTTTCACATGATTTGTAGCACTTAGGGTTCCCTAAGAGCCCTGAGAGAATAATCATGGCGACTATGAAACCTTGTGAAGTACTGTTGAGTCTTTTATTTATTTCTTGAGTTGTTGACATCAAACTCTGAGTTCACGAAACTTAAGTTTCCTTTTCTAGTTTTTCTTTGCCTGTAGTCTCGTTTCCTTTATTTGCTAGCCTAGAGGTGATGTCCAGTAGGGAGATATAAACCTAGGTCTTGTAACCTATTCAAGACGTGAAAACTAAGACACCCCTAGATATACCTATTTCTTGGACCTCTTTTCGAGCCCAATTTTCCATTGGTGGAATAAAGACATAAAATTTGTGAAAAATGTCCTAACTGACCATGAAAGAAATACGTAAAAGAATGAGCAAAAGAGAAAAAGAAATGAAAAGAAAATGCATAGAATACCTACTCCAAATGTAAAAAGGTCATGCTAGGGGCACAACACACATGTTCCTACAAGTATAAAGATTCTTTAGTTGTCCGATGCATAGAGGATACTCATGCTTGGTCTATAAATAGGTTAATCTAGGGTGGTCTTGGTTGGATGTGGTGAGTAGGTGAGAAGACGCTAGGGTGAAGGAGCCGACACCTCGTTAAAAGGCTAGATCCCATTCTTATGAGATCAGTTTAGTCCATTTTTAGCTTTCATTCTTCAAAATATGTGGGATGTTTGATCGTGACATTCTTCCTCACATATGAAAGTGAACCTATCTTCTTAAGTATTTTTGAGGGTATACCAGTGAGGCTGAGTTAAGATGACCGTTCTGTAGGTGTCCAAGGGTAACCTGAGTGTAACGAATCATGCACTTTACCTACGCGTTGTGATGTGGCCTTTTCATACTTGAATCTACATGATGATATTAACTTTGAATCGCAATTACTGGTTGATTCTTTGTGAGTTATGCTTTTCTTGATGGTTATGCATTGATGATACCTGTATAGGTAATTTGTTGCTGAGTTGTGTGTATAATGGAGTTATGTATGGAAAAGCTTGTGTGTAATTAGGTTATATACCTATATGTGAAATGACATGACTGTGTTGCATGTGATTTTATTTTAGTGTTCACTGAGTTTAGTGTTTGTGGGCATCGCCCTGGAAACCCTCACGAGACTACAACTCGTCTGCTAGGATCAACTTAGGGGTTTAAAGCCTTGTTGCATACGGTTAATGCAACCGTGTTTCCCGTGAAAGAGGAGGTAGATAGGATTTTTTTAGTTTTCTTAGTTTTTGTTTTGCTCAAGGACTAGCAAAGTATAAGTTTGGGGTTGTGATGAGTCCCTAAAATACATTATTTTAGGCTCTCTTTTACCTTTGTTTTGTCTACTTTTATCTTGTATATACACTTTGTTAACATAGTTCAAAGTTATGCAAGGTTTGTCCGTATTTCAGGAAAAACAGGTTAAAACTAAAGAGATAAGCATTACGAGAAGGCAGGGGAGTATTTAGGAAACTTAAAGCTCAAATAAAATGCTTAGCTAAACCCCTAAAGCCTCTACACATCAAAGAAGAAAAGACTCTATTCGACCAACAACACAAAGGGCGACTAGGTCACGAGCTGTAGACTCCAAGGTTCAGACTTAAGAAGAAATGCTACAAGGTTCAACAAAGTGATCGACCAAGTGACCCTCAAGGGCATCCAAGTCAAGATACTAAAGATTACTAAGGTAGAGATACTGAGAGTCTCGACCAACTACTCAACCAGGGAGACTTTGAGGGGCGACCAAGTTGAGTTCTTGAGCTGAACTGAAGATTGAGACATACGGTAGCATAGGAATAGGCCATTAACTAAATCAGAATTATTCAAATCGATTATGAAGAAAACTCATTGTCAAATAAAAAAGAAAATTTAAAAAAACACTATAGATACGATCCCCATGAGTATTTAGCCTTGGAAGGTGGTCCTTGCTGATTCACACGAGATTCCACGTGCCCCATTCTACCTAGGTAAAGAATACAATACAAAAAATAAATAATCAATAAGGATCGAGAATTGAATCGTTGACTTTTTGAGTCCAATCTCTATTTTGATGCTGACGAAACACAGTGAGCTTATGTGTGTATTTAGCATGTGAATAGGTCCACAATTGATATCACACATAAGGGACAGAGAAAATACAGGCCAAGACGGATAATACACACACACCTGGCATACTCCATAAAGTTAAGAGCAAGGAAACTGAAGACATTTGTTTTTATTGTAATTGCATTTAGTTTCTAGGTCTGTAATAATGGTTTGTAATATTTGCATGTCATACATGAAAGAGTGTATATGCACAAGAGGCCTTAGAATGACCATAGGAATCATCACCCATATAGCCTAAAATTCCTTATGTTTATTTACAATGGGTTGATGAAGCACAAAGACCAAAGCAGGACTTAAATGCACATTGTAGGCGATCTCGATCAATCAAACCTTAAGCAGTACAAAAGCCTTGATCGACTAAACTGACCAGAAGTCAACATGTTAACTTCACGATCGACCATTTTGAAATGAACATGCCTTCCACGGTTGATCGAAGTGACACGTGTCTGAGCCCCAACAACTTGGTCGACCGAACCATTAGTTCAAAACTGCTTTGGTCTACCGAACCATAGAAAATCATCAATCGAACTTTCCTTGGTCGACTGAACCTACGAAGGGTTCGAAATCGCCTTAAGGCAGTCGACCATATCTCCAGTTCAAAATGGCCATGGTTGACCGAACTAAATAATATGGTCAACCGAACCTTGAATATGGTCGATCGAACCTCTTGGGTTGGTAAAATTTTTACCGCAGTAAATTAGGGTTAGTTTACATTAAACATAATTAAATAATTTCCAAAATACCCTGCATGTCCCCAACAGTTATATTTTTGCCCAACTCTGTATATGCCTCCTCATTTGTCATAATTTGAAGGTGATTAGCATATAGATTAGCAAATTTTCTCTAAAAATTTTATTGAGCTAAATCTTTCATACTCCTACCCTTTTTACAAGTATATTGCCAAAAACTCTTTCTTATACTCATTTGATCATATATCTTTAGAAAGAGCATATTTTGCTCACCTCATTCATTTGCATATTGATTGCATTTCGAAGCTTGGTTGAGTGTTATTCTTTTGTGAGAATATTTCATACTACTTAAAGCTTATCTCTCTCCTATACTTGCGCATTTGTTTTGTATTGATTTTTGGAAAGTAACTTAAAGTTTTTCCCATTGTATTTTATTTATAAATATTAGATTGGGAAAAACTCTTCATTGGCTTAAGAACTTGCATCCTTATTGCAAGTTTCATAAGCTTGCTTTGTGCTTTGATAAAGTCATTTTTAGCAAGCTTAAACCCTAATATCCATTGTGCTTGATACTTGAAAAATATTTTTAAGATATTTGTTTGGGATTCTAGAGATGCTTTGAATATTCATATTGTAAATACATTATCTTGAAATCAAAGGTCTCACTCTCATATATACATATTGACACACATATTATTGAGAGTTAACACATTGGTTAATGAAATCTCACTTGAACTTAATATCCTATCATATGTGAGTGCATTAATTGATTGCACGTAGTGGTACATATTTGCTTACTGTAAGAAGCATATTTTTTTGTATGAAAAATTTCATCTCTGTTGTTTTCTCTACATATGGTTGGAAGAGGGGGACTTGCCCTGTGAAATGTCTCGGACTGGTTCAGACCCGGTTAGGAGAACTAGGTACACCATCCTTTAAGGTGTTGTATTAGGTGTTACTCCACCTGTTAAGAGAGCCACAGTGGAATCCTCTTGCTTGTGAGCTTGAGGAGGGGACGTAGGCATTGTTGGCTGAACCCTGATAACATTTCTTGTGCTTGATTTTAATTTCCGCATTTTAAATTCCAGCACTTGAATTTTTATATTTTATTGTGCATGATCGTGAATTACTGAGCTTGCTATATATGCTTTGAATTTTGCTCAGTTATTTGTTTGATGAATTGAGTCTTCTTTTAGAAGGACCTTAGGTTGCGAAATATTGCCAATGTCTGGTTTAACCTAGGAGAAAAGTTTTAAAATTCCAATTCAATGCCCCTCTTGGGAATACACCAATTCCAACAATTGGTATCAGAGTCTCGTTGCACTAGACTTAAATGTTTTTTCAAAAGATCACAAATGGCTCACATTGGTGTATCCCCATTCGGTGAGGGATAGTCTTCTTCTAGGCCTCTTGTATTTTGTGGTGTCGGTTACATCACCTGGAAAATTAGATTGAGCATATTTATAAAATCAATGGATTGGATGGCCTAGCGAGTGATTGTTAATGGAATTTGTATGCCTGTAAATGAAAATGATATTAATTTGATGCATGCAAATTCACATGCCATGGATTTACTATATTGTGCTTTAGATTCTAATATTTTTCTTGAGATCATGGCATGTAGAAGTTTATAGGAGATTTGGGTTGAGCTGGAAAAGAGATATGGAGAGACCCAAGAAAAAGAGATTGCCACTCCAAATGCTCCAAGTCTAAATGATCAGGTAGTGGCTAATCATGGGCAGGTTGCGTTAGTAGACGATAAGGTATATGACTCTTACCCTACCTCATTTACTGATTCATGCAATGAAGCATGTGATGATTCTTATGCTGAATCTTGTGATATATCATCTATTGAATCATCATGTGACTCTAATGATTGCCTTGATGATAATGCATGTGATGATTCTCCTAAAAAATTGGGTGATATAACTTGTGATGAATCATCTGCTAAGTATTGTGATATACTAGCTGACAATTGTGCATGCATTGATTCTGGTAACAATTCATGTATTAAACTTTGTGATGAATCTTGTGCTAAATTAAATCATGAAAGCATACCTTCATTTGAACAGCTAGAAAATGGTTTATTGAAAATGAATAAGTTTTTAGGTAGGATGTCTAAGCAGAAAGTATTTTTGAAAAATCAAAATAAAAGGGTAGCTAAACAATTAGAGGAACTAAAATCTAATCATGCTATCCTTGAGAAGAAAAAAGATAGAGAAAGTTTTGAAAATTGTTTGCTTAGAGAAAGAAATAGCTGATTATTTTAGAGTTACACTTGAAGCTAAAAATGAAAAGAATAATCATAAAAAACCCTTAAGAGCGAAGAGAAAGAAACTCTTCAAAAAGGTCCATATTTCAAATCCCATAGTCATAAAAATTTTCATGCTTCATCTGGAGAAAATAGAACAAATAAGCAAACTCCCTCACATGCATATAAACCTTGCTTATTTAATGAAATGGAAGGGCACGTTTGGTCTGCTTGTTTACATAGAAGCGCTAGAGGTTTAGATAAGGAAATGATGTGGGTAATTATGGTGGCTAATCCCATAGGACGAGAGGAAGGAGGGGTTCCAATTGAAATTAATTAATTATTTATTCTTCTTTGAAGTATAAGACTAGCTATAATGGGGTAGTAATGACCGAAGGCTTGTGAAGTGGTTCAGCTTAGAAATTGTTCCAAAAAATTCGACCTTACTTTAAAAGCCATCGGTTATTCTTGTAAAGCAAGGAATAGGTCAAAATCAGGTCCAAATTGTAAGTGTTGACTAAGTTTAGTCGACCATATCTATATGCCCTGATGAATTTAGTTGACCATCCAATTGACTTTGACCTGTTTAGTCGACCATGAAGTTTTTACTCAAGGTCTTCGATCGACCAAACCCACTTCGGTCTACTAATAGTCGACTATATTCAAAACCGAATATCACTCGGTCGACCGTCCACTTCAAGAACAAAATTATTCGGTCGATCAAACCATGAAAACTGAAATGTCAAGTTTCGGTCGACCATTCCCTACCATGATTGATCGTCTAGACTCAGTTTATATAGAAGTTTTAATGTTTCAGTCAACCGAACCCTCCTTGGGTCGACCGAACCTCACGGGTTTATATATATCCCCATGCTGACAAGTTCATTTTCACTTCTAAATTGAGAGCTTTCCTCTTCTTTTCCTCTGTTTTCCTATCTCCCTTATAAACCCACCTTCCTACCTACTAAAAGGCTTTCCATCTTCCTCAATGGCTAGGCCAAACAAGCAAGTTGATGCTCAGGAAGTCGGGGTCATATAGGACAGCTGGTTCATTTTCAAAGCTAGCAAGGACGAGATACGTAAGGGAATTCCAACCCAAAGAAGTTATCCTATGTAAAGTCCTAAATCTCACTTTCATGAAAAATCACTTTAGGAATGTATTGGATATGTTTAGGCATCAAGGTCGGGACTCGTTCATGTCTTATCAGACCAGAGGGTATTATCCTACCTTTGTCAGACATTTTGATGCCAACTTGGGTAACGATGAGGATGGATGCTACTCTAGAGTTTTGGATACTGACATTAGATTTGATGATGAGTACCTGTCTTGTAATGCCCCAAACCCTAAAACCCAGTCCGATGCGTTATTTCCTAAAAATCCTGATAATCCATAATAAATGTCATGTACGCAGCGGAAAACATAAGTATGATCCTCAATCATAAAAATAAATACCAAAATTTACTACTTCTATCCATATTCTGTAATAGTCATTCATCACCTGTATTCTCATATATACACATATCTCAAAAAATATTTAGTATTCACAACACCAGTATGTTCCACAACCATCCATAAAATCCAGAAGACTTAAAAAATAAAACATAAAACATAATTTATTTACATCCCAAATATCATCAAAAGTATTTATACCTTTTTATTTATCTAGAACCCAAAAAATGCTATATCCAACTCGAGCTCTCTAAGCTCGATCTTGCAGTTGTCCTGAAAAGATAAATTCGTATTCGGGTGAGACACATCTCAGTAAGGGAAGAAGTAATATATATTAAAACAACGTGTGGTCAATATGAGAATCATAAATGATATTTTAATATCATTTGAAAAACCATTAACATAATTCTAAAATCATTTTATGAACCTAATCAAACACATGAAAAATATTTACCCACGAGACTACCCAAGGATAGAGGTGATTACCCGCCCATACAAGTTGTACCCCTCTACTATGATACATTAGGCAACCCAAAGGTCACCACTGAAACATACCAGGGCACTTACCTTACTCAGCAAAGGCCCGTTCATACAAAAGTTTACCAGCGAAGCCCCCAAGAATACGGAAATCTACCCGCCCATATAAATAGTTTCTCTCTGGCCTAGTGCGTTATGCAGCCTACTGCTACATTTGATTCTACTAGTGCACTCACATTTCTTAGCAAGCCCTCAGGCGAAGAGTTTGCCCCGTCCTAACGTAACATGTTCTACTAGCATAAATACTGATAATACCATAACACATTATTTTGTCTGTCGTCATTACCATCCATAACTATTCATGTTCATAACTTTAGCATTTCATAACATTTCACTTTACGTAACCTTTCACCTTTTACATCGTTCACATTTCATATTTCATATCCATTTCATTCACATTTCCATTTCATTTCATTTTCATTTCATTCATTCACACAACAGCTCCTTTTAGTTGTACATTAGTTAGTCCACATAGATATGCGCTAGAATCTACTAACACAGCTCCTTTTAGCTATCACCAATTAGTTTACAGCTTCTTTTAGTTGTCATTGCATTCATGGTTGTATTATCATTCACAAACAACGTAACCCTTATACATTTCATTATTAATACATTATTTACATAACATGTATCTCATACAAATATCATAGGTTTACACTACATTTCCATCCACTCGTGCCACACAATTTTGCAGTAAAAATTCATACATTGTCTGTAAAATAAACCAACCAACATTTAACGTTTATATACTGAAAATATACCTTCATTTCTTACATAATTATCCTGAAAATGTTTTCCACTTTCATCAGTTCATTTTCATATATACATCTAAATAAGCAGCCTTAAGCTCATAAAATATAATTTAAACGGTTGGCATTTTATACCCACATGAAAACATATCTACATATATATATATATATATATATATATATCATAATCCATTTCCAATTAATACGTGAAAATTTGATTTAAAATATAAATTTCCCCTTACTTGAATCCTCGAATTACACCAACAGGTATCCCAAACTAACATCTATGATGCTCAACCGAACCCTAGTTTAATTAAATAAACCCCAAATAAGCTATTATTTCTGCATTTTCTCAACTTATAGACTTCAATTAAACCTTTAAAAACTCAGAAACTGGGAATCCTAACCCTTACCTCAACTTTGGAGCGTTTCCCAAAAAGCCTAGTTTAGAAAACTGATTCGCTAGATGTGTAGAGAATCTTCCCTAGAACACCATAGCGACCTCCGATCATTGATTTGGGTTGAATCCGGGCCGAATTTTTAGAGAGAAGGGAGAGAGATGAGTTTAGAGAGAGAAAGCTGAAGGAAAATTAATTTCCTTTGCAAAGAATCTACCCCAAACCTTCTTATACTCGTCTTTGCCACGTGAACTTGTCGACATGAAGATAGGACTCGTTGACGAACCACTAGAGAACACTCGTCGGCAAGGCCGTAAGCTCATCGACAAGTTCCAAAATAGCCCAAACCCACTCGGTTAATCCTTGTCAACGAGACATACATACTCGGAAACGAGGCTCAAAAGATCTCTCATCGGTGAGAAAATCCTACTCGTGGACGAGCACTTGCTTTTTACCCTTTTTCAATTTCTTTTCTCTTTCTTCTATTTCCCTTTTTCCTTTTTATTATCTTTCTTCTTATTTTAAATAATTAAAATTTTTTGGATCGTTACATTCTCCCCTCCTTAAAGAAATTTCTTCCTTGAAATTTTTCCCTGCTAATTCATTTTTCCTCATTTCAAACATTCATAAGCTCATTCTATTTTGTATATCCATACTATTCATAACATAACATCATCAAATAACTTTGCCAGCTACTCATAATTTAACTAAATCATTACTTTTTAAATCATAAATCCATACCTGCTTCTTTGATGGCATCCTCCTCAGCCTGAAGTGTATACAGTTAGGGTGGAGCACCTCTTCCAAGTGGTACCTGTTGTTTTCCCCGGTCCTAGTTCTGAACAGATACCATAGGCAATGGTTCTCAACAATTTTCCTTGATATGCCCTAACTTACCGCACCTGAAACAATTAGGAGGGCAACACACTCTCAATAGGGCTAGACATATTACGTGAGATTGCCGCGCAACGTGGAGCAACACACTCCCATAGCAGTTGTAATGCCCCGAGCCCAAAACTAGGGTCCGGAGTGTTACTTGAAATATATCTCTGATACTATCTTATGACACCCATACCCGCCAAGTGGAGTCTGAGTGCCACATGTTCCATTTTTTCTGTATTTGATATCATAATCTCATTCAAGCAGTGGAAAAAATAACAACTCCACAAAAATATACTAGAGTTTCTATATATCTATTATCTCAAAAGACATCCTCCAAACAACTAGTATTCACAAACATATAATACTTTGAAAATATAAATATATTACAACCCCAAAAATATTATAACCAAAGTTTATACCCTGACTCTCTTTCAAAAATGCTACACCAGCCCCGAGCTCACTAAGCTCGATCATGTGAAGGTCTTGAAAAAGATAAAATTCCATATTGGGTGAGACACATCTCAGTAAGTCAGAATAGATTAGCACAAGTGTGTGACTATCATGAGGTTTGTGCACAAATATATATAATCATCATTTATAAACATATTAAAGTTATGAAAACATTCTCTATCCCTACTCACAAAAATGCAACATATTTTAATAAAATGAGAGTTCCCAAGGATTGGGGTGATTACCCCCTCATACAAGTAGCAACCATTTGCTCTGATACCTTATGCAACCCATAGCTACAACTGAAGCATATCTAGGCACTTACCTTACTCAATAAGCCCTCAAGTGGTTAGTTTATCTCGTACTTACACATTCACACAAATGCTTACTTGGCAGAAGTTCCCGAGAATAAGGAATATTACCTGCCCATACAAGTAGCTTCCCTCTACCCTAATATGTTATGCAGCTCGCATGACTACATCTAATACCTATCAAGGCACTCACCTTTCTCAGCAAGCCCACGAGCATGGTGTATACTTCACCCCTAAATAAATATGATACAACAATATATAATACATTTTACTTTACTCTGTATCTGTTATCTCTATAATATTAATATTTTCATGTTCTCAGTATTTCATATCTTATAATTCATTTTCATAGTTCGCATCACGTGAATCTCGTATATAGTTCACATTACGTGAATCTTATGTATAGTTCACATCACGTGAATCTTGTATATTGTTCACATTACGTGAATCTCATGTCATATAATTCATTTGTAACAACTCACATTATGTGAATCTCATGTCATATACTTTACTTGTAACAGTTCACATCACGTGAATCTCATGTCATATACTTCATTTGTAACAGTTCACATTACGTGAATCTTATGTCATATACTTCATTGGTTAAATTAAACAGTACACGTGCCATACATATTCTTGTCACATTTCAGTATTCCCAACATTTTATAAATAAATCATAATTCATCACAGTATCTCCATTTTTCTCATGCCACACCATTTAATAATACACATAATCATATCTTTTAAAATAACAAAAGCCAACCCATGTTCATCGTTCAGATTACTGAAAATACTCATTAAATATCCTTCACATATATCCAGAAAATTCATTACTTTCCTCATTTCATTTTCATAAATAATATTTACACAGCCCTAGGCTCAAAATCATAGTTCAAACGGTTGGCATTTCTTTTAAAACTCACTTGATAATCAAATGCATTTATATACTCATATAATTTCCATTTAAATAGGTAAACTCATAAAAACTACTGGTTTAATCTATTCCCCTTACCTGGTTTCCAGAAACTATGCTAGCAGGGACCCCAAAATGATGCCTGTGGTGCTCACCCGAACCTTAATTCAAAAACCCTAGTTTATCAACTCAAACTCCAGATCAACAACTATTAAACCTTACAAAGCCCATAGACCCCTTTTAAACAATCATATATTAGTCAAACGACTCATTTCTACCCTTACCTTAACTTTGGGGTAAAGCCTGAAAAAAAAACACCGTTTGAAAATCCACTTCGCTAGACTTGTAGAGAATTTCCCCTAGATCCTCGTAGCGGCTTCTGATCGTCGAATCAAGCGGCAAACAATAAGAAATCGAAGAGAGAAGGTAATAAGTGCCATTTTTAGAGAGAGAAAATGAAGAATTTAGGTTGCTTAATGAATAAGAAACGAAAATTTCAATTTATACTCGACCAACCTCATCGACGAGTTACTAAAGCACATTCGTCAACGAAAGAAGAACTTCATCGATGAACCCAAATTCTGAAATTCCTGTCATTCGGGATCTCTTCATCGACGATGCCCGAACCTCATCAAAGAATTACTAAAGGACCTTCATCGACGAAAACATGGGATTTGTCGATGAAGCCTATTGTTTCCCTTTTTAAAATTTTTCCTTTTCTTCTTTTCTATATCATTTTCCATAAATTAATTTTTCGCGTCTCTACGTTCTCCACTCCTTTAAGAAATTTCATCCTCGAAATTTTGCTAATCATTCATTTCTACATTCCACTATATCACATACAATTCAGTATATATCACCATCCGAATTTCTATATTAACTACAGTCAAATAAAACCTTAATTATCTTAAACATAAACTCATACTTGCCCCCTTGGTTATTTCTGCCTCATCAAGGATCATTGTGTAGACACGTGCTGGACCACCTCCACCTTGGGGGACTTACTAGTTTCTCCAGTTTTGATTCGGTGCAGGTGTATTAGGTGGTAGCACATGACAGTTCCGCATAATATGTCGCGGCCTACCGCACCTATAGCAGTTAGGACCCCTAGCTTAACATTCACCCCTGTGCCTCTTATTACATCTATGGCAAACAGGGTAAGATAAATCATACTGATACCTAGAATACCCCGATCTCTCATCTCCTGCTTCGGGCCCACCATGTCCCTTTCTCTCTTACACGATCCTTAACCAACGTCAGCTTGAAAACTAGAAGGTGCAAGCTTCTTTTTCTACTCTGATGGCTCTATACTGCTTTGCAAACTCTTCTCTCGTACCGAAGCCTTATCCACCAAGTCTGAGAAATTATGGACCTGGAACCCCACTACAAGCTCAAAGATCTTTCGTCTGAGGCCTTTTTCGAACATCCTAGCCTTTCTTGCCTCATTCGGGATCATAAAGGGTGCGAAGCGAGATAGCTCCACAAATTTCCCTGCATACTCCCCAACAGTCATATTTCCCTGGGTCAGATTGGTAAACTCGTCAACTTTTTCCTCTCTAGTGGATGAAGGAAAATGCCTGTCAAAGAACAATTCCTTAAATCGTTCCTAGGTTAATGCCATTTTCACTACCCTCTGCCCCTCTAGGAGCTTCGTAGAAAGCCACCAACGTTTCGCATCACTTGTCATCTTAAACGCGGCATAATGGACCTTCTGCTCGTCCGTGCAACTGAGTACTTCCATTATATCCTCAATTTCCTGAGCCCAGTTTTCTAGAGTCATTGGATTAGATCCTCACTCAAAAGTAGGAGGGTTCAACCTCATAAAGTCCTTGATGCTACAACCCTGATCTACAGTTGGGCAGTTCTGCTCTCTAGGATCCTTTCTCATTTCTGCGCTGACTTGTCGGGCTATACCCCACAGCATCATGGAGGTATCAATATCCTCTTCACTAGAAGTCTCTGAATGATTCCTTCCTTCAGCCTCTACATCCTCACCCCTAGGATCCATCCTAAAAATGAGACAAAAAAGAGATAAGAATTCCATTATCATAACCTTCTTAACACAATAATTAAACGAAAATCCAATATACATCCAAATTCTCAACTTAAGGACCAGTCCCACAGTTCAGAAATGAAATCATCTAAGGTTTGCCCTGGTTTTTCTGAAACCATCGACTGCTTCAGAAATCACAGAAAGTCATCGATGTACTTCTGCCTCCAGGCTACAAGACAAAATCCTACAACTCTCAACACCTAACCTACTCATTTCCTATCCTCATTGTCATCTATTCCAATACTCTACTATTAATCATCCTTAAGTCTACAGAACCCAAAACCTAATGCTCTAATACCAAAACTGTAACACCCCAAACCCAAAACTAGGGTCCGGTGTGTTACTTGGAATATATTTCTAATACTACCTTGTGACGCCCGAACCCGCCAAGTGGGGCCTGAGTGCCATGTGTTCCATTTACCTGTATTTGATATCATAATCTCAATCACATAGCGGAAATAATAACAACTCCTAAAAAATATACCAGAGTTTCTACATATCTATAATCTCAAAAGACATCCTCCAAACAACCAGTATTCACAAACATATACAACTCTGAAAACATAAATATATTACAACCCCAGAAATATTACAACCAAAGTTTATATCCTCGCTCTCTTTCAAAAATGCTACACCAGCCCCGAGCTCACTAAGCTCGATCACGCGAAGGTTCTGAAAAAGATAAAATTCCATATTGGGTGAGACACATTTCAGTAAGTCGAAATAAATTAGCACCAGTATGTGACTATCATAAGGTTTGTGTATAAATATATATAATCATCATTTATAAACTGTTGGAATTGGTGTGATCCCAAGAGGGGGGTGAACTGGGTTTTAAAATATTTTTCGCTAATTTAAACAATTACACTGGTTCACCACAGCTCATATCCCAATTAATATTGAAAACGTGTACGTACAATGTTTAAGTTATCAGTGTGTGCATACATACATGTGTGATGCATATATCATTTAAATTAGTTTTGTGTGCATGCAAGATGGTTATAACAAAACATGTACAAACACACACATATTTAAATTTAAGTGCAAGAATTTAAATAAGATAGAGAGAGAATGACACAGAGATTTGTTAACGAGGATCAGCCAATACTGCCTACGTCCCCGCCTTGGACATACCCCCCAAGGATTCCACTATACATGCTCACTTAATCGGGCGGAGTAGAATCCTTTTACATCCTCTCCTTACGGGGCGAGGAAAACTCCAGCTCAATTACAAGGCTGAGCCGAACTAGTCTCACTTATGGGGCTGAGACTCCCCAGTTCAATTTTGGGCTGAACCGAATGGGTCTCATTTGCGGGGCTGAGACTCCCCAGTTCAATTGACGGGCTGAACCCATCCAGTACATGAAAAATATTTTTGTACATGAAAATACTTCTAAAAATACAAGCTAAGATGTACACGTTTAAGCTCAAATAAATGCACTCTATATGATATGCAATAATGCTCAGTAGAGCAAGGGTGCTTATCTAAATAATATTTTGCAATCTTTGAAAAGAATGTATATAATAAAGAGCTTCAAAGATTTAATCCCTACAAAAAGATTTTCTCCAAATAATATTTTTCAAGAATGAACCAGAGAACCTAGGGTTTTAGTTTCAAATAATTTTGCACAACAAAACAAATTACAAGCATTTTAAAACTATATGTGCAAATCAAAATGAATGCCCAAATTAAAATATTCTCTTCAAAAAGTTTTTCAAAATAATGAGTGGGAGAGAATGGAGAGCATAAAATATAAGCCCATAAAAGATTTTACAATAAAAACAAGTTTTGGGAGAACTTTGATTAGGATAAAAATTAGAGAGAAAATGGGCTAATCATAGTTTCTAATCTTGGCTTATGAAGAGGTATATATAGACTTAGGGAAATTTTTGACCGTTGGGGACACACTGGGAATTATTAAAAAGACTTTAGATAAGTTTAGGAAATTAACCTAGTTTTAACAAAATTTAACCCTAGTAAAAAGTAATTTAACCCTCGAGATTCGAGTGCTCGGTCAGAGGTTTGGGTGCTCGAATAGACACAATCATAAATTCAATTTTTAAAGGTTCAGGTGCCCAAAGATTGGGTCGGTTGGCTGAACTAAAGACAGAAACTTTCTGTCTGTAGTTCGAGTGCCCAAAGCTGAGTTCGGTTAACCGAACCAACAAGTTTGGTCGCCTGAGGCATATTTGAACGTGGGGTTCGGGCGCCCAGGTTGGTGAAAAGGTACCTGACATGAGTTCGGTCGCCTAGGGACGCTCAATTCAATTTGGTTTGGTCACCCGAACCAAGTCAAACTTTTGATTGGACAGTAGTTCAGTCGCCCGAGGCCGCTTGAATTGCTAGGTTCGCTCACCCAAAAGCCATCTGATTTTTACCTAAGGTCATTTTCTTTGCACTAAAATTTACCTAATAATATGAGAACTATGTTAGGGCTTTGTGCACTTAAGTGTGGTAACCTAAGGTCTATCTAAGGTCAAAAATCTGGCGTCGGTCGACCAAAGGGTCCCTAAGGTCATTTGGTTCCTTATGGTCAATCTACAGTCATATAAGCATTCAAAACATATCATGCAAGATGTATGCATTATTACAGACCAAATAATAAAAATAAATGCAATAAAAATTAAAAACAAAATGTCTTCTTCTCTTGCTCTTCATTTTCAATGGAAATTCACCAGGAGTGTGTGAGCTTTATGTCCCTACTGGCTTCCATTTTGCGGTATCTTATGTTCGTGTTGAAATGATAACCTGTTCAAACACTAAATGCACACATAAGATACTAATGATTTGTCAACATCAAAATAGAGATCGGACTCAAAAAGCAACATAAATATATCATAGTTATTAAAACATTCTCTATCCTTACTCACAAACAAGCAGCATATTTTAATAAAACGAGAGTTTCCAAGGATTGTGGTGATTACCCGCCCATACAAGTAGCACCCCTCTGCTCTAATACCTTATGCAACCCATAGCTACAACTGAAGCATATCAGGGAACTTACCATACTCAGTAAGCCCTTAGGTGGTTAGTTTATCTCGTACATACACATTCACACAAATATTTACTTGGCAGAAGTTCTCAAGAATAAAGAAGATTACTTGTAACGTCCTGCCTATTTTATCATAATTTTTTTCCTCACATACATAACTATCATTCTTAATAATAACCCTGATACCAATATTGCAAAATCAACCTGAACCCGTGGGTGCCGGGTATGCACCTGTTATACACAGCAAACACCTAAATAGCGGAAAACATAGATTACATTCACAAAAAAAAGTACTAGAGTTTTACTACAATCTATAACATTTCTATAAATATAAATATACAACCTCCAAAAACTAGGATCATAATCCAATAACCCTCTGACCCTAGCTCAGTAACTCACCCTCCTATCAGGGTAGTATGAACTGCCTCTACTGATGCGGAGCTCGGTCCTCCTGTCTATCTGGATTCCCTAAAATGTTTTGTAAGCTGGAGTGAGACACCTCTCAGTAAGGGTAATAAACTAATATGAGTTGTGTAGCAGTATGAGTATATTCGTACTATAATAGATAAACAATACATAACACATGTCTGGATAAAATCCAATGATATAATACTAGATAAAACATACATAATCATGATCATGTTAAATCATACTAAATTTAAGTTATTATAAAATCATCTGCTATAACTGATAGTACTAAAATGTTACCCAGGATGGATAGCTAGCGGATGTCATGTATTACCCCCCATGACTGGGTTGTGTAGCCTGAAGGCGGGATCTGAATATGGTTTGCCAACCACTACTAAGTCAAATGTATCTATAAGTATGATGGGCCCGCCCCACCCTGGTCCGGACTGCCAGGGGGACGTCTACAACACTGCATTGAAGCCACATTGACTATCCATCTCCGACACTCTCTACTGGAAGGTGTGGTAACACTAATCTAAACTGAACTGAATAGCTTCAGTACCAAGCCCTGAATACTGATATAAACTAAACCATCCGGGTTCTGATAACATATAGTATGTTTACATATACTGATTTAACATGAAACTAGATTGATAGCATTTTTCTGAATTCTGACATATCATACATAATCACAGTCTTGCGCCGAATAACATATATAATTACGGTCTTGTGCCAAATAACATACATAATTACGGCCTTGCGCTGACTATCTATCACGGCCTTGTGTCGAACATATTATAACATACTAAACTGAAGTTTATGGTCTTGTGCCGAATAACATACATAATTTCTTGTATTATTTATGGTTTTCCTGAAAACTGTTGTCAACATGCTTTCTGAGAATCTGACTTAACATAATATTCATAAAATGATACTTATGCCACACAGTTTTAAATAGTATTAAAACTGAATACCTAAGCTGAATATATTTCTGATTAAATATTTTAAAAACCATTTACATGTTCAACAGCAGTATTCCCAAATATTCTGATATAACATACATAATTACTATAAATACATGTTATTTTAAAATAATAATTTTCATAAAAATAAACTGACTTAATTTATCCCCTTACCTCACTACTAAAAAACCCATAAATCTAACTAAATCTACACCTGTGGTGTTCCCAGCTCAACCCCCTGAAATTCACATTTTTTCCCCAACAAAACTTCAGAATTATTTTATCTCCTCAGTCTAGAAATACCAAATACCTTATAAAACTTAAAATAAGTAACTTACCCAAATTTTGCGATGGTGCCCAAGTCTGCCTAACCAACGATCTACGCCTACAGATATGAAGAGAAACTTCCCAGAGGTAGCGTGGTGACTTCAAATCGTCAAACCAGCGTGAAATGAGGCCATTTTTTCTAAAGAGAAGGTAGAGAAAATGGGTTTTTAGAGAGAGGACCAAAATTCAGGTCCTGGGAGATTACAAATACATAAACTAAAATTCTCCCAAAACCAAAATACTACCTACTACCAAAAGATTATTACATGTACTGACTAACCTGCAAAAGGGACATTACATACTTATTTGCATCTTTTCCTAATTACTGTTGAACCCCATTGAATAAATGCGGATATTTCTGTCATATCCACTCCTTGAGCTCCCATGAAGCTTCCTCTACCGTATGATTTCTCCATAAGACTTTACTAAAGGAATCTTCTTATTGGGCAATTCTTGATCTTTCCTATCCAGAATCTGCACTGGTACCTCCTCATATGCCAAAGTATTCCTAAGCTCTAACTCACCATAACTGATCATATAGGAGGGTTCAGAGACGTCTTTCCTCAACATGCAAACATGGAATACATCGTGTATTCTGGACAAAATGGGTGGTAAGGTTAGCCTGTAGGCAACTGACCCCACTCTCTCAAGGATCTCAAATGGACCAATAAATCTAGGGCTAAGTTTACCCTTTTTCCAAATATCATAACTCCTTTCAATGGAGCTATTTTCAGAAACACGTGATCTCCCATATCAAATTCCAATTTCCTGCGATGAGTATCAGGGTAACTCTTCTGCCGGCTCTGAGCTACGCAAATCCTTTCTTTGATGAGCTGAACTTTATCATATGCCTACTGCACTAGCTCTGACACCAACACTCGCCGCTCACCCATCTCATCCCGTATAATGGGGAACGACACCTTCTTCCATAAAACGCTTCATAAGATGCCATCCTGATGCTGGCTTAGTAGTTATTATTGTACATAAACTCCACCAGTGGCATGTACTGGGTCCAACTACCCCAAACTCCAGCACGCAATCTTGTAGCATATCTTTAAGAATCTATATCATCCTCTTAGTTTGCCCATCTGTCTGAGGATGAAAGGCAATGTTGAAAGATAACTGAGACCCCAGAACCTCCTACAAGCTCTTCCAAAATCGTGACGTGAAACGTGGATCTCGGTCTGATACTATTGACATTGGCACACCTAGAGAATGGACTATCTCCTGAACATAAATCTTTGCTAGTCTATCCATGGAGTAATTGATTTTAATGGGAAGAAAATGGGTGATCTTCGTTAGACGATCCATAATCATCCAAATTGCATTCTGAAGATGCAATGTTGATGGCAGTCCCGTAACAAAATCCATAGATATGTGATCCCACTTCCACTTCGGAATGAAAAGTGGCTGCAACTAACCCGTTGGTCTTTGGTGCTTAGCCTTAACCTGCTGGGCCGTCAAGAACTGTGCTACAAATTCAGCAATCCCTCTCTTCAAACCGCTCCACTAGAAATACTTTTGTAGATCCCTATATGTTTTAGTGCTGCCCAGATGAACTGTGTATAAGGATCTGTGAGTCTCCTCAAGGATCATCCTTCTAATATCCTCATCTGCAGGCACACGCAACCTGGTACGGAACCTCAGAGCTCCATCATCAGAAATACTAACCTCCTCTCCCTGTTCGTCCTGCACCTTCTCTATCAACTCCATCAACTCAATGTCAATTTTATGGGCTGCTTTAATCTTTTCATATAGCATAGGCTGCACCACCAGGTTGGAAATAAATTCCTGAGGATCACTCTCTACCAAATCTACACCGAGTCTCTCCAAATCCATCTAGATCAGATGCTGAACCTCCATGACTGCCAGTGCTGGTATCATTAATTTTCTGCTCAGAGCATCAGCTACCACGTTTGCTTTCCCTAGGTGGTAACTAATAGTGCAGTCATAATCTTTAATAAACTCCAACCACCTCCTCTGTCTCATGTTCAGCTCCTTTTGAGTGAAAAAGTACTTCAAACTTTTGTGATTGGAGAATATCTTGCATCTCTCACCGTATAAGTAATGCATCCAAATCTTTAACATGTGTACCATTGCATCCAATTCCAGATCGTGTGTAGGGTAGTTCTTTTCATATTCTTTCAATTATCTAGAGGCATATGCTATTACTCTGCTCTGGTGCATTAATACACATCTGAGCCCCCTCAAAGATGCATCACAGTAGACCACGTAACTATCACCTCTTGATGGAATAGTCAATACTGGTGCTGTTACGAGCCTCTATTTCAACTCCTGGATGTTCTGCTCACAACTGTCATCCCATTCAAACCTGACATTATTTCTAGTTAGTCGTGTCAAAGACCTTGATAAAGCTGAGAATCCCTCTACAAATCATCAGTAATAACCTGCCAGTCCTAAGAAACTCCTGACTTCCTATACTTCCCTCAACCTGACCCAATCCATTACTACCTCTATTTTTCTGGGATCTACTAAAATTCCATCCCTTAATATAACATGTCCCAGAAACGCATCTTTCTCTAGCCATAATTCACATTTTCTAAACTTGGCATACATTTTTTTTTTCTTGAGCATCTGAAGTATCAGTCGTAGATGCGTCTCATGCTCTTCAAAGCTTCTCGAGTAAACCAGTATGTCATCAATGAAAACTATAACGAACTGGTCTAAATACTAGTGAAAAATTCTATTCTTCAAATCCATGAATACAACAGGAGCATTCGTCAGACCAAAAGGTATAACGAGGAATTCATAATGCCCATACCTGGTCCTGAAGGCTGTCTTCGAGACATCTTCTGCTTTAACTTTCACCTAGTGGTAGCTTGATCTGAGGTCAATCTTGGAATAGACCCATGTCCTTTGAAGTTGATCAAATAAACCGTCTATATGGGGTAGATGATACCTTTTCTTGATTGTCACCTTATTAATTTCTCTGTAATCTATACACATCCTCATGGACCCATCTTTCTTCTTTACAAATAATACTGAAGCTCCCCACGGTGATGCACTGGAGCGAATAAAACCCTTATCCAGAAAGTTTTGCAACTGATTCTTTAGCCCTCCCAACTCTATTGGAGCCATCCTGTAAGTAGCTTTAGAAATCGGTGTCATTCCCAAAAATAGATCAATAGAGAAATCTACCTCGCGATCAGAAGGCAACTCGGGTAGCTCGTCTAAGAAGACATCTAAAAACTCCTTCACCACTGGTGTATTAGCAAGCTTTAATTCATTTTCTGATATTTCCT
Source organism: Malania oleifera (assembly GCF_029873635.1). Classification (NCBI taxonomy): domain Eukaryota; kingdom Viridiplantae; phylum Streptophyta; class Magnoliopsida; order Santalales; family Ximeniaceae; genus Malania; species Malania oleifera. The sequence goes on along the minus strand of NC_080418.1, from coordinate 123,771,937 downwards.
TTACAAAGTCCACCAACCCCTGACAACCATCCAGGAGTTATCTCCTCGCCTATATGGCTGATACTAACTGAGGCGGGGATTGCACTTGCAGCCCCATGAACCTGAATTCTAGTCCTCCCGGTGGTCTGAATATCACTTCTTTCAAACGTTAGTCTATACTATTGTAGTTAGTTGCCAGCCAGTCCATACCAAATATTACATCAAACCCATGCATGTCCAACACTATCAAGTCAGCTGACAAGACTTTCTCTTGAATATCAACTAGACAGCCTCGGAGCACTTTACTACACCTCACTACTGACCCTGTCAGTGTAGTTACTAACAGTTTGGTGTCTAACAACTGTGTTACTACCCCACATAATCTAATACACCTCATAGACACAAACGAGTGTGTGGCTCCTGAATTAAACAATACAATAACTTTAAATGAAAGCATGTTAATCATACGTGTCACCACATCGTCGGTTGTCTCAACATCACCTAGCGTCAGGGTGTAAACTCTTGCTGGAGCCGTATTCCTCTTCTGACCTCCACACGGCACCTGATAACCTCCCTAAGTAGGTCTGGGAGCAGGATTAGCTCCAGTTTGAGCCTGATAGTCTCTCATCATATGCCCTGGCTCCCTATATCGGTAGCAGACGCTTCGCCTAGCACGACACTCTCCTGGGTGTTTCTTTCCACAAATCTGATAGGTTGGGTATGACTACATACCCTGAATCCCACGGCTCCCCGACTCTTGCTTTTGATCCTTATAGTAGCCACCCTTCTTCCACGAACCTTGACTAGATCCCTGCTAGAAACCTGAAGGCGTGGATCTCTTTTTCTGTTTCTGTTCCTCAGCATCCATCCGTTCTCCGGCTTCTGCCACAGTTGCTCTGTCTACCAGCTTGGCAAAGTCCTACAATTTCAGTATTTTCATTTGCTTTTATAATTCTCGCCTTAGGCCTCTTTCAAATTGTTTAGCTTTCTTCATCTCGTTCGGGATAATGTACAGGGCGAAGCGAGATAATTCAATGAACCTCGCCTCGTACTGCTGTATTGCTTGTTGTCCCTGCTTCAAATTTAGGAACTTCTCTACCTTGGCTTCTATAGACGAGGCCAAAAAGTATCTATTGAAAAATATTTCTTTGAATCGGTCCCATGTCATCTCTATAGGTACTGACCTCTGCTGCTCCAGGAGTTTCAATGTCATCCACCATCTCTCAGCCTCTCTTGTCAGTTTATACATGGCAAATAGAACCCTCTACTCCCTTGTATACTGCAGCACTGCCAACACCTTTTCAATCTCCGTCATCCAGTTCTCAGCGACTATAGGATCAGTTTCGCCTGAAAAAGCCAAGGGATTCATCTCTATAAACTTCTCAACCATACATCTGTGGCCTGCAGACAGACCTCCCTGCTCCTTGGAACTTCTAGCAATTTTAGCCATGACTTGATGAGCCACGATGCATAATACTGCGTCTGAGTTGCCTCCAGCTGCACCCGAGGGTCCGACACCCTCACTACCACTTGCATACGCACTACCACCTCCAGGGTCCATCCTGAAAATACAATAAACTTGGCTTTAGGACCCTATTACCATAACATGTCCAACACATTTCATCTAACTAGTATATCATATCCTTAATTAATTTATCATCTATATTCTTAATTCAGCGTTCAATCCTGCAACTTAGACACCCAACCCGACAATAGTTTGCTATGGCTTTCCTGAAATCGTCACCCTAGGAAAGACACATAAACCATCATGGAAGTCCTGCATCTAGACTACAAAACAAAACCTCAAATTCCTTTGTCCTATACCATGGTATTGTTTCTGCTACATTTTAGAGTCTACAGAACCTAGCAACCTAGGCTTTGATACCAAACTATAATGACCTGCCTATTTTACCATAATTTTTTTCCTCACATACAAAAATATCATTCTTAATAATAACCCTAATACCAATATAGCAAAATCAACCCAAACCCGTGGGTGCCGGGAATGCACCTGTTATACACAATAGACACCTAAACAGCGGAAAACATAGATTACATTCACAACAAACAGTACTAGAGTTTTACTACAATCCATAACATTTCTGTAAATATAAATATACAACCTCCGAAAACTAGGATCATAATCCAAAAACCCTCTGACCCTAGCTCAGTAACTCACCCTCCTACCAGGGTAGTATGAACTGCCTCTATTGACGCGGAGCTCGGTCCGCCCGTTTATCTGGATTTCCTGAAATGTTTTGTAAGTTGGGGTGAGACATCTCTCAGTAAGGAAAATAAGTTAATATCAGTTGTGTGACGGTATGAGTATATTCATACTATAATAGATAAACAATACATAACACATGTTTGGATAAAATCTGGTGATATAATACTGGATAAAACATACATAATCATGATCATGTTAAATCATAGTGAATTTCAGTTATTATAAAATCATCTGCTATAACTGATAATACTGAAATATTACCCATGATGGATAGCTAGCTGATGTCATGTATTACCCCCCATGACTGGGTTGTGCGGCCTAAAGGTGAGACCTGACAATGGCTAGTCAACCACTGCCAAGTCAAATGTATCTATAAGTACTATGGGCCCACCCTACCCTGGTTCGGACTACTAAGGGGATGTCTACAACACTACACTGAAGCCACATCGACTATCCATCTCCCACACTCTCTACTGGCAAGTGTGGTAGCACTAATCTGAACTAAACTAAATAGCTTCGGTACCGAGCCCTGAATACTAATCTAAACTAAACCATCTAAGTTCTAATAACATATAGTATGTTTACATATACTAATTTAACATGAAACTAGATTGATAGCATTTTTATGAATTCTGATATATCATACATAATCACGGCCTTGGGCCAAATAACATACATAATTACAGCCTTGCGCCGGCTATCAATCACGACCTTGTGTCGAACATATTATAACATACTGAACTGAAGTTTGTACTATTTGTCATAAAAATTTGAAACCATAATTTCTTGTATTATTTATGGTTTTCCTGAAAACTGTTTGCAAACATGCTTTATTTAGGAATCTGACTTAACATAATACTCATAAAATGATACTCATGCCACACAGTTTTAAATAGTATTGAAACTGAATACCTAAGCTGAATATATTTCTGATTAAATATTTTAAAAATCCTTTTCCTGTTCAACAATAGTATTCCCAAGTAATTTAAAATAACATACACAATTACAGTAAATACATGCTGTTTTAAAATAATAATTTTCATAAAAGTAAAGTGTCTTAATTTATCCCCTTACCTAGCTACTGAGAAACCCACAAATCTAACTAAATATGCACCTATGGTGTTCCTAACTCAACACCCTGAAATTCACATTTTTCCCTAGTAAAACTTCAAAATTATTTCATCTTCTCAATCTAGAAATACGAAATACCTTATAAAACTTAAAATAATTAACTTACCCAAATTTTGGGATGGTGCTCAAGTTGGCCTAACCGACGATCTACTCCTGCAGATATGAAGATAAACTTCCCAGGAGTAGCGTGGCGGCTTCAGATCATCAAACTGGAGTGAAATGAGGCCGAATTTATAGAGAGAAGGTAGAGAAAGCGGGTTTTTAGAGAGAGAAAAGGAAAATTCTGCATGTTTCTCTTGCAGAAAGTGATTTTTGGCCTTTTATAAAGTGTCTGTCCATGTGGCCACATCGACGAGTCTAAGAAGGAGATTCGTTGATGAACACTTACCCCTCGTTGATGAAATTCAGGCCCCGAACTAGCCCTCTCAGTAACTCCTCGTTGACGAGACACACGTCCACGTTGACGATCTCAAGAAGCCTGTTCATCGGTGAACGCGTTGCATTCGACGACAAGACCTGCTGAATTTCCCCTTTAAAATTTCCTTTCTTTCCTCTTCTTTATTATTTAATTGATGTAATTCACCGGGTCTCTACATTACCCGCCTATACAAGTAGCTTCCCTCTGCCCTAATATATTATGTAGCCTGTATGGCTACATCTGTTACCTATCAGGGCACTCACCTTTCTCAGCAAGCCCTCATGCGAAGTGTATACTTCACCCCTAAATAAATATAATACTACAATATACAATACATTTTACTTTACTATGTATCTGTTATCTCTATAATATCCATCTTTTCATATTCTAAGTATTTCATATCTTATAATTCATTTTCATAGTTCACATCACATGAATCTCGTATATAGTTCACATTACGTGAATCTCATGTGTAGTTCACATCACGTGAATCTCGTATATTGTTCACATTATGTTAATCTTATGTCATATAATTCATTTGTAACTGTTCACATTACGTGAATCTCATGTCATATACTTCACTTGTAACAGTTCACATCACATGAATCTCATGTGATATACTTTATTTGTAACAATTCACATTATGTGAATCTCATGTCATATACTTCATTGATTAAATTAAACAATGCACATGCAGTACATATTCTTATCACATTTCGGTATTCCCAACATCTCATAAATAAATCATAATTCATCACAGTATCTCCATTTTACTCATGCCACACCATTTAATAATACATATAATCATATCATTTAAAATAACAAAAGCCAACCCATGTTCATCATTCAGATTACTGAAAATACTCATTTAATATCCTTCCCATAGATCCAGAAAATTCATTACTTTCCTCATTTCATTTTCACAAATAATATTTGCACAGCCCTAGGCTCAAAATCATAGTTCAAAAGGTTAGCATTTCTTTTAAAACTTAACTGATAATCATAAACCTTTATATACTCATATATTTTCCATTTAAATAGGTCAATTCATGAGAACTACTGGCTTAATTTATTCCCCTTACCTGGTTTCCCGAAACTATGCTAGCAAGGACCCCAAAATGATACATGCGGTGCTCACCAAAACCCTGATTCAAAAACCCTAGTTTATCAACTCAAACCCCAGATCAATAACTATTAAACCTTCCCAAGCCCATACACCCCTTTTAAACAATGATATACTATCCAAACGACTCATTTCTACCCTTACCTCAACTTTGCGATAAAGCTTGAAAAAAAAACTCCGTTCGAAAATCCACTCTGCTAGGCTTGTAGAGAATTTCCCCTAGATCCTCAAAGAAGCTTCCGATCATCAAATCAAGCGACGAACGGGAAGAAATCGAAGAGAGAAGATAAGAAGCGCCATTTTTTAGAGAGAGAAAAGTAAAATTTGAGGTTGCCTAATGAATAAGAAACGAAAAATTCAATTTGTACTCGACCAACCTTGTCGTTGAGATGACGTCTTCGTCAACGAGTTACTGAAGGACATTCGTCAATTAAAGAAGAACTTCATCGACAAACCCAAATTCTAAAAGTCCTATCGTTTGGGATCTTTTCATCGATGACATCTGAACCTCGTCAATGAACTACTAAAGGACCTTTGTTGACAAAAATAGGGGATTCGTTGACGAAGCCTACTATGTCCCTTTTAAAAATTTTTCCCTTTCTTATTTTCTTTATCATTTTTTATAAATTAATTTTCCAGGTGTCTACAGCAGCCATATTGGAGAGGTAACTAGGCACCACGCGGGAACTACCAAAGGGGTACGGCCCAGGCACGGGTGTATTCCTTAACTCCGGGCAATGTCGAGAATGCAGGAGATGTAGTAATAAGTAACATTTATGTGCTTTTTAATAGAGAAATTGTGTTGTTTGAGTCAGGTGTGACACACTCTTTCATGTCTCGAGGATTGGTTAAATTGTGCGGGGTAGAAACACAATTGTTAGATGCCGAGTTAGAGGTGGTCACACCGATAGGGTTAGTGGTAGTGTGTAGTAAAATGATCTGAGACTGCCTAGTGGAGATTTAGGGGAGAATGATGTCTGCTAACTTGATTATTTTTTACGTACATGGTTTTGATATCATTCTGGGGATGGATTGGTTAACAGTCAGCTATGCGAGTATTGACTGCCACAGGAAGGAAGTAGTGTTCCGACCTCCTAGGGAGTAGGAGTTTATATTTGTCGGGTCATGTGTGCACTCCACACCACGGATTCTTTCAGCCATTCAAGAAAATAGGTTACCCCTAGAGGGATGCCAGGGGTTCCTAGCGTTTATGAAAGAAGCACATAGAAAAGAACTTAAATTGAAGGATATCCTCATGGAAAGGGAGTTCTCAGATGTTTTCCCAGAGAACTTACCGGGATCGCCTCTTGATCGCGAGGTGGAGTTTGCCATTGAGTTGATTCCAGGGACGACACTAATTTTGAAAGCTCCATACAGAATGGCTCCAGCGGAACTGAAGGAGTTAAAGGAGCAACTGCAGGAACTACTTGACAAGGAGTTTATCAGACCGAGCGTATCACCCTAGGGAGCACCAATGTTTTTCGTAAAGAAGAAAGATGGGTCGATGAGAATGTGCATCGACTATGGGAAAATCAATAAAATGATAGTAAAGAGTAAGTACTCATTAACCTGTATTAACGATTTGTTCAACCAGCTACAGGGCACACAAGTTTTCTCTAAGATTGATCTGCGATCTGAGTATCATTAGGTGAAGGTTAAAACAGAGGATGTACCAAAGACGGCTTTCGTACTAGGTATGGCCACTACAAATTTCTGGTTATGCCTTTCAAGTTGACCAATGCTCCTGCGGCATTCACAAACCTGATGAATAGGGTGTTCCACAAGTACTTAGATTAGTTCGTGGTGGTATTCATCGATGACATCCTGGTTTATTCAAGGAGTCCCAAGGAGCATGCAACTTATTTGAGGTTGGTACTTTAGGTACTTAGAGGGAAAAAGTTATTTGCGAAATTCAAGAAATGTGAATTCTGGTTGGAGCAAGTGGCATTTCTGGGACATATGGTATCCAGGGAAGGTGTTTTAGTGGATCCAAGAAAAATAGAGTCAGTAGTGATTGGGTGAGATTGAAGAACGTGTAGAGACCCGAAGAATTATAGTAATTAAATAATAAAAGAAGGAGAGAAAAAGGAATTTTCTTAAAGGATTTCAGTAGGGTCTCGTCGTCGAGCAGGATTCTTGGGCTTGTTGACGGGTACATGCGTCTCGTTAACGAGAAGTCACCGAGAGGACTATGTTAGACTCTAAAACTCACCGATGTGGAGAAGGTGTTCGTCGATGAGCTCCCTTCATTGACTCGTCGACGAGGAGATGTGACTCGTCGATGAGGCCACATGGACAAGCTTTCTATATAAACTCAAAAACTTATTTTCTTGCGAGAAAAACTTACAGAAACCCTCTCTCTCTCTCTCTCTCTCTCTCTCTCTCTCTCTCTCTCTCTCTCTCTCTCTCCTACGACTCCCTTCCCTTCTCTCTTCGATTCCGGCTCTATCTTTCTCCAGTTCGACGATCCGAAGCCACCACGTTACTTTTGGGAAGATTCTCTACAAATCTGCTGGAGTGATTCATTGGTTAGGCCAACTTGGGCACCATCCCAAAATTTGGGTAAGTTGATTATTTTAATATTTATTAAGGTATTTGGTATTTCTGGGTTGAGGAAAGGTAATAGATGAGTTTATATTGAAGTTTTGTTGGGGGAAATGTAAATTTCAGAGTGTTGAGCTAGGAACACCACGGGTGCAGGATAGGTTAACTTGTGGGTTTTTCAATAAGCCAAGTAAGGGGATAAACTAAGTCAGTATTTCCATGAAATTATTTGTTAATATTCATTTTTTTATTTTCAAGGAAATTATGTATGTCATAGAACTGAGTTTGGAAATACCGTTGTTAACAGGAAAACAATTTTAATACAATTCAGCAGGGAATATGATTTTGTGCAAATTTTATGAATCGAACAATATTCACTTTTGTGTGGCATGAGTATGAAATTCTATGATTTTATGTGATATCAGAATATTATGTTTTCAGAATAAGTATGTTATTACAGTTTTCAAGAAGATATTAAAAACGGTTAAGGGATTTCAGACTATGAATGTTATATGATATGCCAGCGTATGGGTCATGGTTTTTATATGATATGTCGGCGTAAGGGTCGGGGTTTTTATATAATATTCTTTGCTGATGTAAAGGTCGTGGTTTTAATGTTTTACTATGTTGGCATAAAGGTCGTGTTTCCCAAAATACAAATGTCGGTGTAAGGATCGTGGTTTATACATTATGATATGCAAAAATACATGCAAATATTATTTTGACAAATGTTATTGTGAAACAGCTATGTATCGTTATTTAAGATTTACTATATGTTATTAGAAACCGGATGGCTTGGTTAAGGCTTTCAAGGAGCACGATATCGTAGTTATATGATCACGATCATGTATATGTTAGTGCTACGACATGTCATTAGGGACTGTGGGAGATCGACAGTCGATGTGGTTTTATGGTAGTGCAGGCGTCCCTCTAGCATCTGGACCAGTAGGGGTAGACCCATCGTACTTACAAACTTATGTTGATCTAGCGTGGTCAACCATCCATTGCAAGGTCCTGCCTTCGGGCCGCACAACTTAGTCACGTGGGGATAAGACATGACACCAGTCAGCTATCCATCCAAGGTGTTATTTCATGTACAGTTATATAAGATGATTTTCATGTATAGAAATTTAGTATGTTATACCATGTTATGATGAATTATGTTTTTTCCAGATATCATACAGACAGTTTTACCAAATATGATTTATGTACTAATACATTTATAACAAGAAAATATTCATGTTGCCACACACTGATATTAGTTTATTTCCCTTACTGAGAGGTGTCTCACCCTAGCTTACAAAATATTTCAGGGAATCTAGCTAGACAGGCAGACCGAGCTCCACGTCAGTAAAGGCAGTTGATACCACCTTGGTGGAAGGGTGAGTTACTGAGTTAGGGTCAGATGGTTTTTGAATTATGGACCTAGATTTGTCTTTTTAGTCCTTTGGGATGTAAATATATATACTTGACAGATTTATAGTACTCTAGTATTGTAATTGTTGGATGGTATGTATGTAATTTATGTTTCCCACTGCTTAGGTATCAGAGTGTATTTCAGGTACATCCCTAGTACTCATGGGTCCAGGTTGATTATGTTTTATCAGGATTATTATATTAAATATTATTATGAAAAAAAATTATGGTAAAATAGGTAGGTCATTACAGAAAATGCATAAGGTTAGGAGTTTCTTGGGTCTAGCAAGATATTACCTCCGGTTCGTAGCGAGATTTTCTAGACTATCGGGTCTGCTAACACGGCTCACGAGGAAGAACATGAGGTTTGAGTGGACTGGTGAGTGCAAGCAGAGTTTTCAAGAACTAAAGCAATGACTAGTTACTACCCCAATGTTGACCATTCCATCAAAATATGGTGGATTTGTGATCTATAGTGACACATCTCAAAAAGGACTCAGGTGTGTATTAATGTAGCAGGGAAAGGTCATCAGGTATGCTTCTCACCAACTCAAGGAGTACGAGAAGAACTATACGACACATGACATAGAATTGGTAGCGGTAGTTTATGTGTTAAAGATCTGGAGGCACTACCTGTATAGGTGTGAGATCTTTACTAATCACAAGAGTCTTAAGTACTTTTTCACTCAGAAGGAGTTGAACATGAGGCAGTGGAGATAGCTTGAGTTTATAAAGGTTTATGACTGTACCATCAGTTACCACCCAAGAAAGGCTAATGTGATAGTTGATGCTTTGAGTCGGAAGTCAGTGGCTGCATCAGTCTCAGCAGTTGTAGTACAGCATCGGATTAAGACGGACTTGGAAAGATTGGGTGTAGAGTTAGTGGAAGGAAATCATCAGGTGTTCATTGCTAACCTGGTAGTGCAACCAACCTTACGAGAAAAGATCAAGACAACTCAGACAAAAGATGTAGAGGTGGTAAAGATTGTGAATGGAGTACAGAGTGGATTGAATGTCTCAAACGACGGGGTGTTGAGATTTCACACCAGGATATGCGTACCGAATAACACTGAGATTAAACCAACCATCTTAGAAGAGGCACATCGCTCACTCCTAATAGTGCATCTAGGGAGCACAAAGATGTACAAAGATCTGCGGGAATGTTTATGATGATCTAACATGAAAAGAGAGATCACCTATTTTGTTGAGCAGTGTCTGACATGTCAGCAGGTGAAGGCTACGCACCAGAGGCCAGCACAACCATTGCAACCATTTCTGATTCCTAAGTAGAAGTGGGAGCACATTTCCATGGACTTTGTCACAGGTGCCATCAACACTTCAGGGACAGAATGCTATCTGGGTAGTTATTGATAGATTAATGAAGACTACCCATTTTGTTTCGATTAAAGTCAGTTACTCCTTGAATAAGCTGGTTATGTTCAGGAGATAGTAAGATTGCACAGGGTACCTGTGTCCATTGCTTTAGATAAGGACCCGTGGTTAACTTCCCGATTTTGGAAGAGCCTACAGGAAGCATTGGGATCTCAACTCACTTTCAGTACTGCTTTTCATCCACAGACCGAAGGTCAGTCTGAGAAGACCATTCAGATTCTAGAGGATATGCTATGGGTATGTGTACTAGACTTTGAGGGTAGTTGGATTAAATATCTGCCGTTAGTTGAGTTAGCATACAATAACAGTTATTAGGCCAGTATTGGGATAGCACTATATGAGGCACTGTGTGGTCGGAGGTGCCGATCCCCATTGTATTGGGATGAAGTCAATGAGCGACAGATTTTGGGACTAGAGCTTGTTTAGCAGACTTCTGAGAAGGTCAAGCTTATTAGAGAAAGGATTAAAACAGTATAGAGTCGGCAGAAGAGCTATGCGGATACACGCTGGCAAGAGTTGGAGTTTGATATAGGTGATGTCATATTTTTTAGGATTCCTCTGATGAAAGGGGCGATGAGATTTGTTAGGAAGGGTAATTTAAGCCCTAGATACATCGGGCTATTCGAGATTCTAGAAAAAGTTGGTCCCGGTGGTGTACATGATAGCCTTACCCCTAGCACTGTCTAGGATCCACGATGTGTTCCATGTGTCCATGCTGAGGAAGTACATTCTAAATCCTTTACATGTGATCAATTATGAGGCTTTGGAGCTTGGGGACACTTTGGCATATAATGAGATACCAGTTTAGATTCTAGACTATAAGGAATAGGAGCTACGTACTAGAAGGATTCCGCTAGTAAAGGTACTTTGGCGTAATCATGCAGTGGAGGAAGCATCATGGGAATTAGAGATAGAAATACATCAGAAGCATCCACAGCAGTTCAGAGAGGCTCAACACTAAATAGGTAGGTATGATAGTAGGTAAGTGTTGGTTTGTATGTAGGTTTGTTTATGATTTAGCATATGGATGGTCTTTGGGAGAGTTTGTATGGTATTGTAATCTCCTGAGATATAAGGATGTAACCATGGTATTCTTCCACCATAAGTGTGGGTAATTAATAAATTTGGGACAAGGCTGCTATGTGGGTGGCCATTGGCTCTTCCTAGAGTCAGATCAGTAGATCAGTGATAATACAGTGGATATAATGGAAATCAGTTAGCAAATTTCAAGGACAAAATTTTTGTAAGGGGGGGAGAATGTAGTAACTCGAACCAAGAAAATAAAGGAATAAATAAAAGAAAAGAGAAAGGAAAAGAAAAGAGGAAAAAGGGTTTAGCTAGGACCAAACCGTCGACGGTTTCGTGAGGATCAAAAAAATCATTGACGGTTTTCCTACAGGAAAACTACTGAGAGCTGTTTAAGTGTCAAACCGTGGATGATTTTATCGAGCCCAGAAAAATCGTCAACGGTTTTCCTGTGGGCCTACTTACTTAAGGACTAAGTTATGTTTATTTTTCATAACTCTCTCTCAACTGTCTCTCCCTTTCTCTCTCAAAAATTATGGTTTTCACTTTCACTCTCTCTCTAGCCTGGGGATCTCTCCGCAAGTGCTCTCCGGTCCTCTCTCCCTTCTCCCGGCATGTAAGTCGTCGATATTTTGTAGATTCATGCGGTTAGGTTTTCATGGTTTTGAAGGTTTTAGGTTTTTTCTTCAGGAACAGGTAAGGGTATTATATTATGTTAGTTACTTTTGTAGGTTCCATCAATTAAAATACAGAATATGATTATATACATATGATTACGACTTTTACTTTCCAATCCAACCATTCAAATTGAGGTTTTCGAGCCTAAGGTTCGGTTAATAGATACTATTTTCAAAACCATCCGATTAAATTTGAATATGAGATTACTGGATTAAAGTACTGGATTTTCTAAACGTTTTGACTGATTGAAATTATTGATTCCAAATTGTTATGCGTGTTTTATAAAGAATCAAAGTGAGTAGGGTTGATTATCTCCATTTTTCCTTTACATATACATATATACATATATATATATATATATATATATTAATCAAATAAAATATGTGGAGATAATTAAACCCGTATTTTCAACTAAGCAGATATGTAGTATGGTATGACCAATTTTTCAGTAGATGATATAATTGTTAGAATAAGATAGATATGATATACTGATTTATGATTTATTAGATGAAAATTGTGTGGCATGAGAACGGGTTAAAATGGCATAAATAAACGGAATATTTATACTGTATAATGTGCCAGCTATAAGCCGTGGGATGATGTGCTAGCTATAAGTCATGTGATGATGTGCTGGCTATAAGCTGATATGTGTTATGACAGTTATAAGTCGAGATGTGATGTGACGGTTATAAGCCATGATTTGATATGATAGCTAGATGTCAAGATTTGATATGCTGATTTTATACCAAGACAGAATATGATAGATATTTTACAAAATTATAAACAGCTTATGTTTTATACAGTGTTATGAAAAGTGAATTATAATTTCAGTATTATTATGTAAATTGTCATATATGATTTAAGAATCATGTGGATATGAGATGTTAGGTTATGAGCACGGTACCATAGCTAGTTTTGGGAGGTGGTGCAATCACACTGGAATGATAGTGTGATGATGGATAAACGATTGGAGACTTGGGTACAGTACTACCCCGAGGTAGTTTTAGGGACCCCATCTGATGTAGTTCTGGGTGACCCTTCCTAATACAATTTCGGGTTAAGGGTTGGCACAATCATACTTACTACCTTTTCCAACTCAGCTATGGTCGGTTGGCCATATGTTAAGTCCAATCTTCGGGCCACACAACCCGTCATGGAGGGAAGCATGTCGTATAAGTATGTGAAAGTGTGACAATGCTAGCACAGTAGTCCAGATTGTATCCTCTAGGCATATATGGGCAAATTTACTATAAAATGGGCTATATTGATTGAACACTTTATTATTCCAAGTTATGTATTTTCAGATATATAGTGCAGTACAGTTTTAAAAATGTCATTTCAAATACAGTTAAATCATGACAATAAAGTGTTTACACGAAACCTCATACTAGCCACACATTAATAATAATATAATTTGTCTTACTGAGAAGTGTCTCACCTCATTATACAAATCATTTTTCAGGTCCTATAGGGAATCAAGCCTAACATACTACAGGGCTGTGATTAGACAGTTAATAGTAATTGTCAGAGCTGGTGAGACATTAGACAGCAGTTTTTGTTCTTTTTGGGTTGTAATATCGCGATATGGAGTTATGTATGCATGTAGTTGGGATCAGTTATAACTTTGGTAATATGATTGATGTATTTTCTTTCGTTGTATGGTTTTATTTTTAGTAATGACAAGTGCACCTAGGATTCCTTGGTTAGGGTGGGTTGCAGTATTTATGGTATCAGAGAGACTTATATGTTTTACTAGCACTCCGGGCCCACTCTTGGGTTCAGGGCATTACAGGTGGTATTAGAGCATTTCTATATTTATAGCAGTTTAAAATTTTTGGGACGTTACATTCTTAGTTGAGCCCAAAAATCTAAAACGGTCGATTCTCTAAGGTTTTTTTATTTCCCTACGGTCCATCTATGGCCATCACTGAGCTTTCATTCATACCATGCATGTCATGCATTATTACAGACCAAAATACAAATACTAAATGCATTTACACTTAAAATAAGTATCTTCTTCTTCTTCTTTTGCTCCTCTGATCATGGAATACACCAGACGATATGATCGTTATGTCCCTTAGGCTTCCATCAATCCTCTCTCATGTGTGTGTTCTGAATTAATGACATGTTCAAGTACTAGGCACACACATTAGTTCCAAGTGCTTTTTCAGCATCAAAACAGAGATTAGACTAAAAAAGTCAACAATCTCCCCCTTTTTGATGATGATAAACACCTAAGAGCAAAATGGGATAAGCTTGAAAAGGCTTCCCCTAATACTAGGCATTCTTTTAAAAAATAAGCAATACATAGGTCAGGCGTATCAAGAAAAGAAGACATATCGAATCATATGCATTTAGGTTTGACAATAAGGCACAAACACGTAGCATGCAATGAGCTCAGAATTTTATCATTTTACTCTCCCTCTCCCCCTTTTAGCATAAAAAAAAAAGGTTAAGCTAAGTAAAAGAAATTTGGTCATTTAAAAAAAAGCCTAGCTTAAGAGAACTCCTCTTTAAAAATTAGTTACCCCCCCTTTTAACGTTTAAGTGTAGAAAAATTTCTCCCCCCTTTTTTTTATCATATAGTATTTTGGCATGAATACTTTATAACCAAAGAATAGAGCATTTAAGCACACAAGCAAGAAAACAAGATATGTCGCACGTAAAATCATTTTCTTGCAAAAAATAAAATAAAATATATATTTATCCCCCTAATGAAGTTATCAGGAAGTGTTGGGGGTGTGCTTACTGAAAAATAAACTTTAAAAATCATGCAAGCAAAATTTTTTTGGTATCTCATTTAAGCATACACAAAATATGAAAAGAAAAATCAACCATAAATATCCTAAAGATATCAGGCAATCTAAAGCGAGGATCATATGGAGGAAGTTTAATATTCAATCTAAAGTGCCATTCAAAGCATGGCATGATGCATGTGAGTCCTTTACGCCCCTTTCTTGGGAATGGAGCTTAGCTCCTCTACATATTTGATAATTATGCTAGGATGAAGTTTAATATTCAATTAGTTTTCACTCATCCTTTCAAAAAATATTTTAACATTTGTTTTATCACAATCATCTTTGTACATGACTTTATTTTGGAAAAATTTTTCAAAATTTCGGCAGCATGTCATCTGTAAATTGAACATTTTCCCATAAAATCTATACCTGGTAGGTTCAAACAAGCAATTTATAATTCAGTTCAACCATGCGAGAACCTATATCCATTATCAGCATGCAATACTCATCATTGCATCTGCTGTGCAGGAGGCATTCTAAACTAAGCATGTAATCAGGTAGCAATTATCAATTAATAAAAATAATCTATCCATCAAAGAATATAAATAGTAAAGAGCAGTGGATAGGTTTGCGTTCAGTGCAGTGCTATTATTTATTAAGGCATATGGACATAAATGTTATGAGATAATGAGAGCATTTTAATTTACATGACCATGAGAAATATATGCTCCCCCTAAGTTATGCACTTAATCATTTTATGCCTTTTTCATCTCTAAATATCTTAGCCAAGGTTTTTAATATTTTCAATGGTTTAAACTTGGTGTTCCTTGCATTAGGCTTATTGGACCAAAAAGTCACAATGAATATTTGTTAAGGTGATAAGCCAATGTCTGTCTCTTTTCTTATGAATCTCAATACGTGTGAGAGACACAAGTTGGAATGGCTTTCGATTTAAAATGCACGTGCATAGGTCTACTTGAATTTTATGCATTCATCTAGATTGAAACCTAGTGAAATCATATTAGCCATTCAACTTAATTTGAGGAAAATGAAGCTCTAATGGTTTTGACTTGAAAGTTCTGAGCTATGTGTGAGAAGTATAGATTAAATACTCTTAAGGATTAAAATTTCTGTTAAGTTTGAAGAGTATTCATTATGCGTGGACATGATTCAAGATATTTGCGTGGAATTGAATATATCCAACTGCTTAGGCAAAGAGCATTTTATGAGTATATGAGTTTTCTTGAACAATACTCTTTGAAGAATGGAAAGTATCCTATAAATATAATAATAATTTTAAAGCAAGGATACAAACCAAGGGATATGTGACTCTTTACCAATGTGATCATGGTATGTAAAGAGTTCCGATGGAGGAGACTGCTTATATAGAGATCAAAATTAGAGAATTTTTTACATTTGAAGCTCAAAGGGATTTTATTATTATAATTTGATGAACAATTTGAATCCCTTCCAAGCTGCCTCTAATTTGATTGAGAAGGATGAATATTAATAAGCACCAGAGGAATAAGAAGTTAGGATCAACAGTGCTTGAGACCTAAGTGATGACTAAACTTAGATCCATGCTTTTAGGTTTAAATATAAGCTTAGGGAAATATTATGATATGTGGCAAGATTGATTCCCTAAGGCTCAAGCCTGTGTAATGGACGAAATAAGCTTAACTTGAGATATTCATATTATCACATGAATCATTGCATGCAACATTAGCAATATTATTACTAGATTCAACATATGATTCAACATATGATATATCACAGGACACAACACAAGAATCATCAGATGAATTAGTGCATGAATCAATAAATAAGGTAGAGTGGGAATCATATTCCTCATCGTCTGCTAAAACTACATGACTGCGCCTATCTCCTTTTTTATCATTTGAGCTCAAAACATCCAAAGAGGTGGTCACTTTCTCTTGGGACTCTCCATATTTCTTTTCAAGCTCTTCCCATATGTCTTTTGCACTTTTACATGCCATAGTCTTATGAAAAATATTAGTCTCTAAAGCACAGTATAATAAATCCATGGCATATGAATTCGTATATAGTAAATTAATATCATTTTTGTTAGCTGGTATACAAATTCCTTTGACAATCACTTGCCAGACCCTCCAATCCATTGATTTTATAAATACGCTTATTCTAATTTTCTAGTGGGTGTAGTTTACACCACAAAATAATGAAGGGCTAGTAGGTGACTATCCCTTGCCAAATGGGGATACACCAATTTGAGCCATTGTTATCTTTTGCAAAAACATTTAAGTCTATGCAATGAGTCTCTGATACTAACTGTTAGAATTTGTGTATTCCCAATAGGGGGTGAATTGGAATTTTAAAATTATTTCTTCCTCGGTATAACTAGTCCAACAGCAGTATACCACAACCTAAGGTCTGTCTAAAATGCATACCAATTCAACAGATAGATTATCGAGCAAATAGTCAAACAAATAAGCTATTCTCAGTAATTCACAATCATTCAAAGTGCACATGTAAAATAATTATAGCATTAAACAATAACATATAGGTGCGGAAAAATAAATTTTGGAATTATAAAGTGCACGCACGATATGTTATCAGGGTTCGGCCAATATTGCCTACGTCCTTGCCTCAAGCTCACAAGCAAGCAGATTCCACTAGTTGCTCACTTGTAGGTGGAGTGACACCGTTTGCAATACCTTACAGGATGGTACACCTAGTTCTCCTAACCGAGTTTAAACCAATCCAATGCTCTCCTAACCGGGTCTGAGTAAGTCTGGGACTATTCACAAGGCTAGTCTCCCTCTTCCGATAATGCGTCGGGAATGCAACAAATATTCAAATGAAATAATTTTCGTACAACCAGAATGCTTCTCAAAATTAGATGTGTACAACAATAAAACTCAAAAATACACTCACGTATGATATGAAATCAAGCTCAATGTGAGAATGTGATTTTGTCAAAAATAACTTATGCAATCTTTGAGTTAGATGTATATGATAAAGCACTTCAAAGATGCAAACCTTAATAAAAGTTTTTCTCCTAAAAATATTTTTAAAATCAATTGTAGGAGAACCTAGGATTTTGCACTCAAATCAATTTTTGACCAAATAATAATAAATGATCTTTGATAAAAAAAATAGGCGCAAAGTATACTTCAAAGATCTTCAATTTCTCAAAAGCAATCTCCAGAAATATTTTTCAAAATAGGAGTTTTTAGAGTTATGCCTAAAAATGAATTCTTACAACAAAGGCAAGATAAGTTTTATGAATCTAGCAATAGAAATGCTAAAGATTAACAAGCTAGAAGAATATTTCTCCCAAGACATTTTTCAAAGAAATGTGTGGAGAAACTCAACTTATACTCTCAAGGAATGATTTTAAAAATTAGGAGCAAATGAGAGTAAATGATATTTGTTGTGAAAAATGAATGCCCAAATAAATTTGTTCTTGAAAGGATTTTCAATGTAATGGGTATGGGAGAGTATAAAAGAATAAAAAAATCAAAATATTTTCAAAGGATTTTCAATCTAATCTTGTTGCTAATTTTGAGTTATGAGAGGGTATATATAGACTTCTTAGAAAATCTGACCATTAGGGACATATTAGGGATCTTTAGAAATGTTTACTTAAAAATTAACCCTAATAAACGATGTAAAAATGGCTAAACCCAAGAGGTTTGGTCGCCCGATCCTTAGGGTCGGTTGCCCGAACAGACACAAAGCCTGTATTGGGTTCGGGTGCTTGTGGGTAAGTCTGGTTGGCTAAAGCCAAGGCGATTTTCCAATCGTTCATGCTTTCAGTCCCCTAGTGAGTGGTTCGATTTGCCGAACCTCACAATTCGATCACTCAGGGTGATTTTGAACTATAAGTTTAGGCGCTAGTGGAAGTTAGAAAAAGTTAAGACCAAGGTTCGATCGACTATGGACGATACGTTCATTTTTAGACCGGTTGCTCGAGCCAAGTCAAAGTATTGACTTCTGGCCTATTCGATTGACCGAGGCGTTTATAACGCCCTAAGGTAGGTCGCTCAAAGTCCTTTCAAAACACAAGTTAGGTCCTAATTTTGTTTAAAAATCACTCTTGTTCATATAGGTATAATTTTTGAACTATAGGGGATTTGTCATGAGGTGCTTAGGGACCTAAGGTCAGTCTATGGCCTAGGCTTCTTAATTGACCCCAAAAATCTGGTGTCGGTCGATTGTCTAAGGTCTTTTGATTTCCCTACAGTCCATCTATGGTCATCACTGAGTTTTCATTCATACCATGCAAGTCACACATTATTACAGACCAAAACACAAATACTAAATGCATTTACACTTAAAATAAGTATCTTCTTCTTTTTCTTTTGCTCCTCTGATCATGGAATACTCCAGATAGTATGATCATTATGTCCCTTAGGCTTCCATCAATCCTCTCTTATGTGTGTGTTCTAAATTAATGACATGTTCAAGTACTAGGCACGCACATTAGTTCCAAGTGCTTTATTAGCATCAAAACAGGAATTAGACTCAAAAAGTCAACACCAAGTTGACACACTATTCCTATCTTTTTATTGGTGAGTGCATGTCATCGAGAGGGTTGTTGTATCTTAGAGGTGGATGTGACAAGCCTTTTGAACCATATCGGTGGTTAGGGGGAGGGATCTACCCTAAGGGTAGTGCTAAAAACACATCAACAAATAAATTTTCTTAGTTTTATTGTTGCATTCTGATTTTATATTTAATTTTCTAACAATACTTGGGAATTTAAATTCTTTGATCGACTACAATAAAGTTGAAGCACTATTAGGATAATGTTAGATCAATCAGTATTGGCAACTCAACATTGAAGCAACGACAACTACGTCGCTTGGCTTTCAAAGCAATGATTGTGATGTAGGTTTGCAGTCAAATCAACATCATATCTGAGTGTTGCTAAAGCTATGTTTAGAACTACAAGAGCTTGATGGACCATTACAGTTTGAGAGACCCGAAAAATAGAAATTAATGAGAGGGAATTTGGTTTGGAAAAGGCCAATCTGTCAACGATTTTGGTGGAGCTCAGAAAATCGTCAATAGTTTTAAGTTACCGCGGCCAGGTAAGGGTAAAATAGTAGAAATGGTTTGTTAAAAAGGCCAAACCATTGACGGTTTCCCCTGCTCCAGCAACCCTATATAAAGGGTTTAAGCTCATTTTATTTAGAAAAATCAAACACTCTCTCTCTCTCTTTCTCTCTCTCTCCCTCTCCCTCTCTCTCTCTCTCTTCGATTTTTCTCCCGAAACAAGCCCAAATCAGTTAATAAACATCATTTCTGGATCCTCGCTACAATTTTTCGTTATTTAACTAGAGTGATTTCGTTGTTCAGGTTTCCCAAGTACCACTCCAAAACTAGGGTCAGGAAGTTGTTTTTCCAGTTTAATTAGTTATTGGAAAAGTATGGGTTTATGAGTATTAAATGGTAAATATTCTAGGGTTCAGCTGATTGAGTTAGGGTATATGGATATGGGGTTTGTGCGAGCACTGCAGGCACAATTTTGGGATCCCTACAGGCATAACTCCAAGAAACAGGTAAGGGGAATAAATTATGTCAGGCGTTTTCAGAAATTAAATGGTTAAATTGTAATATATGGTTTCTGAGTAATATGCATGTTTTCAAGAGTATAAATATTTGTGAGAATGGAGAATTTGAAATGATATATGAATGTTTTAAGAAAATTGGGTTATTGGGTTGAGTAAACCCCTAGAGATGGTTATACCAATATTTTCAACAAAATATTATAGTATAAGTTATCACTCAGTCTATGTGGCATGAGATTGAAAGCTATGTATAATTAAACTTGTTATTTTTTATGGTAAAGTATTTATAGACAGAAGTATGGTTTTACACAGTATTATAGTGTCCTTTATAGGACTACAATATAGAATTTTATACAGTATTACAGCGTCCTTTTTAGGACTACAGTATAGAGCTTTACACAGTATTACAGCGTCCTTCATAGGACTACAGTACAAAGGTTTAAACAGTATTTTAGCATCCTTTATGGGACTACAGTATAGAATTTTACACCATATTACGGCGTCCTTTATAGTACTATAGTATAGAGCTTTACATAGTATTACATCGTCCTTTATATGACTACATAATAGTATTTTATACAACATTACAGCATTTCAGATATTTTGTACAAATTTATAATATAACAGATTATACTGATTTGTGAAATGAAATCATGTTATTATATTATTTTGGAAATTACATTATATGGTTTAAGAACCCTGATGGACCATAGTTAGGCACGGTACCGTAGCCCCACAATTGCGAGTGCAGCCACACGTCTTAGATAGAGTGTTGGTGGCATAGTCGATTGGGCCATAGAAGTGTAGAGTTACCCCCTCGAGTTCGAAGCTGGGTAGGCCAATCGTAATCATTGTTATAGAGATAGATATAGATACAAATATAGTTGACTTAGCCTAGTTAGGCCAACCATGGCTAGGTCCAGCCTTCGAGCCGCATAAATCGGATCATATAGGGTTAGTACATGACGTTATTGTTTATCCATCCAGGGAAGTTCTTCTATGCATATGTGTATTTACTTGTACAAAGATATTCTATTATACAGAGTATGTTGTGAAAGAAAAATATGTATTTTGAAATATAGTTATATATGTGTATATAAAATTTTACAGAATGGAAATTGCCTTGATTCAACAAACTGAGCTTATACTCAGGCACCCGAACATTCAAAAATAAATTTTTGAATTCGGGCGACCAAACCGTGGATCGGGCACCTGAAAACTCTCAAGTTGTTTTATTTTTACTATGGTTAAGCACGGTTAAACAGGGTTAATTTTATTAAATAATTTTAATAATACCCTATATGTCCTTAACGATTATAATTTGCCCTACTTCTACATATAAGGGTTCATTTGTGAAAATTAGCACAAGATTAGCAAGATCATTAGTGTAAAATCCTCTCAAATTCAAATAGTATCTTGCCTATACTACTTCAAATACTCTCATACACTCCTTCCCTTGATCAATCCAAGTATTGTGAGAGTTCTTATTGTGCTAGTCCTCTATTGTAAATTGCTTAATACTCTCATTTGTGCTATTGTTGATTGTTATTGATTTTGGAGAGTTAAGCAAGAGTTTACCCTAAGATTTAACTTGATAAATCTTGTGTTGGGAAAACTCATTAGCTTGAGGATCTTAGCATTGTTATTGCTAGATTCCTAAAGCAATAATTTTTGTGTGCAAAGTATTTTACAAGCTATATTTTTCAAATAACTCTTGTACTTATTTCATTGAGGAAAATATTTTTGAGTTGGTTTGAATATGGTTGTTAGCATCTTTAAAACCCTAATATATTATTGAGATTTGTTGTATCTTGTTTCAAAGATTAGCTTGTTAGAACACTCTTGAGCATATTTGAGATTATATATCACTGAGAATTGCTTACATAAAATCACATCACCGAGCTTACAATTCCTATACTATTGACGTGTGGTTGATTGATTATCATTGGTACATATCTGCTTATGTAAGAAGCATTTATTTGTACACAATGTTTTATATTCGTTGTATTCTAGGTGTGGGCCTGAAGAGGGAGACTAGCCTTATTGAATAATCCCAGATTGGCTTTGACCCAATTAGGAAAGTTAAGTGCACCATCCTAGTAAGGTGTGGTTATAGGTTGAGGTCAACCCCGTTAATTGACCTGATTGTAAATGGTGTCACTCCACCCGTTAAATGAACATTAGTGGAATTCTCAGGCTTGTGAACCAGAGGCGGGGACGTAGGCACTTTGGCTGAACTTTGATAACATTTCTTGTGTGTGCTTTTAATTTCCACATTTTAAATTCCTGTATATGAATGTTTATATTTTACTATTGTGAATGATTAGGTTTATAATTGCATAGACAGACCCTAGGTTGAGTAATACTGTTGTTAGATTAGTTGAACCTAGGAGAGAAATTTTAAATACCCAATTCACCCCCCTCTTGGGAATACACCAAAGCTAACAATTGGTATCAGAGCCTCATAACATTGACTTAAATGTTTTTGCTAAAGATCGGGATGACTCACATTGGTGTATCCCCATTCGGAGAGGGATAATCACCTTCCAGTCTTTCTTTGTTTTGTGGTGTAAGTTACACCCATTGGAAAATTCGAATGAGCATATTTGTAAAATCTATGAATAGGAGGGCGTGACAGGTGATTGATAAGGGAATTTGTATGCCCGTTAATGAAAATGATACTAATATGCATGCAAATTCATATGTCATGGGATTATGATACTGTGCTTTAGATTCTAATATTCTACTTGAGTTTGTCGCATGTTCTAGTGCAAAGGACATTTGGGAGGAGCCCGATAGGAAATATGGAGAGGCAAAAGAAAAGGAAACCATCATTCTGAAGGATTTAAGCTCAAATGGTCCAGAGGAGGTATATTATGCATTAATAACGCCAATCAATAAAGAGGTATATGATTCACCTCCTATTTTAGTTTGTGATGCAGTTGATGATTCTTGTGTTAATTGTTGCAAAATACCGTGTGTTGAATCATTTGTTGAACTTTGTGATAATACTACTGATGTTGCATGCAATGATTCTGACAGCAAATATTGTGACATATCCTGTAGTGAATCATGTGCTTATGATATTGAAAGCATGACATCTTATGAGAAATCGCATAAGGAATTAATTAGTGCTCATGAGTTCATTGTTAGGATGCATAAAAAGAAAATATTTTTGAAAAATGAAAATAGAAGGTTGGCTAAACAATTAGAGAAATTAAAAGATTATCATGCCACCTTAGAGGAGAAAAAGATGAAGAAAATATTGAAAATAATCTGTCAAGAGGGAGAAATGAGAGATAATAAACCCTCAAGACTTAAAAAGAAAAATATTTTCAAAAAGGGTTCAAAATCATTTAATAAATCTCATACAAATTTTCATGCCTCATCTCGCAAACACAAGATTAGTAAGCATGGCTCTTCATAAAAATTTAAAACTTAATTTTGTCATAAAATTAAATGGCACACTTTATCCACTTGTCCATCCAGAAGTGCTAGAGGCTTAGGAAATGAAATGAAATGGATAGTTAGCAAAGCAAACCCTATAAGACCTAAAGAAAATTAGATTTAAATTGAAATTATCAAATTAGTTTTTCTTTTTCTCCTTAAACACTAGGATTAGATTTAGGGGTTAATATTGTCAATAGTCTTGGGAGGTGGTTTAGGTTCAAAATGTAGAAGCCTAGTATCTGCATCCACTTCCAGTTGGACATGGCATCTTTTCCAGGTAATTAATTTCAAATTCTTAAAGATAAATCATCTTAAGTTAGGCCACTATTGCCCATTGCACAAGATTGAGTTAAAGGGATCCATCTTATATCATATATCATTATACCCTAAACTTATTTTTGAAGATGAAAAGCCTAATCAAATATTAGCCATCACCCTAGGCTCAAGCACTGACCATCATAAATATCTATTCTACCTAGTGCTTATTTAAATTCATCATTCTGTAATCAAAATTAGAAACATTCATTTAGGGAGTCAAGTATTACTAATCAACCAAAATAATCCCTATGCGCTCAAAATGCAAAACTCTCTAATTTTGGTTCACCATATCCTCCATAGGAAGTCTCTACCTTACCATGATCATATCCAGTAAAGATTTATCCTTTCAGTGGTTCATATCATTGCTCTAATTTATGATCATCTTTAGAGGAAACCCTCCATTTGTGAAAAATGAGAATTACCCAAGAAGCATTGTTAAAGAACGATCATCTACTCATAATGCTCTTTGCTTAATATGTTTGGACATATTCACTTCCATGAAAATATCTTGAATTATGTCCACTCATTCTAAATACTCTTCTAAACTTAATGACAATTTAATTGATAAAAGTAAGATCTCAATCTAGATGAATGCATAAAAAATCAAGTAGGCCTATGCATGTGCATTTTTAGATCGAAAGTCATTCTAACTCATGCCTCTCACACGTGTTAAGATTCACAAGAAAAGAGGCAAACATAGGCTTATTACCTCAACGAATATTTGTTGTGACTTTTTGGTCCGATAAGCCTAAAGCATTCAATGCCAAGTTTAAACCATTGAAAATCTTGAGATCATTGGCTAAGATATTTAGAGATGAAAAAGGAATAAATGATTAAGTGCATAACTTAGGGGGAGCATTACTCTTTCATGACTATAAAAATTAAATGCTCTCATTATCTTATAATATCTATGCCTATATGCCTTTATGAATTATAACATTGCACTGAACTCATAACTATCCTCTGCTCTTTACTAAGCATATTCCTTGATGGATAGGTTATATTTCATAAATTGTTGATTACTATTGGATTGCATGCTTAGTCTAGAATGCCTCCTGCATGGCGGATGCAATTGATGTGAATTGCATGCTGGTAGTGGATTATAGGTTCTTGCATGCTTAAATTGAATTATATATTGCTTGCTTGAATCTATTAGGTACAATTTTTTATGGGAAAACATCCAATTTATAGACGACATGCTGCCGAAATTTTGGTAGATTTTTCCCAAAGTAAAACCTTGTCCAAAGATGATTATAATTAAATGAAAGTTAAAATATTTTTGAAATGATGAGTGAAAATCAATTGAATACTAAATTTCATCCTAGCATAATCATCGAGAATATTTTGAGGAGCTTAGCTCCATCCCTGTAGAAAGAACAAAATGGACTCATATGCATCATGCTCTTCTTTTTGAATATTGAGGCTCTTCTGAAAACCTGGAACATTATATACAGCTATTAAAGCTTTGCGAACAAATATGGATTGTTCTCAGGTTTATGAAATCCAGAGTATGCCTTAATATCTCTTGTCTGATGCATGTGTGATCCATAGGATAATTATACTGGTTGCACTATTGAGTAAATGAATCCTTTATCCAGTATACTTGATTTAAGAAAATTAAAATGTTTTTCTATACCACTTGATAATATTAATGAAAATAATTTTTGTTTGGTATAAGCAGCTCTTTGTATCTAAGCATGTATTCAGTTTTGTAGGGGGAGCTCTTGAAATAACCTTTCTATCATGTTTGTGCTCACGTACTCTTATACTTAGATATCTATTAAACACTATGTGACATGTGCTTAAATGAAATGATATTATTGAAAATCTTAATTTGAAGCATGATGTTTATTTTTGCAACAGTCGTCTATTTTGTCATATGATCTTGCATGTGATTGATAAACTTTTAAGATTAATATGGTTGTTCTATTCTGGTAATATTATGAAATTGTACTTAAATGCTAAAACCAGAATAATGTTGCTTGCTTGCATGATCTTTAAATTTTTGGCAAGCACCCCCCAGCACTCTTGAAAACATCATTAGGGGAATATATATTTATGTACATACATATTATTATTATTATTATTATTATTATTATTATTATTATTATTATTATTATTATTATTATTATTATTATTATTATTATTATTATATACATACATATTTTTAAATTACATAACTGGTTCAATAACTTCACATAAAAATGCATGCGAACTAGTTAGACTGTGTTTATGCTCAAACCTATTTTTTATATACTGCATGTTTTCAAATTCAAATTTTCTGCAGGTCACATGAAATGCTTAAATTGCAATGGTTTGTGTATATTTTTGGTCTAACTATGTTTTTCATGACATTTTAAATTCATATGACCATTTACATTGTTTGTGTGCTTAATTGTTACATTTCATACTTTATGAAGTCATCTTTGTAATTCATTTTGCATTGTATGAGTATATTATCTTTTTGGATGATGAAAGTAATACTTATTGATATACTGGACTGTTTGAGTTGAGTAAATTATTGTAAATCATCTGTTAAACTCAAATCAGGTCATTTCTATACATGTATTTTTGGGAAAATGTCTTATTTTCAAACAACATGTTGCTGAAATTTCTAAAAACCTTCCTGAACCTATCTTGTATCTAAATGAATCATACCCAATGCCTATGACTACATATATGTTTCATAACCTTTTTTATTGTTGCCAAAAGGGGGAGAAGAGACAAAAATTGGGTACTTGAAAAATATTTGCATTGATAAATCTTTAACATTATGCATATTACCAGGGGGAGCCTTTCAAAGCAATACCCTCTTTTTGCATAGTGTATTTATCATCATCAAAAAGGAGGAGAATGTTGACCTCATAGGTCATACCCGGTTTTGATAATGACAAATACTCAAGTATTTGATGGTTATTGAGTTTGTGTGCAAGTATATATTAGTAAATCAATTGATGGCACGTAAAGACTAAAAGTATAAAGATCCTGAAGTTTTCTTTTGTTGTAATTTATATTATTGCTCAATTTGGGTTTGTAATAGTAAATATAGGAAAATGTTTGTAATAATCTCTGAGGTAATTGTAAGCTTATAGACCTTAGAAAGTCCTTAAGTCCCCACACAAACACATAAAATAGTCCCCATAATCATTTGCATTATTAGAGGAATCAATTAAAATGAACAGGACTTAATAGGCAAAAATTGTGAGAGGTCAAGTGACCGAACCCTGAGTGTTCAAAACACTTCAAGCACCAAACCATTGACCTGTCAGAATGTTAACTTGGTTTCGAGCGGCTAAACTTAAATGATTGCATTGCCCTCGGGTGACCAAACCATAACTCTGACGTTTCCCACCAACTCGGTAGCTTGAACTTCACGTTCAAAATAGTCTCGGGCGACCAAACACATGAGTTCGGTTAACCGAACTCCTGACTAGGCAACTGATACACGGACAGAATGGAAATCTCCTTGGTTCAGCGAACCGAGCCTATACTTAGGCACTTAAACATTCAAAAATAACTTTTTGAACTGAGTCTGTTCTAGTGACCAAACCATGGATCGGGCACCCAAAAATTCTCGGGTTGTTTTATTTTTACCGCGGTTAAGCATAGTTAAATAGGGTTAATTTTGTTAAATAATTTTAGAACAATTTTAATAATACCCTATATGTCCTTAACGGTTATAATTTGCCCTACTTCTACATATAGGGACTCATTTGTGAAAATTAGCACAAGATTAGCAAGATTATTAGTGAAAAATCCTCTCAAATTCAAATAGCCTATCTTGCCTATACGACTTCAAATACTCTCATACACTCCTTCCTTTAATCAATCCAAGTATTGTGAGAGTTCTTATTGTGCTAGTCCTCTATTGTAAATTGTTTAATACTCTCATTTGTGCTATTGTTGATTGTTATTAATTTTGGAGAGTTAAGCAAGAGTTTACCCACATATTTAACTTGATAAATCTTGTGTTCGTAAAATTCATTAACTTGAGGATCTTAATATTGTTATTACTAGATTCCTAAAGCAATAATTTTTGTGTGCAAAGTATTTTACAAGTTATATTTTTCAAACAACTCTTGCGCTTATTTCATTGAGAAAAATATTTTTGAGTTGGTTTGAATATTGTTGCCAGCATCTTTGAAACTCTAATCTATTATTAAGATTTGTTATATCTTGTTTCAAAGATTAGCTTGTTAGAACACTCTTGAGCATATTTGAGATTATACATTGCTAAGTGTTGCTTCCACAAAATCACATCACTGAGCTTACAATTCCTATACTATTGATGTGTGGTTGATTGATTATCATTGGTACATATCTACTTGTATAAGAAGCATTTATTTGCACGCAAATTTTTATATTCGTTGTATTCCAAGCATGGGCCAGAAGAGGGAGACTAGCTGTTGACCTTATAGGTCACACTCGGTTTTGATAATGACAAATACTTAGGTATTTGATGGTTTTAAAGTGTTTGTGCAGGCTTAGATGAGTATCTCAAGGAATGACACTTGAAGCAATATGAATACCCTGCAGATTCTTTTTCATATTGTAAATTCAATTAATGTAATATGGGTCTGTAATAGTAACTAGGTATATCGGTCTGTAATAATCTTTGCATGTCATGCATGTAGGTAATTGTAAGCTCAAAATGACCGTAAATTGACCATAAGGACCGAATGACTTTAGGGCAGTCGATCGATGCCAGGTTTTTAGGCGTACTTGAAAAGACCCTAGGTTCCTACACATTGTGCGCAAAATCCCTATAATCACTTACATTATTAGGGGAAAGAATTGAAATAAAATTGAACAAATAAGGTAAGTATATGAGAGGTCGGGCGACTGAACCTCAGGAGTTCAAAACTCCTCGGGTGCCTGAACTGCTGGAAAGTTAGCAGTTTGACCATGCTTTGGGCGACCGAATATAAAATGACCCTATCGCCCTCAGGCGACTAAACCCGTAGAAGGTTACTTTTCACCGACTTAGGCTACCTAACTTTTCAGTTCAAAAAAGGCTCGGGCAATCAAACTTATTAGTTCGGTTAACCGAACTTTGTTTCAGGCACCCGAACAGCGTGGCAAATGTTTCTGACTTTTGTTCAGGCAACCGAACCTAAACCTGGGTGACCGAACTATTTAAAAATGCTTATTTAACTAAGTCTATTCGGACACCTGAATTTCTCGGGTTAATTTAATTTTTACAGGGGTTAAAATTAAGTAAACTGGGTAATTTTCCTAATTGGTTTTAAAACAAATTTAATAATATCCATAAAGTCCCCAATGATTATAATTTTGTCATTCTCTATATATAGGGGCTCATTTGCAAAAGTAAGGGGAGATTAGTAGAAAATCATTTACAAAAATCCTCTCTATTTCAAAATCCTATTCTTACCCAAATACTCTCATATCTTCATTTCCTTGATACATTTTAGTATTGTGAAAGCATATTGGTTGTGCTAGTGTATATTAGGCATTACTAATACTCTCATTGTTCTTGTTTGATTGATTGATTTTGGGGGAGTTTAGTTAAGTTTATCCCACAGATTTCAATATTATAAATCTTGTGTTGGGATAAACTAACAAGCTTAGGGATCTTTGCATTGTCATAGCAAGATTCCCTTAACTTTGATTTTGTTGTGCAAAAACATTTTCTACAAGCTATAATATTTTTCAAACTGCTCTTGAGCTCATTACATTGAAGGAAAATATTTTGAGTTAGTTTGAATATTTGATTAGCATCTTTGAAACCATGATTTTCTATTGAGATTTGATATAATTTGTTTCAAAGATATAGCTTGTTTAGAGCACTCTTGAGCATACTTGTTATGACATCTTGTTGAGTGTTGCTTGCACAAAGATACACAATACTGAGCTTATATTTACTATATTGTTGATATGTGGTTGATTGATTATACTATGCATATTGGGTACATATCTACTTTACATGAAAGTATAATCATTGTACCATTTGAGTGAAAATACCATTTTATTTCCAGGCGTGGCCTGAGGGGGAGGTAATCTAGCCCGGTAAGGATTGTGTAAAGGTTGGGGTCAGCCCTATGAATTTGACCTAGGGTCTTCTCCGCTCAACAAAGAGAGTTTGTAAAGGTTGAAGTCAGCCTTGTGCTAATTAACTTGGTTGTATTAGGTGCCACTCCACCTGTTAAGTGAGCCATTGGTGAAATCCTCGAGCTTGCGAACTAGAGGCGAGGACGTAGGCACAATTGGCCGAACCCCGATAACATATCGTATGTCTATTTATATTTCCGCACTTTATATTTACCGCACGTGTATGTTATTGTGTGAATAATGCGCATGATTTAAATTCCCCATATTATACTTATCAGTGCATTTGAGTAGACTGACCTTAGGTTGTGAATATACTGTTGCTGAACTAGTTGAACCTTGGGGAGAAATTTTTAAACACCCAATTCACCCCCCTCTTGGGAATACACCAAATGTAACACTAGCCTTGTTGAATAGTCCTGGATTGGCTTTGACCCGGTTAGGAAAGTTAGGTGCACCATCCTAGTAAGGTGTGGTTATAAGTTGAGGTCAGCCCCATTAATTGACCTGATTGTAAACGGTGCCGCTCCACTCGTTAAGTGAGCATTAGTGGAATAACATTTCTTGTGCATGCTTTTAATTTTCGCATTTTAAATTTTTGCACATGAATGTTTGTATTTTACTATTGTGAATGATTAGGTTTATAATTGCATAGACAGACCTTAGGTTGAGTAATACTGTTTCTAGATTAGTTGAACCTAGGAGAGAAATTTTAAATACCCAATTCACCCCCCCCCCCTCTCCTGGGAATACACCAAAGCTAACATTATCAAAGAGAAACTCCAATGATATGTCAAAGGGGCTTACTTCATCTACTCCTTGCTTGTCAGGTTCATTAATAGCAAAGGCCTATATAAAAAATACTTTAGATAATTCAAAGCATGAAATTCCTTTATCATAAAAGTTTGTATAAAAAAATGGAGTAGTGGGGTAATGAAGATCTTGTAAGAGAGTGAATAATTAAGAACACTAAGTGTGCAAAGAAATTCTCAAAGGCCCCAAACCAGATATTGATGCTCTATTAGTTAAGTTAGGACTTGGTGGTTTTTAGGCTTTCTCTCCTCTTCAAATTTTAACCCATCAAGGAGAGGCATGCTTTTATTCCTTTTAAGCTTAATTGTCTCCCACCAATTCTAAAAAAATATGCACGTATATATGTGGAGGCAAAATTTTATTTTATTGTAGTCAATAAGAACACTCTTTGATGGGGATCAACATGCCTTACCCCTTTCTTTTGCAGATATAGTAACACGTGGACGACCTCACAGTGTCCAATCCTTTGTCGACATGGTGACACGTAGACATCCTCCCGATGTTCACTCCTTTGCCGACGTAGTGACACGTGGACGACCTCCACATGTGTACTATCATTAAATCTATTTTGTAGGTTCACGTGGGATGATTTGGAGACTTTTGACTTGAAAATTTTTTATTATTATGTTCATTTTATATTGTGCTTGGATATGTTATTTTAAGAATGTTAGGTGCTTGAAGACCCCCAAGTGAAGTATGGAAGCAAAACCCAACTCAAGACCCATGTGGGCCCTACATGGCTCCAATGGGTCCCACACGAATTTGACCTCCCTTTGACTTATGTTTTACATTTAAGTTGTAATATTGCAAGATAATTAAGCTTGCTTGCATGTGTGAGTCTAGTAAGTTAGAGTGTCTTTAAATGTTAGTAATTGGTGTAGTGTTTAATACTTTGTGTTTTCTCATATGTGTTTTCCCATGCTATGTTCCCCCATGCTTGTGCAAGAAGTTAATGTCTTGTCTCCTCCTTCCCCCATGCTAAGTCTTTATATTTCCATTGTAAGACTTGAAAATTCAGCAAAGTTCGAATTTTGAATATTAAAAGGAATTTCCTTTGCTAAAGCTTGTTAGCTTTGTCCAATTAATTTGATTGTGTAGTGTGAGGCTATGTGTTATCTCCGGAGATTAGGTGGTGAGAGACCACTAATCTTTCCAGCGACTCCATCTCAACCTCCCCTCACCACCACACAACCACCTTACATCCAACACCCACACGACCACTTTTCCCTGCCTCCATTACTGCGTTTGTCTTGATGCTTCAACACTTATTCAAAGGACCTACGACGTGATCTAACTATGTGTGGAACAATGTCAAGTCATCCAAATAATTCTCTTGGTAACTTTAGTACTTGTGTTTGAATCCTTGCAATATTTTGTGAACCCTTGCTAGTAGATTAAAATCACATCTTTTTGAATCCATAGATTGCAACATTGGTACTTGCTAGCTTAAATCAATTAGATGAATATTATTTTCCATACTTAGATTAAGTGTAAGAATAAAAGTTACAAAATGATCATAGATGGTGGTAGTTGTATGAAGGTAATTTCAAAATCAGCTTCTGAAAAATTGAATTTGAAAGTTGAACCTCATCCCCATCCTTATAAAGTAGCTTGGGTTGTCGCCACTGCCATGCCTGTTAACTATAGATGCCTAGTTCCCATTAAGATTGGTGATTATGAGGACAAGATTTGGTGTGATGTCCTTCCCATGGACGTTGCCCATATTTTGTTAAGAAGACCTCAGTTGTATGATTTGAATGTCTCACATAATGGACGTGCCAACACTTATTCATTTAGGTGTAAGGGCAAAAGAATTATTTTAAGTCCACTAAAGCTGAAATGTGAGAAAAAAAGAAGGAAAAGACAAAAACTAGTGGAGAATCATTGAATATCATGAGTAAAAATCAATTCGAGCAGGAAAGTCGAGATACACTAGTAGTATATGAGGTTGATACTAGGGAGATTGGAACACCCCTTCCTAAGCATGAAACACCAATAGAAATATCACCTATACTTTCCAAGTTCGAAGATGTTATCTCTGAACCACCTAGTGAGTTGCCTCCCCTGAGAGACAGCCAACATGTCATTGATCTTGTTCCTAGTTCATCTCTGCCTCATTTACCACATTATAAAGTCAACCCAAGAGGAGATGAGGAGTTGATTAAATAAATGAATGACATGAGGGAACATGAATTTATTTAGGAGAGCAAAATTCCATGTGTTTGCTCTGCTATCCTCACTCCTAAGAAAAATGACACTTGGAGGTCATGCATCAACAATAGAACAATCAATAAGATCACAGTCAAGTATAGGTTTCCTATACCTAGACTAGATGATATGCTTGATTAGATGGTAGGGTCAAAATTTTTTTTAAAGAAAGGCCTTAAAAGTGGATACCATCATATTAGGATCAGGGTGAGAGATGTTTGGAAAACCGTATGGGCATTACTAGGTACCAAGCTCAAATTTTATAGTGTATATCACCCGCAGATTGATTGGCAAATTAAAGTGGTGAATAGAAGCCTTAGGGACCTATTGAGATGTTTAATCAGTGAGAACATCATAGCTTGGGATTTATGCCTTCCTATGGTCAAATTTGCATTCAATAGTTTAGTGAATAGGACCACAAGCCTTAGCCCATTTTAGGATGTCATGGGATATAGTCCTAAGAAGCCCATAGATCTTAACCCATTACCTCCATAGGTTTGAGTGAGTGAACAAACTAATATTTTTGCAAAACACATACATGATTTACACTCTGAAATAAGAATGAAAATTAACTTGAATAATGAGCATTATAAATCTAGTGTTGATATACATCGCAGGTTGCAAGAATTTTTAGAGGGTGATATGGTTATGGTTTGTATTTGTCCCTAGCAGATTCCTGTAGGAAAGGTAAGGAAATTGCATGCTAAAAAGATGATACCTTTCAAAGTTTTAAAGAAACTTAGTTTTAATGCTTACATGCTTGATATTCTTGTCGATTTTGGCACAAGCAATATGTTTAATGTTGAAGATCTAAAATATTTTCTTGA
Organism: Malania oleifera; assembly: GCF_029873635.1. NCBI lineage: Eukaryota > Viridiplantae > Streptophyta > Magnoliopsida > Santalales > Ximeniaceae > Malania > Malania oleifera. Next base: position 123,738,028 of record NC_080418.1, on the reverse strand, counting down.
AACAACATCTTTTGTGCAATCATCCCATACTAACCTTGTAGGTGATTCTACTCCATTCCCCGCTCCTCATGAACTTGAAAACCCGAAATTGCCTTTGCCTCCACCTTTACCCATACCCAAGAACCTTGATGAGATTGAAGAGATCTTGGATGACAAGACAATGTTCACACGAGCAGGATCATACCAAAAGTTCTTGGTTAAGTGGAGAGGCAAGCCACTTTCTGAGCGGAGCTGGATTCTTAAGGAAGACCTCCTTCGTATCAACCCGGAATTGTACTCCCAATACTTCACTTCTCATTCTTCCGAGAAGAATTCTTTTGGGCCTAGGAGAGATGATGGGGATCAGTATGCCTTACCCCTTTCTTTTGCAGATATGGTGACACGTGGATAACCTCTCGATGTCCATTTCTTTGCCAACATGGTGATACGTGGACGACCTCTAGATGTCTACCATCATTAAATCTGTTTTGTAGGTTCACGTGGGATGATTTGGAGATTTTTTATTATTATATTCATTTTATATTGTGCTGGGATATGTTATTTTAAGCATGTTACGTGCTTGAAGACCCCCAAGTGAAGTATGGAAACAAAATCCAACTCAAGACCCATGTGGGCCCACACAGTCTTGTGGGCCTCACATAGCTCCACTGGGCCCCACAAAGATTAGTCTTGTGGGCCTCACATGGCTCCACTGGGCCCCACACAGATTTGACCTCCCTTTGACTTATGTTTTACATTTAAGTTTTAATATTGGAAGATAATTAAGCTTGCTTGCATGTGTGAGTTTAGTAAGTTGGAGTGTCTTTAATATGTTAGTATTTAGTGTAGTGTTTAATACTTTATGTTTTCTCATGCTATGTCCCCCCATGCTTGTGCAAGAAGTTAATGTCTTGTCTCCCCTTTCCCCCATGCTAAGTCTTTATATCTCCATTGTAAGACCTGAAAATTTAGCTAAGTTTGAATATTGAATATTGAAAGGAACTTCCTTTGCTAAAGCTTGTTAGCTTTGTTCAATTAATTTGATTGTGTAGTGTGAGGCTACGCATTCTCTCCAGAGATTAAGTGGTGAGAGACCACTAATCTATCCAGCAACTCCATATTCACCTTCCCTCACCACCACACAACCACCTTACATCCAACACTCACACGGCCGCGCCATCATACACCCACACGACCACATTTCCCCACCTCCATTGTTGTGTTTATCTTGGTACTTCAACGCTTGTTCAAATGACCTATGGTGTGATCTAACTACATTTAGAACAACGTCAAGTCATCCAAACAATTCTTTTGGTAACTTTAGTACTTGTGTTTGAATCCTTGCTATATTTTGTGAACCCTTACTAGTATATTAAAATCACATCTTTAAATAACCCTTTTGAATCCAAAGATTGCAACATTGGTACTTGCTAGCTTAAATCAATTAGATGAATATTAGTTTGCTAACATAGAACTTATATTCTTGAATCTTTGAAATAGCAACTTTTCAACATATAACTTGATTCCCTTGTGAAAGAACCAATTGAGATTTAATTGCTGGACAAGTCATACACCTTTTCAAAATCATTGAACATGTGAAATATTGCATAATTTATGATGTTTATGTCTGTTAATTAAATTCTTAATTCATAGTATTTTAAGTGTATGTGCTTGTGAGGGTTGAATCGTAGGACTAGGTCGATCCATCTCATCCTACATCACTCTTTCATCTAGCAGCTAGTTGGGTGTTCACCAGAAGTTCTTTTAAAGAGCTTTGTAGATTTGTGTATGTTTTCATCATTTGTGAAAATCAAGTGCCATGAATATATTGTTGCATGCATGTGCATGGTGCCTAATAACAGGCATTGGAATACATGCTTCCTTCCTTATTTTAGGTGGCAGAGGCCACTTTTAATATATAATTGCATGCATATATTGTTTACTCATGATAGAAACCCTTTGAAAAAAAAAAGGTACTTGTGCCCATCTAAGTGAGTTAGCAACAATAAAATCTTGATGTCAAACACGTCTAATAATTACATTGAATTCATGACAATTGCATTGCACATGTAGGCATAATCCTTGCAACATAATTTTATTATGATATACTATGGTGTGTATACGTGCATATGAATTTTTAATCTTTTCGTAATTTATTTGATTCAAGCATCAAGTAAATTTATGTATGAAAGAATTACTTTAGTATTTAAGATTGCTAAAATAATGTTATTGGAAGAATTCAATTCATTATTCTCGGATGTGTCAAGTCCATACTTGTAAGACCAAGACCTTTTCTTTATGGGGCGAAAAAGGGGAAGTCCTAAAGGAATGTACTATCATATTTCAATTAACATCTTCAAGAAATGTATTGGATTTTGTTAGCTCTAGGACAACGCCTTATGTTAGGTTTCTATTAGCTCTAATAGGATATATGATTTTAGAAATTTATTAATCCAAGGGGGTAAAAGAAGAGACTAAGAGGCCAAATAGGCCTACTTGTTAGGATGGCTAAGTACAAAAGGCCAAATAGGCCAATTTGGTATAATGATAAACTATAATAGGCCAAAAAAAACCTTGGGCAATAGATTTGAAAAGCAAACCACCTCGAGTGCAAACACTAACATGGTAGCCTTGGAAAATAGCCTTGAAGCCAAGGTGTTAACATTGACGAATAGCCTAGAAGCGTAAGCTAAATAGCCCACTTGAATATACTTGGCAAAATGGTCATGCTCACAAGGCCAGATAGGCCCAAATGGAGACAAACACACAACCATTTGAAAAAAAAAGCATGAGAAAGAACTCTGTAGATAAGAAACTTAATGTGCAAAAAGGAACTCTCAAGGTAAGAAACTTACTCCTAAACTTGAAAATTTTCCTCTAGAGATTAGGAGTAGAGGGCATTTGATGTGCTTAAAAAATCATCCTATGCTCCATAAGGGCTTGAAGGTCATTTTGTTGACCCTATGGGTCATTCCTAGTTTTGATAATGACAAATACTCTTTGTATTTGATGACTTTCAAGTTGGTGTGCAAGTTCTTATTGGTAAGTTCATATTTGATGGCACGTGAAAGCTTGAAGCCTGAAGACTTTGAAGATTAGTTGATGTTGTAATTTATATTATCATTCAATTTGGGTCTGTAATAGTAATATAGGAACGGTCCGTAATAATTAATGCATGACATGCATGTTGGAACTAAAGCTCAAGACCGTAGTTTGACCTTAGGGATATGCCGAATTTTTTCGGCAAGCAAAATGACCTTAGATCGACCCCTAGGTCCTTGCACAACACTTAGCATAGTCCCCAACATCACTTATTATATCTGAGGAATTAAATAAGGCAAAATTGGATTTAATTGGAAAAGGTTGAGAGGTTTTGGGCGACCGAACCCAAGTCGTGTAAAACGACTCGGGCGACCGAACAAGTCAACATGTTGACTTCATGTTTCGGGCACCCGAACCTATATTGAGCGTATCTCCCTTGGGCACCCGAACATGTGTCAGAATGCTTTTCAACTATCCGGGCACCTGAACCTTCACAATTATTATGGCCTCGGGCGACCGAATTGGTCAGTTCGGCTAACCAAACTTGGATCCGGGCACCCGAACCTACGAACATTTAGCTACTAACTTTGGTTCAGCCAACCGGTCCTCAATTCGGGCACCTAGACCATTAAATAATGGTTTTGTGACTGAGTCTGTTCGGACACTTGAACCTCAGGCCGGACACCCGAACCTCTTGGGTTAAAATATTTTTACTGATTTTTTAAAAGGGGTAAAATGGGTGAATTTCATTAAACTTGTTTTAAACTTTTCTAATTATCCCCATTTAGTCTCCAACGGTCAAAAAATCCTCCTTGCCTATAAATACCTGTTCATTTGCAACAATTAGCAAGGATTAACAAAAATAATTAAGGTCAAATTCTCTCAAAATCAAAAATCCTATTTTAGTTTATACTACTCCCAAACACTCCAGAACTTCGTTTTCCTTGATCTTTCAAGTGTTGTGAGTATATTCAGAGTGCTTGTGCTTAATCCTCATTTGTTCATACTCTCATTTGTTGTGCTTATTGTTTGATTTTATTATTGAGAGTAAAGCTTAAAATTCTTCCACCAATTTCATTTGATAAATCTTGTGTGGGAAGACTTAAAAGGTTGTGGTTCTTGTATTGTCATTGCAAGACACCTAAGCCTATATTTTGTGTGCAAAATCATTTTTCAAAGCTTGCATTCAAATACTCCTTGTGCTTAGTATATTGGGAACATCTTGTTAAGTTTGTTTGAATCATCTTGCTAAGCATATTTGAAACCTTAATATGATTTTGTGATATTCATATACTGTGTTTCAAATTTTGCTTTGATATACACTCTTGATCTAAATTGATTATCTATACTTATTTGAGTGCTTAACACACATTAGAGTACCGAGCTTATAGTTCATACATCATTGAGGTGCATTAATTATATTGTGCGTAGTGGTACATTTCTGCTTATGTAAGAAGCTTATTTTCGTGTACAAAATTTATACACATTTATTGTATTCCAGGCGTGGGCCTGAAGAGGGGGACTATCCCTGTTGAATAGCCCTGGATTGGCTTAGACCCGGATAGGAAAGCTAGGTGCGTCATCCTGGTAAGGTGTGTTGGTTGAAGTTAGTCTCTTGAATTGACCTAGTTATAATCGGTGCTGCTCCACTCGTTAAGTGAGTTTTAGTGGAATCATTGGGCTTGCGAGCTAGAGGCGAGGACGTAGGCAGTATTGACCCAACCCCGATAACATATCGTGTGTCTGTTTATATTTCCACAGTTTATATTTATCGCACATGTATGTTGTAGTATGAATGATGCGCATGATTTAAATTTCTGCATATTATATCTATCTGCGCATTTGAGATTGTATAGAAAGACCCTAGGTTGTGATATTCTACTTACATCTAGTTTAACTTAGGAATTAATTTTAAAATTCTAATTCACCCTCTCTCTAGGGAATACACCAAAGCTAACAAATTTAGTAAAGGAGATTCGTCAGTTTACCCTCAAATTAGGGGGCTTTACGACTATTGAAGGAGTAAAGGAAGAAGAGACATAACTTATGTCAACCCCCCCCCCCCCCCCCCAAAATGTCAAATAACCCCTATTGATTTGGGCTTTTAAAATTCGAGGATGAGACATATAAAAAGCTATAAGAGAAAGATAAAATACCATGTCAATAATTATTATTGCCTACAGTTACTCCATCTCGATTCTAACTCAAGCATTGGAGAATGCTTTCTTTGGCCATTGATGGTCTCCCAAACTCCTTTTTTCTTGGTTACAGGTGATAAATAGCCAATAGTTGAGGCTTGATTTTTGGTGTTAAAAGGCTTTTTGCAATTTTATAGGTGCGGTGGTTGATAAAAAACCAGATTTGCACACTAATAAAAGGACATAATGTTTGTTTAGAGTTTTTTAATCAACTGTTTCTTATTCATGCAATAAATTATGTTGCATTATATGATAAGAGAATTTTCACGATATTTTATAAATGAATTGACTAAAAAATCGAGATTTAATAAAAATTTGTCTTTAGATTTAAGATTAGGTTAAAAACTAATAATAATTGTATTAACGTTAATAATAAAATACTAATGATGACAATAAGACTACTGATGATGGTGATGATTATGATAATTATAATAATAGCAACAACAATCCTGCTAATAAGTTAAATGCAAATAAACACTAACATTCTCCAACATTTGCCCCAACGCAAGCATTATTGGAGCAATGTTTTTTTTTTTTTTTTCTTTCTTTCTAATGGTTCATGAGCTTTGCCTTGCACTATAAATGAAAAATGCAAGGTTAATCCTCAATTCTAAATACTTTAGATAGTGTTCTTGAGAATGAATTTTGATATGGGCTTAGACTTGTATGAGTTTTACAAGAAATTCAATATAATTTGATAAAGTATTTTGTTCATATTCACATAAATTCAAATCAAAGGTTCAAACTCTATGCTATCAAAAGCGGAGTTAGATGAATAACTTTGCTCTTAACTGTTGGATTTAGTTTCACAAACGATTTTTATATTTGAGACACACTTCTACGTAACCGTGAAGGTTCTTAAACTAGATACGTTGGTATTGACCGTCATGCATAAGGACAATTAATCAATTGACTATGCAAAAAACTCAATGAGGAGCAATATTATCTTCAAGACATATTCAACAAAAAAATATTCTAGCCTCTCGAATCATACTAGAATTTCTACAGATTTGGACAAAATGAAATATAAATTGTATAGGACTACATTTAAATTTATTAAAATTTAAACTAATTCAAAGCATATAATCCACAACTCCAAACATTCCCTTTAAGCTTTTTAAAACTTTTCCATAATGTAGAATACTTATATTATATGTCAAACAAAATTAATCTTTGAGTTTGAAATGAAGTTTAAGAAAGTAACAGGAGCGTCTAGATATGTTAGTAAATTCAAATGAGATTTTTTGTAACAAGAAATATTATTTTGGAAAAAGAGGCCGGGGTGTAACACGATCCTTCCATATTTTGAAGAGAACAAATACATGTTAAGCATCCTAGCGAGCTCTCACGTCATAGGTGCTTTGCAAAGCCAAACGAAGCCACGCGCTTTGAGGGCGCGTGGCGGCCGCAGTCGCGCGTCGCGCGGCCTTTTCCTTTCCCTTCCCCCAATAAGGGACACACAGGCAAAGCTCCGTCGAAGTAGGAACCGGTGATCACCGTTAATAGCCAGCCCCGCGACCGGTTTATCCGGTAACCCAGACTCCTTCGTCACCCATCTGACGGCGGCTAACGACCACAGAGCCGGTTGATGAAAGTCAGTCATCACATAACACAACATAAAATTTACCACCACCATTCTAGAGAGAGAAAGAGGAGAGAGAGCGACATAATACCAATTACCAATACCAAATACAACACAATAACCTAGAGAGGGAGAGCGCGAGAATACAAAACAAATGCGTGGAAAGGAAAAAAAATATACAGAGCGAAAGTGAGACATTGGGGGGAGAGGGATTGGTGGAGGGGGAGAATTAGAGAGAGAAAGTGAGATTAGAGAGAGAGAGAGAGAGATTTTTCTCCCGACCCGTTTCTATTCCTCGAAAGCTTCGAGGGTAGAGAGAGAAAGGGAGGAAAAGGAAAACCTAAAAATTATTCTCTCTTTTTCTTCAAAATTTTCTCTGGAATCTTTGGTTTTCGAATAGAATTAGACGATCTGAGCTAGGGTTTCGATTCTCAACTGTATAATCTTCGGGGTGGGGTTGGAATTATTGGGTGTTTCGACATGATCAGGAATGTGAACTGTTCGCAATTCTAGCTCCGATCTCTGTTGTAGGATTCGAATCGAAGGTTTCGAGGGATGGATGTGGATTCGTCAATGGTGCCGGAGACTGATCACGATCCGGCGGTGCAGGACCTCAGCGCTACGCCTCCGGCGGCGTCGATGGAGCGGGAGCAGCTGGGGGAGCAGGGTCCGGGAGGTGGGGGGTCTCCCGCGCAGCCGCCACCGCAGACGCAGCAGCAGCAGCAGCAGCAGCCGACTGCTGGGCAGGTGCAGCAACAGAGCCCGGTGGCAGGGCCGAGGCATGCCCCGACGTACTCGGTGGTGAACGCGATTATAGAGAAGAAGGAGGATGGGCCGGGGCCTAGGTGTGGCCACACCTTGACGGCAGTGGCGGCAGTTGGGGAGGAAGGGACACCGGGGTACATTGGACCGAGGCTGATTTTATTCGGTGGTGCAACTGCTCTTGAGGGCAATTCTGCAGCCTCAGGGACTCCATCGTCAGCGGGAAGTGCTGGCATTCGTATGTCTTCTGCTTCGATTCTTTAAAATATTTGTAAACACAAGATTTCCACGTATTGGCTATTTGTTATTAGTGGATTTTTTTGGCTTGAGAAACATGAATTCTGTTTTTGGTTTGAACTCATGTCTTGTTGAAACCTTTACTCAAGTCGCATATTTTTAGTGGTGTTATGAGTGAAGAAATGTTGATTATTTTATAGTTATGAACACCGGGGATTCTAATGGTGCAGGAACCCTAGGATTGTTGAAGGCCGTTAATTGAAAGTAAATGTCCATGATGGTTATTTGAAAAATAATTAAAATTTTAATGTAGGGAGAATATATCTTTAGAAGCCCAATTGATTGAATTTACTCTGATTCTTTTGTTTTCAATTTTCATTTCTGTTCTGTTTTATTGTTTTGAAGTTCTGAACTCCCTGGTAATTCAGGTGCATATGTAACCTAATTTTGTTGATAATCTGTGGTTCAATCTGCATATTTTGGCTATTTACTCATTTTTATTCTTAGTTTTGTTTTAAGAAATCATAAATCCACAGTTATTTTAGTGACAATTGCTCTCCTTTATAGTGGCGAGTACCTTGGTTTTCTTGAAGTCAAAGTAAGTCCACTCATGCCTTTGGGTTCATTTATTGTTGTTTATGATGCAAAGGAAGCATATTTTTTCTTGACACCCAAGTGATTCACGTCATCTCAGTAGGGTTGCATTTAATTATGGAAGTTTACATAGGCACATCCTTCACTTTCTGCTGGGCTGCAACTGTGGAATAGCATGAGAGAGGGACAATACATTCCGTTAAATTTTTTCCTGCAGAAGAAATCTTTATTGAGTTCCATAATAATATGTTTAAATGCTTTGAACTATTATGACCTTTGAGGTTTGTACATGAATTGCAGGACTAGCAGGTGCCACTGCTGATGTGCACTGTTATGATGTGCTGACAAATAAATGGTCGAGGTAAGTATGTATTGCAGATGACTCAATAGCTTGCAAATCTGCATATTTTAGTGCCTTTACATATGGCTGGGTTTTTGTTCTGGATGAGCATGGGATGTTCAGGACTTTAATGAACTTACTTTGCAGGATCACTCCTTTTGGAGAACCACCCACACCAAGGGCAGCACATGTAGCAACTGCTGTGGGAACTATGGTTGTCATTCAGGTTGATATACATAAGGATATCTGATAATCTTATATTATTGCCCAATCTATCATTTAGTTATTATCGTACACTAATTATTGACTGCCAAATGTATTTGGTTAATCCAATGCAGGGTGGGATTGGTCCAGCTGGTTTGTCAGCAGAGGATCTCCATGTGCTTGACCTTACACAACAACGGCCACGATGGCATAGGTTTGACATCTGTTGGATGTGGTTGCTCATTATTTCATTTTTATTCATTAATCACATGTTAATTTTCTTGAAGGGTGGTTGTTCAAGGCCCTGGACCTGGGCCTCGTTATGGACATGTTATGGCGTTGGTGGGGCAGAGATATCTCATGGCTATTGGGGGTAATGATGGTAAGTCATTCCCTGATCTAGGTTCATCTTGCATGTGCTTAAATGACATTTTGAGATCTTCAATAGATAGGAAAGGAATAATATTTTTGCTGCATGTGTGTCCAGGAAAACGGCCTTTAGCTGATGTTTGGGCTTTGGACACAGCTGCCAAGCCTTATGAATGGCGGAAGTTGGAACCAGAAGGCGAAGGTCCACCTCCTTGTATGTAAGTATATTGCCATTTTCTCACATAAAGAATCTTAGATTTTTAGTGTATGTTGTTCTCACACACAGAGCCTGTCTCACATGAAAAATTGGGCTCATGTGATCATTGTGCACCCACTCCATATTCGCCTGGCAATCTGGCAGTGAAGCAAAGCTTTTATCTCTTCAGTGCACACACGCTGATTTTATCTCTTCAGTGCACACACGCTGATTGTATTTTTTGTGTTTACTAGCTACATATGTAACCCTAGATTGGGCTTTTAATATAGTATGTATGTTTTCTTTAAAATCCCAAACTGATTGGGACCAATGTTACCTAGAACGTGAGACAGGAATGGGATTGTGCTACGTCAAATGCTCTAAAATATGGAGCTTTAGGGGTATACAGAAATAGATATAATGGTGAAAAAGTGTAATGTCTATTGTATATTTTGGAGAGGATGTTGAGGTGTTTTTAAATGTAGAAGAAATTTTCTGTTGAGAAATAGATTACTAATGATAGAAATAGAATTAGAATGTGATGATTCTGCACTTTTAACTACTAAAAAGTTATGTAAAAATTGAACTAAAACTCTGGATCATTAGATTTAGCATTCCATAACGAAAATATTCCATGTTTTTGAATGTTCGTACCAATACGTGTTTTGCTAGGATGTTGTTTTTTCTGGTAACCATGATTGGGACTGAAACACCTGAGTTGGGTTATTAACCATAGCCCACAAGATGAAGTATTTTCCAATCAGAATTGAATAGCTCTCCTGCTATATGAATGCTGTAAATATATGAGTTAGGACTTATTAATCTAACTCTAGTTTGGTTGGTTCAATTTTGTGTTTGCTCTATGTTTCTCATTATGCCGCCTTAGCTAGTTGCAGGAGTGGCCTTTGACTTATGTAGGGTTTCCATTTGAGGGCAATCCTCTTGGTACTTTTTTTTGGGTTCTTGTTGTGGAGGGAATTGCAAAGAGGTTAGATGGGAGGAAGTGTGCATGCTTTTCTTTAGGCTGTTGTATTACTCTAGTCTCAACTTGTTTGTTTAGCATTTCTATTTATGTTTTGCTATTTTTTAAGATCCTTATTGGCATGGCTAAGAGAATGAAAAAAGTTGACGAGAGATTCTCTTTGGTCTGATGTGGAGAATTGTGGAAAGATTATTTGGTTAGTTGGGAGATTGTGGGGAGGCCTTGGTCTGAGGTTGGATATGGGAATAGGAGTCCAGTGTCTAAAAAACTTCTCCTTAGACTAGAAACTTCTCTTTGGTCTGGCATGGAGAATGCCAGTATTACTGTTTTTTTTTTTTTGTCTTTTTTTTCTTGGGTGGGGTAGGTGGTGGGCTGGTGGCATTTTATTCTTTTCCTTTTGTATAAGGTGATCGGGAGCAAGTCTGGGCTCCAATGGAATGTTTGGGATGCCAAGGAGGACTTAGGGTGAGGTTTTTTTTTTTGGGGAGGGGGGGGGGTGAGAGCTGCGATATGTTACCATGCTAGTCCTTAGAAATTTATCTCACTAATTTATCCCACATTTATTCCTTTGTCTCAATGCAGCTTGATGTGATGAATCAGAAACCTGAGCGTGGGAGGATTTGTGGAAAGGGGATGTTCAATGATTTTGCGAATATTTTTTCATTTATATGACCTTTTCACCATTCATGATGCTTCTATTTCTGGTTTTGGAGTCATCTCTTTAATTCTTTCATCATCCTAATGGCCAGCGAGGTCCCTGAGTTTAGTTTTCTTATATTCTCCTCTTTTGGTAGGAGGCTCTAGTAAATTTTCCTGTTAAGTGTTTCCCCCCTCCTGTATCTGGGCCAGACCTTGATTGATAGTTCTTTCCTTCTAGAAAGAGTTAATATGGAAGGCCAAGGCTTCTTGCAATGTTAAGGCTTTTGTTCATACAAGACTCCCCGGATAAATTGCAATGATGATGAGAAGGCCCAACAAGGCTTTGTGACATGATATTGGTGTTTTGTGCGGGCAGTTTATGTGACTAATGCTCATATGCTTTCTCTGCTTGGATTGTTTCCCATGCTTCATACCACCCTCTTTCTATTTAAGGTAATGGGCCAGGCATGGTGGGGCAGGAACATCCAGTCTGCAATCTTTTTGTTTTGACCAAGAGGTATTATGTCCTCCAAGTCGCATGGCTTTTTGCCCGAAAGAACTTCTTGTGCAATTCATGCATTTCTGTTTTTAAGACCAGAAATTTTATCTTAGTTTCCATTTCAAGCTGTTCGTTGGAGGAATTTAGTCTTTTCTTCCCCTATATTTGCTATGGATTTAGCGGTCTTTCTGTTGCTTTGGTCTTCAGTGCATTGATTCATATTCAGCACATCTGGAGAGCTTTGATTCACTGATTTCTACTTTGATGTCTGCATTTCATTTTAATCCTCTTTCTATCTCATAGTTAAATCCTTCACTTTATTTAAAAAAGGGTGTTACAAACTTACAACTGCCTCTCCATAAGCTTCTTTGTGAATGAGGTTAGAACTGCAACTTCGTATTCTAGGATAACCGTAGCTGAAACCTTGTTTTGGTATGTAGTTGTGGTCCCATTGAGACTCCTTTTCTTCATACTTTACATACTCTGACATGCAGTAGTGCAAATGTATTTCAATGTAATTAAATATATTATGTTAATGTCTTGTTAAGTATTACTGTGTAGCCATGTAGCATGAACACTTATAAAACAACATAGATGTCTATGTCATACGTGTGTAGATGCATCAAACACTGATAACCTTTACCTCAAGACACTTTTTTTGTATTTCTCTAACAGACTATAAACCCATTAAATGGCATAATGTAGTTTAAATTTCATTTTATTTTATGTAAAAATATGATTATAAGAATTATTTATTTAAATTTATATTAAAATTTTGTACTTATGTAGAAGAAATGATGTTTGCCATGTTGTGTACTACATTTGTAGAATTTAAGGTGTCCTTTGTTTGTGTCATGTCAAGCTTTTGCCCATATTCTTACTTCATAGTTGTCACTAATTGGGTTTATTTGTTCATTGAGATTAAACAGGGCTTCTAATTTCTCTTTTGTTTCGTGAGTTTTATTTTTTTATTTATTTTTATTTTTTATTTGAAAAATTTGGGAGCTCAGATTTATCTTCACTTTTCAGTTGATGTTATAGCCTTATAGGCATAGTCTTAAATTTCCACGAAATTGTTGAAATTTCCGTCGAAATTTCCGATTTCCGTCACCCTCGAAATCGAAATGGCATTCGATTTCTGTCTTGCATAATTTCCGTCGAATCTCAATGAATCATCCGAAATTTATCGAAATCTCGAAATTTTAGCGAAACTTGCCGAAATTTTAACTATACAATAAAATTTCCTTAGAATTCAAATGAGAAATTTAGGAGTGAAGTGAAATTCTATCTTTATTTATTTTATTTATTTTGTCGGAACAAAAGATTATTACAAGTGCTTTTGAAATTATATGAAAAAATAAACTTACAGTAACATTTTATTTAACCATTCATGTCTAAATTATCATTATTTGTATAATAAATAATATTTAAATGATTTATGAATTTCATTTGTATTAACTGAATATGTTTAATGTACATTATCTTAAATATATTTGATACACGTACTATTTTAAACTTATATTATTATGTTTGTTAACCATTTCTAAAGCTTAACAAAGAATTCCATGCTTTATTACTGAATTCCGTTATTTTTTCAAATCGAAATCGACATCGAAATCGAAATTTCTGTTGAAATTTCCGTACTTTTAGAGCTTCAAAATTTGAGTCGAAATCGAAATTTAAGACCTTGCTTTAGGTAGACATGCGTTGTGTAGGTATATGACAAAATTTTAAAAAAAAAACTTGTATAGGATAATGAGAGTTTGTTTATAATTTTATTATTCTTTCTATTGTTAATGAAATTTAATTACGAATTTCCATGTGAGTGAGATAAAATTCATGTTTTTTGTATGGAGCTTTTTTTTTTTTCTTGTCAGAACAAAATGGTTGTATGCCTTTTGTATGGCCCATCTCCTTGAGTTCTTCATAGAAATGTTTTGTCCTTTTTATTTTTTAAATCTTTGTGTTATTTGATTGAAATATGAAAGTGAAGAAGTGTTCTCTTTGTTAGTTTTAGTGAATATGAATTGGTAGTTTTGGAATGTGGAAACCGTCGTTTGATCAAAATTACATGAGTGAAAATAGGGTTTTTAACTTTGATAGTTTCTACTTTCTAGTTCTAGGAAGGTATGTTTTCATGTGGGGTACAATTTATACTTATATATTTAAAAGGGCCCAGTCTGAACTCTTTGGCTTTTCAAACCCTCAACATAATTTTGTTATACTTTTGAGTTTTTAAACTGAAAATAATGGGTGGCATTAACTTATTGGTGCTTGACAATTCACTTTCAAAGATTAAATTAAAAGAAAGCATTAATTAGTGTTTTAATTTTAAAAAATTTAAAGTTTCTATTTTTAAAGATATGCTTTGGCTCCACTGCATTCATTGATCTTTTATCTTCTTATTTTTTCTTTTTTGATAGAAAAAGAAGAAGTTTAAGAAGAAGAAGAAGAACAAGAAGGAGCATAAGGAATCCTCCTAAGAAAAAAAAAAAACAAAATAAATCAAAACAGCACTGCCATGCAATCATGCAGTAGATCAGAAAACGAAACCCTTTTGAAACGTTCAGTTGCAAAATCCCACAAGGAAGCCAGATAGTTAATTCTATCCCAAAGCATAATCAAAGACGTCCTTGTCGTAATAAAAATACGAGCATTTATTTCCAACCAAATTCCCCATAGGCCTTTATATCTATTTAATAAGGCATCCATAGATTAGTAAAGTATACCACAATCATACATAGTAAAACACAATGAAAATAGTGTCTACTTGCTTTTTTCAATCAAGAAGGCAACAGTACAAGCATTGACAGAAACAATTTATTGAACAATACAAATCACTGGAGAATTACACGGTCATTGCCTCCCCCTTGTTAACCCATTACATTGTCACCCTCTAACATCCCCCCTTACCCAAGTTATCGACATCCTCATCGATTTGCTGCAAGAGGTCTTCAATCTTCTGGTTGCGCTGCTGCTGTATTGGAGTTCAGGAATTCTTGAATCATCTGTGTGGCATGCTGGAGTTCTTCGGTCTTCCCAAAGCATAATCAAAGACGTCCTCTTCCTTGTAAAACTATGAGCATTTACTTCCAACCAAAACCCCCACAGGCCTTTTTATCTGTTTGATAACTGTTAATTATAAAAATTATGCTATATTATGATCTATTTTATTTGGAGAGATCAGAAGCTGATAATAATGCATCGTTTCGTCTAGTTGGCTTATGTAAAAGTACTTTTTTTTTATTTAAGTAAATTAAAGAAGTAATGGTATTTTCTAAAGTAAAATATGTTACTGAGGTGAGCCTATATCAGTGTATCTTTGTTTGCAAGCTTGAAAAATAAGGATATTGTGTCAAATGCAATATTATACTTGGGGTAGCTCCTAAGTGACAGTAAGTACTCCAAATTCCAATATAGTCAAAATTTTAGTAGACAGTGGAGTATCTCATCCATGAATGGAATCTGTACTTTTGTTTCTTGCTGTGATTGTGAGGGATCAATGCTAATGATTACTTCCGCAGGATAGTTCTGGTTGATAGAAAAGGTTTTCATATTGGAGATGTTAGATATTGTAAAGATCTATTGCTTTACATCACAGAATATGCTGGGAAAATATCTCCTTTCATTGGGCTGGTTGTTGGCTTTTGGAGAATATGAGGGTGTCTTGTTCTGTAAAAGGGTAGTCTCATTGGATGAAGTTCCTTATGGTTTCTGGTTATTTCATTCTTCTGAGGTTTGTGATGAATGACCTTGGGTGACGTATTTCAGCAGATAAAATTTGTGGGGCAGGGAAAGATCAGTTTTTTTGTAGTCCAGATGGAGAGAATGCATCAGGGTGGTGATTTTTTTGCAAAATATTGGACTCTGGTGAATGGTGATAAGGGTGCTATTTGGAAGACTAGCACAGGGTTGCAGGTGTGGCGCCAGTTTGGGATTTGGGACCTTAATGTAGCCATTGTAGTTCCACTGAGTTCGTTGAAGTTAATCAAGGATAATTCTGTGGAGGGGGTTAAGGGAGGTGGTCAAGTTTCCAGAGACTATCTTCGTCTTCTCAAGCGAAGTATTTGCATAAAATGAAGATAGTCCTAATTGGCAATGGAATTCTTCCAATTGTGGGTTGCCGATGTGGGTTTGACATCAGGTTCAGTGGAGCAAATGTATGTATTCTGGGCATGATTTTTGGCATGAAACTGTCCTAATTTTATAGTTTAAAAAATGGGCTACTATTGAAGGTTGAGGATAACAAAACTGTTGGGCAAGATATGGGGAATATTAGTGGGCCTGTTTGTTTGAAGGAGGATGTACTTGTGTTTAATAATATGACAGAAACCCATGTCTTAACTTCTTTTAGGCCACATGGATTTACTAGTTTGGTCCATCTTCTGATTCTTCTTCACTAATAGTGGTGACAATAAGGGAACAATGGCATGGGCTCTAAAGCTAATTCACATGGGCCCACAAGGCTTTGATCTGTAAAAGAGTAGATGTGACTGATGCAGTTGATTCTTCAACCCAGCAACTAATGATGGGGGGGGGGGGGGTGGGCAGATTATTTATCATCCCATCTGAAGCTTGTTGAGCAGATAAAGGAGGATTATCTGGTTGTTTATTTTATAGATTGTATCAGCTGGTGAATTGAAGCTTTGGGCGGTGGAAAAAGTTTCACTTTCTGGGCAAGATGTTGGTTGTGAAGGACTTCTTTGTGAATTTGAAGCAGGCTTTGGGCATGGCTCCTGTCGGGGAAAAAACACATTTCATAACTTGATGGATTCAGAGGAATGTTCAGAATTTGAGGATGCTTTGCTGCATTTGGAATTTAACATTGTTTCTAAGGATAATGGTGAATTGCTTTTGGATGAGTTAAGAGGGCATGATGTTGTTCTTGTGTTGTCAATGGCATTTCTAGTTGATTTAGAGATTTCTAAGATTCTGGTGATGGGAGGTGAAAAGGAGGCCGCAGAGGGGCAGGTAGTGGAAATGCACCATGTGTCGCAGACAAGGCTTTAAATGGTTCTTCTTTATGGTCTCCCTGGGATGTTGCATATCAGGTGATGTATCCTGCAGTGGCTGGGAGCAGTTAATTCCAATGCAAGTCTATTTAATCTCAATCTTGATCCTCACTCTCCAACCATTCTTTTTCCTCTCCTCACTATGCTGTAAACTGCATATCTCAAAGTGAGTTTGCAGGTGCTTTATTGAATGACATTGATCTTACTGGTATTCTTCCTACTCCTGTTCGACTTCATAACAAAGTGGATCCACCTCTGTCAGAGTTTCATTAATTTTGGTCCTTTGGATGAAGGAGGCTATGAAGAAGAAAATGGAGAGGTAATTGCAGAAGTGGGCTAATACTATTAATTATAGGGAAAGAAGTGGGAGTAGAGGGAGTGAGTGATTGCTCTTTGACTCTTTAGAATGATGATCTGAAGCTGGTCTGTTTGGGGTCTTGGTGATACTACAAAATGCTACAAGGTTTGACAAATCATTTTGAAAGCTTCTCCTGATGTTGTTTTGTTAGAGAGGGTGGATTGGATGGGTTTTGTTTAGGAGTATTTGGGAGTCTAGGTACAAAGATTAGGAGTTTCTGTCATCGAGCACTTCTGGATGTATTTATTACATGGCACACTAGGGTGGGTTGTAGAGTTGATAGGCTTGTAGGGACTTTTTCTGCTTCAGTCTTGTTTGGAGCTGAGGGGTGGGGGGATGAGGGTTTCTTTTGTTGGGTTCTCTTTAGTGCTCTGCTGTTTGTTTGTTTAGAGAAATACAATTTGTGATGTACACAGAGTAGAACACTTGTAAGGAGAAGTGACTTAATTATTGTGTCTGGCATGAAAAGGGGGAGGGCTACGCTTAAAATAACTTGGAATGAGGTAGTGAGGAAAGATTTAATAGCCCTTAATCTAATTGAGGAAAACACTCTTGATTGGGTGAATTGGCAGAAAAGGGGATTCACGTGGCCGACCTCACCTAGTGGATCTTAGGGCTTGTTGTTGTTTATATTCTTTTCTCTTTATGTTTTGTTTGCAGTAGGTGGATTCCTTAACCTTTATTTCTCATACTATTTCATCTGTCTTAATAGTACTTCTTTCATCCAAAAGAAAAAAATCATGGCCTAGGCCCATTATAAAATATAGACAAACTTGAATGGTTTGGTATTTTTGGGAAACATAATGTTTTTAATGTTGTACAGATATTGATGAAATAAACTTCATAATGTCCTCGTTTTATCACTTTATTTTTTCTAGTCTTTGGACAGGGTACTGTTTTTTGGGATTTTCATTTGTTTAGAAATCTCAATGATAAGGAAATGGAGCAGTTCTTGCTCCTAGCACCTTTCATCTGAGGGCAAGTGAATTTCTGGCCCCTTTTCTTGTGAATCTTTTTGGATGCATTACATGGAAGCAAAGGTTCCTCGTAAAGTTAAGGCTTCACCTGGACTTTGGTCCTTTACAGACTTAATGGTAACTTCTTGTAGGGGAGGAAACCTTATGACGCATGTGTTCTAGACATATGTATCGTGTGCAAGTGTTTGCAGGAGAATACCTCTCAACTCTTTCTTCTTTGTGAGGTTTCTAGGCTGCTATTGAGTAATTTTTTTGGTGCTTTTGGTGAAGTCTGGGTGGCATTGCAAATGTGGAAGCTTTTTGAGGATTGAATTAATGAGTTTGGGGTAAGGGAAGAAAAAAGAGGATGTTATGGTGATGTTCTAGTTTTCAATTTCTTTCGGTGCTGTGGATAGAAAGAAATGATAGGATTTTCGAGAATTAATAATAATCCTTTTGCTTTGGAATAGAATAATGTTTCTAGCTAACTTTTTTGGGCAATTTTTTTTTTTTATTCTTTTGAGAACATTCTTTGGGACATGTGCAGTGGGATTGGAGGATTGCTTTTATGTATTCTTTTATTTTTATTTTTTTTAATTTTCCGAGGGTGATTATTCCTCCCTTTTGTTAGTTCTTTATCAGTGGATAATGCCTTCTTCTCCCCTTATTATTTTATTTTCTCTTGAACGAATCTTCTTTTTTTGTATAATATATTAAAGAAGTCAACAGTCTAGAAATAAAGGTTGTTTATTATTGGCGAATTTGGTAGTGTAGATTACCATTGGACATAATTAATGGAAAGAAGAGCAAATATGACTTTTCAATGGCTCGAAGCTTAGAATTAAGTGTCAATTGATATTGCATTCTTGAAAATGCACTATTATAGTTATGCTTGCTTTGGATGGTTTTATGTGATAATTATTGCAGACCGACAGATAGAGGTTTATGTAATGTTGCACCCCTTTCTGTGAGCACCAGTCTCATGCTCTACAGGTTATCTCCTGACCTGTGTAGGTCAACAGAGAACATTCATTGTGTGAATATTGCATTGAACTTTTCCTAGTGGTCATAATCACATTTGAACAGAACTACGAGTACTGTGCTTTTTCCGCATCAAGACTTATTTAGGTTTATACACAAGTGCATTTTTTTTTTATTTTTTTGGGTTAATTTTTTGTATTCCTTGATGTTATGGCTTATGAATATTGTGACATTAAGCACTGTTCTAATTTTGTATATTTGAATAGGTATGCAACAGCAAGTGCACGCTCTGATGGTCTTCTTTTGCTTTGTGGAGGGAGGGATGCAAACAGTGTGGTGGGTTATAAAAGTCTAACTTGTGCAATGTTTAGCCTTTTATTATTTGATGCATTGTGGGTAGCTAGCTTGCATTGATCTATCAGATGCCCTTTTTATGTCTAATGCTGAATTATCATATATTTTCTTTTTTATGTTTGTTTTTTTACAATGTTTGGCCTTTTATTATTTGATAATGCATTGTGGGTGGCTTAGTTGCAGCGATCTATTGCTTTCCTTTGTTGTGTCAAATGTTTGATTATTTGCCCTTAATATATTTTCCTTCTTTTCTTTTTTTCTTGTTCCTGTTTCATTTTGTTCTTTTGTATTTTTTGGGTGTTAGTTTTTTTTTTTTTTTTGGGGGGGGGGGGGGGGAGGGGGATGTGGATTCTGTTTTACATCTTTTTGCTTCCCTTTTACCCTCCCTTCTGAAAGAGGTCATCCCAAATATATATATATTGTTTCTTGGTTGTTGAGAGCTGTGAAAATTGTGGGATATGAATGCTGATTGATTTGATTATAAATTCTTTTGGATTTTTGAGTGTTTGATTTTGTAGGGATACTTGGCTGAATTGGTTTGTGTCCTTTCTTTCTGAACCAATATAAGCAAATCATAAACTTATGCCTGGGTTTCCACTCCCCTAGGAGGTACTTAGCAACATCAATATTGAAGTATTGTCATGTCATTAGTTTGTATGAACTTGTGCAAACACAGATGTAAACTTATCCACAAGCAGTAGTCGGGCAAATTTTTGCTACAGGTGCAGGTTTTAGCTTCTCTTTCTATTAGTATAAATTTTCTTGTTGGAATCATTTAAGTGTTTGCCATCCATTTTAAAAATTTTTTTTTCCTAAAAGAGCAAAGATCCTCCTTTTTTTATTTTTTATTTTTATTTTTTTTATATAAATAATTTTTAAATTTTATTTTTAAAATACGCAAAGAGCCAAAGGGGAGAAGCAAGAACAGTAGGTGCTCGAAGATCATGATCTAAGCATTAATCTTTGTGCAACCAACAACAGATTAAAAAATCAATTTTCTTTTTTCCCCCTCCTAAACTGGTTTTTGCTGTTTCAAAAGCCCTCGAATTCCTACCTGTTTGTGCTATCTACAATGGACAAAAGGAAGTACGTTAAGATAAGGAAGTTTGCTGATCCCACCTTCATTCCCCGCAGGGTATTGTTCAATCTTGTGAGTATGACTTCTGTAGTGTGTCTACAGTCTATCTGTTTACAGAGTGTTGTTTTTTAAAACTCCTTTTAGGTCTTATAATCTAGAATTTGTTTTAATATGTGGATCATTAACTGAGGCAATAGCTTTGCTGTATTTATTCTTCAGCCTTTTAAAAATTATTTTTTTCCATTTTCTAGTTACTGATAATGAATTATTTCCTTCTTCTATTTATGGTAACAATTTTTTTCCCCTCGTCAAATTTTTTGTCTCTGTGATTTATTTATTTAATTTGCAACATTTGTTCATGGTTTGCTTCTCATCCAATCTTGTAGCCACTTGCAAGTGCATATGGACTTGCCAAACATAGGGATGGTCGTTGGGAATGGGCAATTGCCCCTGGTGTCTCTCCATCTCCCAGATACCAACATGCAGCGGTTGGTTTGATTTCCCTAGAAGCTGTTGAATTTGTTCCTCACTTAGCTTCTGAGTTTGAATTTCTGTTAGATGAATTACTTATATTATGTTTTTTAGGTTTTTGTTAATGCACGTCTCCATGTCTCTGGAGGGGCACTTGGTGGCGGACGCATGGTGGAAGACTCATCAAGTGTTGCAGGTACTTAATTAAGGCACTTGACAGTAGATACTAAATCCTATGTGTGCATCGTTTTTGATTGTGTATGGTTGTTATGGTTGCTAGAGTTAGCAAGTAATAAAGTAGCTGTTGAGATATGTAATTCATGATGTGTGCGTGCATGTGCATGAGAGAACCAAGCGACGATGTTCTGATTCTGTAGCTCTCTCTCTCTCTCTCTCTCTCTCTCTCTCAATATTCATGTGTTCATGATGTGTGCGTGCTTGTGCACACATGGGATACAGATGTCACTATTGTGTTTGTGTTTGTAATATTCAAGGGTGGTATTGATGCATGTCTTGTTTTGGAAATCATTGAAGCACTTGAATGTGGGTTTCGAGACTATTTTTTTTATTTTTTCTATAGTTGAGTCTCCGAAAAGAAGTTTGTTGAAAATTGATGAAAATAAGTCTTTCTATTGTATTTTGTTGAAAATAATCCTTTGTAGTTGAACCCCTGTATTTAGACGTGCATGAGAGAACCATCTCAGAAAAAAATATGTTAGATGCTTGTAGAATGAGGACTTCTCTACATTTAAATGGGAAGGAGAAAACCCATCACAGGAAAAATGTGACAAGTGGCAGTAGAATGGAATCTATTATATATACGCGCGCGTGTGTGAATGTCAATGTTGTAAAGGGCTCAATCAAAGCTTGCCTCAATATGAGGCATGCCCAAAACGCCTCAAGGCTTAGTCTAAAATTCCAAATCCCCAAAAGGCCAATGCATTGCTCTCAGGCTTCTCGCTTGTACAAATGGTACTCCTTTTGAACCTTTTTATTTGGTGCTTATGCATTTTGGGTTTGTGACTCTTAAGTTAGATTTGGTTCTAAAATATTAACCATGTGTTTAAATGAAAGAAAGGTCCTAATATGAGTTGATCTTTAGAACTCTTGAACCTCAGCCTTTGCAAAATAATTAGGAGTTACAAACTTTGTAATGTTACAACTCTCTTTTGAACCTTTTTATTTGGTGCTTATGCATTTTGGGTTTGTGACTCTTAAGTTAGATTTGGTTCTAAAATATTAACCATGTGTTTAAATGAAAGAAAGGTCCTAATATGAGTTGATCTTTAGAACTCTTGAACCTCAGCCTTTGCAAAATAATTAGGAGTTACAAACTTTGTAATGTTACAACTCTCTTTTTGTGATTTACTTAATGAATTCTAGTTAGTATATTTGAGTGGCCAAGAAGTAGTGTATCAATTATATTTGATTTAATTTTTTTTTTTTAATTTTTAAAATTTTTTCTTTATTTCAAAAATATGTGCAATTTATTTACATATTTTTATCCAAAAAATAAAATTCTCAAAAGCCTTATGCTTCAATTCCTTGTGGCTTATGCCTCGCCTCATAAAGGTTAAAACGTCTTGTCTTATGCCTTTGCCTTTTAAACATTGATATATATATAGGAAGAAGATTGCTCTTGCGCTGCATCAAATATGTAGTTTCAAAAATGTTGTAATTTTTGTAAAGTTTAATGTGAAGGTAATGATTTCTAACATTTCTAGTAAGAATCAATCACTGCTAGAATGATTTTAGGTATTTGGCATCAATTGGATCGTGTCCTAT
Organism: Malania oleifera; assembly: GCF_029873635.1. NCBI lineage: Eukaryota > Viridiplantae > Streptophyta > Magnoliopsida > Santalales > Ximeniaceae > Malania > Malania oleifera. Next base: position 123,715,410 of record NC_080418.1, on the reverse strand, counting down.
TTGGGATGTGATGATGCATCTATATGATATTTTTGGGAAATATGGGTGAGGTTTAAATAACGTAATTATAAACCACCTGCATTTGGCACTGCTCTTTAGCAGCTGAGGACATGGGTGTTGTAGGTGGATGCTAGGAGAGCTGTTGATCAATTATGATTCATTAGACAGCTGCCTGCATTCTGAGTAAGTTATCCTGCGATTCATAATGTTTGGACAATCATGATTCATGAGACAGCTGTTTGCGTCCCGAGCAATGGGTGTCTTACTATTGATAGAGTCTAGAGTCACTGTTTTGTGTCCTAATGCTGTGCTTTTTTGGCATTAAATGTAATTTCATTGGGTGTAAATGAATTACATTGCATCCAATATACATCACTTTTCTTTGATTTCAGTCTGTGCTAATGTACATAGTTTTATCTCAATTTTACTCTTTTGTTCCAATATTTTGTGTTGTTGCTGTTGCTGCTGCCTGTTTCTGTTAGGAGTACTTTGCCTTTCACAAGTACCTAAAAGACTTTCTTTTTCTTGGAATATGAAAACTGAAAAGTTGAGAATTTTTGAAAAGTGGGAAAAATAGAGAGATTAGTAATTCTTTTTTTAGCAATTAATTGATGTATATTCTGTTAAAAAAATTGAGTATTGGTATTTTTATTTTTTGGGCCTAATTTTTTTTTTTTGGGGGGGGGGGTGTGGTGGGTGGTCTGTAGGTTTTTTTTAAGGCTGTATTATACTTTTAAGATGGCAAAATTTTGATTTTGACTTAAATTGAAGGGCTTCAAAATTATAGGAATTTTGATGCCAATGTCAGTTTCTATTTTAAAAAAGAATGGAAATTATTAATAAAATACATGATTTTTTTAATGATACTTCAAAACTGTCATTAGACATAATGCAGTATTAGTACTAATATATTGTAAATAGAATACGTAAAAATGACAAGTTTGTGGTGTATAAGGTTCAACATCTGCAGAATAATAGATATGAAATTCAGAAATCAGTTAAATATTAGTTATTGTTTAAATGCAATGATTTTGTCATTAAAAATTGAATAAATGTTGTACCAAATATCTAAGTTCAATTTTGTATAAAATTTGGAAACTATGAAAGTTGTCATTCATATACTTCTTGTTATAGTCTTTGTTTTCAATAAAATGGAGATTTATTAAGAGAGAATTTTCAATTTTGGTTTTGAATATCAAATTACAATTTTGTGAAAATTTTTTCCCATAGTCAAATTTACGAAAAGTTTTACTAAGACTTCATTTTCAAATTTTTCTAAGATTTTGATTTCAGTAAATCTTTTGGATGATTTCTGAAAATTTTAACGAGAAAAAAAAATTTAAGACACAAATTGAATGCCAATTTGATTTTTAGGGTGGTGGAAAGAGGGAATTTCAACGATTTCATGGAAATTTAAGATCTTAGTTGTTTTTTCAGTTTGCATTTGAATCTGGAAATTGATTAAAATTTTATTGAAATATTTGAGTAATTGCTGTTGCTTCTCATGGATTTTCACTTTTTTTTTTCTCTAACAAATTTAAAAGATTGACCTTTTTCCCTTTTCTTTTTAAAATATTAGTAGCCTTTCTTTCTAAGGCTTTTATTCAACTATTTATATAGTTGTTGGCTTTACATTATCATTCATGTAAATCTGGAAGTCAAGTAAAATTTATACAAAATATGTGAATTGTTGTTGCTTCTCATGGATTAATTATCTTTTTATTTAATTAGTTTAAATCCCACAGAAATCTTACAGATCTCCTTTCTCCTGCTCATAGTGTTGGATACTGCAGCAGGAGTTTGGTGCGACACTAAGTCTGTTGTAACTAGTCCTAGGACAGGCAGATACAGTGCTGATGCTGCTGGTGGAGATGCTGCAGTTGAGTTGACAAGACGGTGCAGGCATGCAGCTGCTGCAGTTGGTGACTTGATCTTTATATATGGTGGTCTACGTGGTGGTAAGAGTTGAAGCTAATGTTTGTAGAATTCATCTGTTGCTTTTTGATTTTAATTTCAGATATGAAGCTGGCTACACCTATTAGTCTTATAAATTAGTCTGAGTCCCAACTCCCAATGACAGAGTAATCTGATTATAATGTATCATGGTTCCATGTTAAGCCCCCATCAAACTGCTTGAATTACTATAAAATATTTGTAAATATTTGCAGTTTTGTGAGGTTGATATCTGTATTGCATAATTGAGAGTTGATGCATATGCCGTCCTTGATTATTGAAGAACGACCCAACCTAAAGGCTTTGGTGGTTAGTGAGGGCTGAAGAATAAATCTAACACTTCCTCATGCTCAAGCTTGTTTGGCTTGAAAACATGGACAACCCACAAGCCTACCACTTACCTTATGGTAAATTTTGAAAGTGAGAATAGGGTGTTGGATGCTAGGATTTAAACTCTAAATCTTTGGGTTGATAATGCGTTGATACCATATCAAAGAACTGATAAACCTAAAAGCTTAAGCCAGTTGGTGAGGGTCCAAGAACTGGTTTTATTATTTAAAAAGAATTTTACTCTGCTTTTTGTCTCGTCCTAATGTTTTATAACAAAATTTTTCTGTGGCTAAGCGTGAAATGGTCTATGTCAGAGGTAAATCTGCTGTTACAAGAATTTTTGTCCTTGGGCCTAATTTGCCCAATAATGGATGAAAATTTTCTGTGGAAAAACAACAGTGGCATTTGGAAACTTGGGGAATAGCCTTATTTAATGATGAGATGGATGATAATTTAGACAAGCTGGACTTCTTGTGAGATCATTGTGGACATCTAATTGAAGATTTTGAGTTGATGTGAGTTAAAGGTGCTAACAGAGGAGATGAAGGTTTAATCGAATATGGCTAGGGGTTGGAATATTTGAAATATCACAACTTGAACTAAGACATTGTATTTTAGCAGTCTACTATGGCAGAACAATGCAATTTGTAAGGCCTATTTGGTATCATTGCTTTTTTTTTTTTTGTGTTTTCTATTTCAGTTTCTCCATAGTGAAAGAACAGATTATAAAATCGTGTTTGTTTCTATTGTCAGTTTTCTGTTTGTTGCTGGTTTTCAGCTCTTTGCCAAAAAACTTAAAACCAGATTTTATGGTTTTTAGTTGTTTTGGCAACCTGTTGCCAGAAATGTTAATATCCAAAAATAGTTTTTTTGGATTAAAATAATCATTTTACACACTTTTAAATTAAAATCAAAATTAAATGATCATATGAATTTAAATATAATTAAAATAAAAATATACATAAATTTCAAAAAATAATAATAAAGCCAATTACAAAATAATTTTACTAATTTTCAATTGTCATGTCTAATAAAATTTTTATATTAAAGTAGAATTTTGAAAGTAGAACAATTATAAAATAATTGCAATAAATTTTATTTTTATTATAGTAATTTTTTAATGTGTATTATTTGTAATTTTATTATTTTAATCATTTTTTTAGTAATATTTTGATTTAAAGATGAAAATGAGAATTTTTTTAATTAAGTTTTTAATTTGTATTAATTTTATAAATGTTAACCAAACAGGTTACTAGTTTCTAGTTTTTAGTTTTTGGTTTTGTTTTTTGGTTTTTGTTTCTCATATTTTTTACAGTGATACCAAATGACCCCATAGCAAATTGTAATTTTTTACTGAAAGAAAGAAGAATTTCAATAAGTAAGAAGGAACTAGGGGAAGAGTTTCTATAGAGAACAAATGAAAATGAAAAACAGAAGGTAGCTAATAACAAAAAAAAAAAAAAGAGAAGCTAAAAGGGCGAAGCAGTCATGCTGAATATCTTAGTATTATAATTAAAATTAAGAATTTCATATTGCCAAAACACCGCAAGTATTATAATTAGAATAAGATAATTTGTTGTCTAGTAATTTAATTGCCTGTGCTGATGGCGTAGTGTAAATCATTTGGGGCCAACTCAAAGCCTGCCAAAGATGGTATTTTTCAAGAACATGTCATATTTGCCATGTATTCGCAAACACAGAATTAAGCTCTTGCATTTGGAATTGGTCAAAATTCAACACAACACAATTTAAAATTCAAGGCCTTAATCACATTCAATCCGAACAATTGTGCAAGAAGCTTGGAAATGCATTGGTCTAAGTCTGATTCTGATAAAGGCGGAAATCATTTTCAGGAGGGGAAGTTTTTTTTTTTTGGGGGGGGGGGGGGGGGGGGGGAGCGGGGTGGTGGATATCTCAGATGAGGGCAGTGAGTTTGGTAGCAATTCACTTGTGATAGTGGCTTTTGTCAGATGAGATTCATGGGTTTATGTTTCTGACTCTTAAGATGCACTTGGGGATATTTTCTGTCTCCTTCTCCATAAGAAGATTTGGAAAATATTACTATTTTTGAGGAGGGGGGGTTTGGGCTTTAGATTATTTGGCTGTGACCAATCAATGGGATGAATTATTACCAGCTCCCATGAAGGAGGTTAGTGCGCAGGATGTAGGGAATCGAAAACTTCTGGATGAAATGGGTTTGTGGCTGGGGGATCATGGAGGGAATTAAGTTTGGTTATTGATGGGGCTAAGAGAAAAGCAAATAGAAGTCGGTGCGTATTGGCGAGGCTTCTACAATTATGAAGAGAAGGGTTTAGAGAGGGGTTTTCCTAATTAGAGCATGCTAATTTTTAGATTTTTTTAATTTCTTCTTTTTTTCCTCGTTTTCCCCCCTTTCTTTTTTCTTTCATGATCTGTTGTCCTCTCCTAACTAATGGTATTTTTGTCCGCTTAGGAAGTGTGAAATACTCCTATCCGTGCTTTATATATAATAACATAGATCAATATAGAGTGTTGTAATATTTGAGTAAATAATCCATTTAAAAGTATAAAACACTTGTATGTGTGTATGTGTGCTTTTAGATATAATATTAGATATAGATTAATGTTCATGGTTATGCAAGTGTCCATAACAAAATTGTTGTTTTTTGTCTTTTATTTTTTTGTTTTGTTTTTTTGAATCCATAGAAGTCAACTGAGCACAATGTGCGAACAAAATACTTTGGAGTTTAGTTTTATACTTGAGCAACATGTTGCGAGATTTATATCACGAAATTTTTACTTAACTGTTTCTTCTTCACCTCTCTCTTTCCTCTCCTGTTGGCTATGTGTCTTTTAGCAGAATTTTGATTTCATCTTTCTAGAGCCTTGAGTTCATGCCTTTGTGTCATTGGTCAATGTTTACCCACAGTGTGTTCATGCGCCACTAGCTTGGTGCACTACTACCAATAATGCTAGTGAACCAATAGGTATCTTGAAAAGAAAATGCATGTGCAAACCAGAGGAAAGTAACTAGTAAACAAAGGTCTAGATGGAGAAGGGGCATTTGATTTATTTATGCATTGAATGAATTAGACAGTAATTTAATCATGCAGGAAAGCTGGGGTGAGCCTTTCCTGTTGACCAGCAGTTTAAGTGAGTGCAACGCAATTCACCTAACTAATATAGAATTTATGAAATTTCCAAATTAACACAAGGAAATGCCAATCTGCTGGAGGAGGCTCAATGTCACTAGATTTGTAGAGATATAAAAAGTTACAACCTGACTTTGAAGGTAAATGCTACATTGTTTTGACTTTGTTAGTATGATAATACAAGATGAAAAGGGCACAAGACAGCAATGATAGGTAGTGGTTAGGCATTGGGCTAGCTTGGTTTTTTACACGTGCAAATTCTATTTGACTATTGAAGTCATTTTTATGGTTTGTTTCTCAAGAAAGTATTAGTTGCATCTTTGAAGTTTACAAGTTTAAGGTTTAGTTCTGTATAAATATAAAGGTTAAGAATGCTATCTATTTCTTATGTCCTGGCTTGTATGCCAGCTGATATATTTGGTATTTTGGTATCTTAATGTTTTGTGTTTTCTTTACAGGGGTCTTGCTTGATGACTTACTTGTGGCTGAAGACTTGGCTGCTGCTGAGACGACTAGTGCAGCTTCACATGCAGCGGCTGCAGCTGCTGCAGCTAATGTGCAATCAGGGAGATTACCTGGACGATATGCATTTGTAGATGAAAGAACAAGACAGTCAATTCCTGATGCAGTTTCTGATGGTGCGGTTGTGTTGGGAAATCCTGTTGCTCCTCCTATAAATGGTGATATGTATACTGATATAAGTACCGAAAATGCCATGCTCCAGGGATCCCGGTAAGCTAGCTATTTTATTTGTATACTTATTTATGTTGGATAGATTTTATATACATTGCTAACCCACCACCTAACAACTAAGATTTTAGATAGAGTGGTGATTTAACATGGTATCAGAGCAAGGGATCTTGTGTTCAAATTGCTATACTTCTGTTGGATAGCTTGGTATACATTGTTTGCCCATGACCTAACAGCGTAAGCTTTTAGTTTTAAGTGGTTACTTAACATGGTATCAGAAATTTTGTTCCAGAGGATCCTGAGTTCAAGTCCTGTTATGTGCGTGTTTTTCCTCATTATATTATGATGTGTTATGTTCAGTTTGCGATTGTGCACCTGTTGAAATTTCACCTATTGAAATTTCACCTGTTTGCCTCTTCACATGCTAGAGGGGTGCGCAAGAGAGGGGGTGTAGGATAGCTTGACACACATTGTTGGTCACCACCTATACCTAACAACTTAAGCTTTTAGGTAAAGCAGTTTCTTAACAACCCTTAAAGCCAGATGTAAGAAAACCACTGTTGGGCCAAACCAAATGAGGGGCCACACATGAGGAGTTTAAGGGAATATATAAAAGGAATTCAATATGCCTAACAACTTAAGCTTTTAGGTAAAGCAGTTTCTTAATAACCCTTAAAGCCAGATTTAAGAAATCCACTGTTGGGCCAACCCAAATGTGGGGCCACACATGAGGAGGTTAAGGGAATATATAGAAGGAATTAAATCCCATTTTAATACTAGTTTACTATAAATCCACTGTTTGGCCAACCCTAATGAGGGGCCACCCATGAGGAGTTTAAGGGAAAAATATAAAAGGAATTAAAATCCCATTTTAGTACAAGTTTAATATAAAATTCACTGTTGGGCCAACCCAAATGAGGGGCCACACATGAGGAGTTTATAGGAAAATATAAAAGGAATTAAATCCCCTTGTACGAGTTCAATATACACTGGTGTCCCACCACCTTACTACTTGCATGCTTAGTTTGCAGAATAGCTTTTTTCTTGGAATAGCATATATGGAATAAAATTTGATGAAAATATTATAGGGATATAATAATTAGAAGTCATGAAAAAGTTTACGTCATTCCATCCATATGGAAGAGGAAAGGAATAGACATTGCCATGGTGAAATTTCAGAATAGTTATTCCTTGTCTATTCCTTGTTATGTATTCTTTCAAATTTTTATTTTGTTATTTGCTTTGTAGTAAGAACACATTTATTTGGTGTAAACTATCAAATTTTTTTATTATAACCATCATGTTCCTAGGCATGGACATTCCGTGAACCAAATGCAACCTTAAGCTTTTAGGTGAAGTGTGGCCTAGCAAATTTCTTTGGATGTAAATCATTGAATGGTGTAATTTACTAGCTTCCTGATTCTTTCAAATATTAACTCAATGTGTATTGTTCTGCAGAAGACTGAGCAAAGGTGTCGAGTACTTGGTTGAAGCCTCAGCAGCAGAAGCCGAGGCTATTACTGCTACATTGGCTGCTGCCAAAGCACGACAAGTTAATGGAGAAGTTGAACTGCCAGACAGAGATCGTGGGGCTGAGGCTACCCCAAGTGGGAAACAAATATCATCTTTAATTAAAATACCTGATTCTTCTGGGTCAAATAACATTGCTTCAGCTGGAGTTCGGTTGCATCACAGGGCTGTTAGTATCATATTTTTTCCTGGCTTTAATATTGCTGAGTCAATTTTTCTGTGAGAGCACTCATATATTGTCTATTTATGATTGCGTAGCTGATGTTATGTATAATTTTAGGTCGTAGTAGCTGCAGAAACTGGGGGAGCTTTAGGCGGCATGGTCAGGCAGCTTTCAATTGACCAGTTTGAAAATGAAGGCCGTCGGGTCAGCTATGGGACCCCAGAAAGTGCAACTGCAGCAAGGAAGCTATTAGATCGGCAAATGTCCATCAATAGCGTGCCCAAAAAGGTATGGATTATAGTTCTGGGATCACTATGCTCGCCCTTGAACCATGATCCTCGATCATTTCTCTCATTCATGGTTCTTTTCATGTCTCGGAATGCAATGGCATGCAATCTGATTTATGAAGAGTGCATGCATGATCTCTCAATAAATATTCCATTAAAATTGGATAAATAGAAGGAAAAAAGCAATGAGATTAACAAAAAAATATAATCTCAAATATAGTTATAAATGAAATTAAAGTAGAGAACTAAGCAGTTTTATTATATTTATTTAGAGAAATCTTCCCACCTAAAAAATTTAGTGAGCAGATCCTAGTATATAATCTCAAAATGAACCACAATCTAAAATAGGGGCCCAACTAAGCTTACACCCAACATACCACATAACAAGGTAGGTGGCATATGCTGTCTGTGCACCTGTACCGTAACCCAGACTGTGCCATGTTCCAGGTAACTATGATATGAAGGTTCTTATTTCATGCATATAACATAGTTAGGCATCACGATTGTGGGATTGTCGGTAGATTCATCTTTGTACAATGCAGATTGCAGAGTGATGGAATAGTACAACAGAATCATGCGAGTAATAATGCTAAGGTTGGATTGATTTTGTTAGGATGCATATTTATCTAGGTATTGCCATGTGGTCTTTTTGTACACGTGGCAAATATGCTGATATTGTGAACTAGTGCTTGACACTAGAAATAGGCACACACTCCTGATTTTGCATTCCTTTTTATCATCAAGTTTTTTGCAAGAACTATATAGATTGAAGAATTATGCTTATTTTAGGCATTATCTTGATCTCATCGAATTGAACTAAGGGGAGAACCCCACTTGAAAAGATGGTGGTCAATTGTCTAAGATGCTTTTTTCTTGTGTCAATTAGTCCAAGTTGTAAATCAGGATTGTTGGGGCTAAGTAAGGCATTTGCAGCCTTCCCATCAGGTCTTGTGGTAAGTAGTTGCAGAGAGTTGCAATGGAAGATGGAGACCTTCTACTGGACAAACGTTAATGGGAGCTAATACAACCAGGTTCTGCTGAAGGGAGAGGGGGGGGGGGGGGGTTGGGAATGGATGGATGGCAAAAGGTGTCAAGTTTTCCTATGGGGTCAGTCTTTGAAGTATCATAATTGCCAAGATCTTTGCTGAATTCATTCGAATTGTGGTAGGGAATGATGACTGGCTTAGGTTCTGATTAGAAGTTTGGTGTGATAATACAGCTTCAAAGACTCGTCTCCATCACTTTGTTTGGAAGCATATTCAGGATTGGGAGTTTGCTGAGGAATAAGAATTGCTGAGAAGACTCTTACCATAGTAGAGTTGACTTGCAGTTGGGGGCTCTATAAAATGTGTGGAAGGAAAAAAGTTTCCAAATGGTTTCTTTTGCTTGGAGCCTTGGGAGGCCTCCAGGGAAGCTAGCCTAATGGGTTAGAACTTACCATAATGAAGGGCTGTGCACGTGAGCAGATGTTAAAGAGGATGGGGAAAGTACGAGCTATATTCTGCTGCTTGCTATTCTGTCAATGAAATTTGGAGTTTGTTGTCTATTGGGTGATGCCACACAGTATCCGTTCTTTTTAGATGCTGCTTTCAGACATGCCAGGATGTCCGGAGGTTGTGGGTTTTGGCCTCTCTTTCTATTTTATGGTGCATTTGGAGGGAGGGAAAAAAAGAAGAAGAGCTTTTGATTGAAGTAAAAGAACTTTATAGAGCATTAAAAAATGTGTTTATGAATACCTGTTTTGATTGGAAATCTAGGCATTTTAATCCAATTTTTTGTCATTCTCTCTCATGGGCGAAGCCTTCTTGACTTGTAACTTGGGTTTGGTAACATCTTTATGCCCTTTTAACAAATATTTGATAATTATAAAACAATAACAAAAACAGTTCAAGCTGTAAAGGCTTTGCTTAAATTAAAAAATAGAGATTACTCTTGTGATTTCTGCATCCTTTTTCCTGTAAAATTACTTATAGGACATATACATAACTATAATTAATTTTCCTCCTGGCATATGTGGACATGCATGCAACACCAAATGGTAACAGCATTTTGTGTCGCTCCTTGCGTTCTTTGCTTAAAAAGTTAGAGGTGGCACCAATTGACAAGATGCAGATAAGTTATCTAAATTACATTTATTATGTGCAATGAGGCTTGTTTATACATGAGTAGAGCAAGTGTTGATTGCATTCAGTACCTTTACATAACAATTGCGAAAAATCTGTAAAATTACTTCGTAATTTCACCTCTGTTTAATCGAGAATAGTAAATTCTTAGGCATGTGATCTAGTAAATGTATTTTGAGGTTTACTATGATAATAATTAGTTTCTGCTATAACAAGAGTGAATGATGGCTGTGTGTAAAAAGAGCTTAATTGAGGTTGAGATATATATGTTACTTTTAAGTAGCACCTGAGAATTTGCATCAAGATAGTGAGGAACCCAGACATGATTATGTATGATTTAAGGAGAATGTGGCACTTATGAGGCTCGAGTCAACTGCAATTGAAGGATTTCTATAGTTTGACCATGGATTAATTTGTTGTGCTATAATTCTTCAACTATTTCTTTGCCCCTATTTGGTTGTTCTATCTGGTTTTAAAGGAACTGGCTGTTTTCTTGATAGGTGATAGCACATCTTTTGAAGCCTCGTGGCTGGAAGCCTCCAGTTCGTCGGCAATTTTTCTTAGACTGCAATGAGATAGCTGATCTTTGTGACAATGCTGAGCGCATATTTTCATGTGAACCAAGTGTTCTACAGATTAAGGCTCCTGTGAAGATTTTTGGCGACTTACATGGGCAATTTGGGGATCTCATGCGCCTTTTTGATGAGTATGGTTCACCTTCAACAGCTGGGGACATTGCGTAAGTGTTCTATTTATTAGTGCTAGTGCACACACACAGATTCGTAGCTGTACATGCTAGCACATTCTAGTTCACAGGGTTTGAGAATCGTATTTAATTTCCCACCTAGGACGCCAGCACTTGCTAAACCTGGTCTACTTATGTTGCACAGCACCACATAATTCTGTTCTACTTGTTTGCTTTGTATAAATTCTTAAATTTTCCTTGTGCTTGTGCTAATATTTAGATTGATACGGACTTTCTTGGCATTGTTATGATAATATGATCTATTTTTGATGATTTAATTGATTCTAATAATTTTTTCTTAGAGAAAATTAGGACTTTTGGAATTATAGATTAGGGAGCATATTCAGTTTGCCAAATTGTTTCTGTTGAATAATTGGGTAAAATGGAAGACCTAAACTCAATGGTAGGTCTCTCCCTCTGTTTATAATACATGTCAAGTACAATTGGAATGACCATAATACCGTCACTAACTCACACTTATTACTAACCAAACTCTAAACACATAATAATAATGCAAAATGACTAAATAACCATTAACATTCCCCCTCAAGCTGGGGCATATATATCATATGCTGTTAGCTTGTTACAAATGAATTTCACGCGAGCACCTCCCAAGGCTTTAGTGAACAAATCAGGAAGCTGAAACTCAGACTTCACATGGGTGGTTGTAATGAGCTTTTGTACAAGTTTCTCTTGAATATATTGGCTATCAACTTCAATTTGCTTTGTCCGCTCATGGAAGACAGAGTTAGAGGCAATATGAATATCAACTTGATTATCACACATCAACTCCATAGGCTGAGAATGTGGGAAACCTAGTTCTTTCAACATGTTCTTTAGCCAAGCAAGTTCTCATGTAATGTGCGCCATTACCCTATATTCTAACTCAGCACTCGACCTGGCCACCACAATTTGTTTCTTACTTTTCCAAGACACCAAATTACCATCGACAAAGATACAATACCTGGTTGTGGATCTTCGATTGAAAGGTGACCCAACCCAATCTGCGTTTGTATATCCTAAATGTGAGTGTGACGCTGATCTTGATATAAGAGACCTCTCCCTGGTACACCTTTGAGATATCTCAAAATGTGAAATACTGCATCCCACTGACTTGTTCTCGGGGAATCAAGAAATTGACTCACAACACTTGTTGCGAAGGATATATCTAGTCGAGTGACCGTGAGATAATTCAACTTTCCAACAAGTCTTTGGTACCACAAATCACCTATATCTGGCACTAACTTACTATTGGGATCTATTGGTGTATCAACAAGTTTGGATCCCAACAGCCCCGTCTCATCCAAAAGATCAAGAACATACTTCCTCTAACAAGATAGTTCCCGTATGAGATCTCGATACTTCTATACCCAAGAAGTACTTCAATGGTCCCAAGTTCTTGTTCTGAAACTTTGTACAAAAAGCTTTAGGTCTTGGATGCCTCGATAATCATCACTAGTGATCACAATGTCATCCACATACACAATAAGCAAAATCCTACCAGATGGAGTATGATGATAAAATACAAAATGATTTATTGCACACTGATGGAGGCCAAACTCAAGTACTACAACACCAAAACGGTGAAACCATGGTCTTGGAGATTGTTTTAATCCATACAATGATTTCTTAAGTCAACATACTGAGCCTGACTCTCCCCGAGCAACAAAACCAGGTGGTTGCTTCATATATACCTCCTTATGAAGATCACCATGTAGGAAAGCATTCTTCACGTCTAACTGATGTAGAGGACAATGACAAGTGGTCGCTAACGAAATGAACAAACATACTGAGGCAAGTTTAGCGACCAGAGAGATTGTGTTTGAATAATTCAAACCATACACTTGAGTATACCCCTTAGCAACAAGGCGGGCCTTCAAATGAGTCATAAAACCATCAGGATTGACTTTCATAGTGTACACCTAGTGACAACCAACAACAGGCTTATCAGGAGGAAGAGGTACCAAATCTCAAGTATCATTATCATGTAGTACACGCATCGCTTCAACCATTGCTATACTCCACCAAGAATTGGGTAGGGCTTCAGAATTAGATTTTGGAATAGCAATAGAAGATAAGAGTACTTACAAAACGGTAATAAGAAGGTGACAAGAAATCATAACAAACACAGTTAGAGATCGGATGTTGAGTACAAGTGCGTTTACCTTTTCAAGAAGCTACAGGAGGATCAACATCATGGGAAATAAGATCATCTGATGAGGGAACTAGAGGCACATTAGTAGAATCTGGAGAAGGCATTTCCCCCTTGAATTGTCGTGTGTGTACCTGCAAATTGGGATGATCCAAACGACGAGAAGGACTCAAAATGGATGCAGATGTAGGAGGATTAGGCACAGATACTAAGTTTGGATCTAGAAGGCAAGGCAGAGGAAGGGACTCATCAAGGTCAACAGAACTCAAGGAGTCAAGGTAGTATGGTGTAGATTCAAAGAAAGTGATATCAGCAGAGACAGAATCAATGTAAAGTTGGACTATAACATCGATATCCTTTTTGAATATAGGAATAGCCTAGAAAAATACATTTGATAGCATGAGGATCCAACTTATTCATTCTTGAAGTTAATTGATAGATGAAGGACACAATCGAATATACAAGGAGGAAGGGAGAACAAAGGAACCTTAGGGAAGATAACTGAATATGCTATTTTACCGCTAAGGACAGAGGATGGCATTTTATTGATGAGGGAGGAAGTTGTGAGCACAATATCGCTCCAGAAAACTTTGGGGATGTTCATTTGATACAATAGGGTACAAGTGACTCTGTTACCCCATTTTATTTTGGAGTGCGGGCACAAGAGGATTGATGGATTATACTAGAGTTAGTCATATAAGTATTGAATTGGGTACCGAAGTACTCTTTAGCATTATTATTACGAAGTATCCTGACTGGCATACCCAATTGAGTCTTTATTTGGGAACAAAAGGCACAAAAAATATCAAACAACTTGGAATGATCTTTCATTAAGTATAACCAAGTCATCCTAGAATAGTCATAAAAAAATGTAACAAAGTACCGAACCCCAACTTTGATGTGACACAAATAGGACCCCAAATGTTGGAATAGACTAGCATGAAAGGACTAACCACCCATTTGTCAACTTGAGAAGAAAATGGAACATGGTGATGCTTGTCCAATTGAAAAGACTCACACTCAAGATTAGACATAGAACTCAATGTAGGAACTAGCTACTTCAACTTGTCCAAGGACGGATGACCAAGGCGACAATGGATTTGAAGTGGTGTAGCTGCGACTATGCAGGCAATGGGTGGAGAAGGCAACTCAAAGTAGTAAAGTCCAGAAGCCTTACGTCTTGTGCCAATTGTCTTTCTCGTCTTTAGATCCTGAATAACCACAAATTCAGTAAAGAATGTGACAAAGCAATTTAGTGACTTTGTAAGCTTACTGACACGAGTTTGAAAGGAGATTTAGGAATGTATAAAGTAGAAGAAAGAGAGATAGAAGTAGGATTTTCTGTTCCTATGCTTTTAACAGCAATAGTGGAGCCATCGGCAAGGGTAACTTAAGGTAGATTTTTAGGGTACTCAGAAAACAAAATCAATAACCCAAGGACTAGTAGGAAGGATGCCAAATGGCATAGAGACTATAGGATTACCTTCTTGGGCAAAATACACAAGGTGATAACATGCTTATTGAGAGGATTGGTACTGTAGAAACCTTGAATATTCCTTCTTTGATAGAGTCACAGTATGCGGTTCACTCAAACAAGTGACTAACAAAGGAATCATACTTTTGGGATTTGCAAACTCCCTTCCAACATTCACAAACTCAGGCCAATGATTATAAGATTTTCCGGAACAATTGGAACAACCACAAACAAGGTGACCTACTATGAACAAGTCACAAATAAATCAGCACAAGGCTGCCACAGCACCAAGCAACTCAGACGCAGCCCCAAGAAAGCAACACACATCACTAGAACACTTGGAGAGGTGAACCACAGAAACTACCATGGGCAAATCACCAACAAACTTATATAACACTGCCACAGCTTCACAAAAACAGCTTATGAGCACTGCCACTGATCCAAGAAAGTCACCAATGACTGTTACTAATACCGAACAACAACTAACGAATTATCACGAGTGCATGGTCACAAAAAAGACTGGATCTTTGAGCAAAACACATGTCCAACAGCTTGATATTTTGATATGTGGAAAGAATTAGGACATTAAATTAAAAAAAACACAGAAAATCCCACTGTTTCAGACCCAATAAATTCAATAGCCATTGATAAAGAGCTTCATGAAGCCTCAAACAACCATTCCTTAGGTGCTGCGCATGAGCAATTTAAAAAGGTGAGATCTTAGGCAAAATAATATCATGAAAAACTCCATTATCATGTTAATATAGGGATTGGATCACTGCTGGATGATTTCAGGTCAAAGCCATGCTTGAAAGTAGCTTCACGTGCTGGTGTGTGGGGTTGGCCCTGGCAGCCTTTGACCAGAGCGTGAGGATGCATGGGACACTGCCTGGAGATGGGATTTCTGTGGTTTGCAGATCAGCAGTGTCTGTGAGTGACTATGGTGTTGTTTTTGCAAAATCTGTTGTAGATTTGCATGTTCTCATACTGGCAGTGTCGCCTTGAAAATTCTAGCAACTGGTCTGCCTTTCTGCTGTTGCTGGCTGTTTTATAGAGTTATAGTATTGCTGGAAATTCTTCTATGATGGTAGATATGCAGCGGATTTTGGGTTTTAGGCTTTGGTTTTGATGGTGGTGGTAACAATTAGGGTTTAGGTTTCAGAATCATGCTCTAATACCATGTTGAATAATTGGGTAAAATGGAAGACCTAATCTCAATGGTAGGTCTCTCCCTCTATTTATAATATATGTCGAGCACAATTGGAATGACCATAATACCCTTATTAACTCACACCTATTACTAACCAAACTCTAACACATAATAATAATGCTAAACGGCTAAATAACCATTAACAGTTTCCATGTTGATAAATAATTAAATAATCATGGATTGTAGCTGTCAACAATGTGTGTGTGTGTGTGTATTGGTAAATAGAAGTTTATTAGAAAGAAAAATGAATCACATGAAAAGAAACAAAGACAGCAAGTAGAAGAAGGCATATTTCAACAAGTGAAAGGATACAAAAATGAGAAGGAAAAAAAACTACAATACAACTCTAGTATCTGTATAACTTTTAAAATTTTTACTTTTGAAAGCTCCAAGTTAAATGATGTGGGACTATCTCCATAGTATAATTTGTATTGATGGGAGTAAGCTTTCCAGATTTCCACGGGATTGGAGGAATATGTTGGCTTGATTATTCTTCCCCCGCACCCCCTGTTGTTTTTTGTTTTTTTCCCTCTGGTTTGTTCCAGAATTTTTTCAGGAGATGTCTTATTCTTCTTTTTGTAATTGCTTCAACTATTTATTAAATCTCTTCTTTTGCTATATAAAAAAAATCTCTATAGTATATCTATCCATGTTTTCTGTCTTGTTTACACTTTTTTTTTGTTTTCCGACATTGTCATCTGGCAGTAACAGCATATTAAGCTTGTCAATTGTTTATTGAACTTTGTTTGAATGGCCCATGTCCAAACAATGTGTTACTGTCATTGTAGAAACAAGCTTGTGCATTTGCATATTTGCATACCAAAGTCCTTCAATCCATGTTTTCCATTTTCAGTTCAATTTTTCAAAACCTTAGAATACCTTGCATTTTCTTGTGATTTTTTAGTTCATTAAATTGTCTACATGCATCAATAAGATTATCCGACTTCCAGTGTCTGAAGTTTAATTAAAGTTTGCTTACAAACTGTGCTTTGTAGGCCAGCCTTGGTCTTAGAGTTCTAGTTTTTTGCTGGAAAATGTTCATCCATTTTCACTGTTACCTTTGGTTTTCCTAGGCTTCATGACTTCATCTAGTACGAAAGAAATAATGAATTGCTGCAGGAAAGTGCCTAATTTTGTGATTTTAGAGGCCCCCCCCTCCCCTCATACATTCATTTACACCGAAGTATATAGCTACTGAACGTCTCTCAAATTTCACTGCACAGCTTTAAACTCATGTTTCCACTCCACTTTATTCTCTTCTTACTGTGTTACAGCTTCAAACTTCAACTAGAAATTTATTAAACCCACCAGAATTTCTTAATTTTACATTACAACAGAGAAAATACTGGTTGAGTTTCTTTGGAGGCTTATCTTGTCATCTGCAATAATATTGAGGTCTAAATCAAGCTTTCTTAATTTATATTCTTTGCTAACTTTTTGGGCTTTAATTCGGGTTAATGTCTGACCAATCCTCTCTGGAAATTATTTTGTGTGGAATTATTCATCTTTGCTAAGTATTCTTGATTTTATGTGAATTTTCTTTTCAAGTTGATTTTTTTGTCAGTTATTTTGCACTCCTTTACATCATGCAATGTATTTTCTTTTTTTAAACTCTTTTTCTCCAATGTCCTTTCAAAGTGGATTTAGATTACAAAGAGCTATAATTTTTCTGTAAAATCACATTTTGGAGCATGCATGGAAGCTTGTTCATGACTGTAGCAATCCAGTAGTGAACTAGCTTGAGATGATACCTTTTACTAGTTGACAACATGCATATCTATTTGCTTATGTATTTTTATTTTGGATCTCATTTTTTCTACTGTATTACCATTGATCCAGGTTTCACAATCACTCTTTCATGATGATGAGTATCTGCAATTCTGCAGACAGTTCATGTTTACTATGTTGCATGCAATTTTCTCCTTTTATATGATATGCTAATTTTGCATGAATGACTATCAGATATATCGATTATCTCTTCTTAGGAGATTATGTTGACCGTGGACAGCACAGTCTGGAAACTATAACTCTTCTCCTTGCATTGAAGGTTTGACTTGGCCTTGAGGTTTTGCCTATATCATTTATGGCTTGTATGCGTAATTCCATTTTTATGTATTGAGGTCTGGTGATATGAGCATTTTCTTTTTATAGGTTGAATATCCCAACAATGTGCATTTAATTCGTGGGAACCATGAAGCTGCAGATATTAATGCTCTCTTTGGATTTCGGATCGAATGCATTGAGCGCATGGTATGATTTTTGTATGCACAAAAGGATCTTGTGTTTTGTTATGTTTTTAGCTTCTTGTTGCAGCTACCAACTTCATGGCATGATGGACAGGGCGAGAGAGATGGAATCTGGGCGTGGCATCGGATAAATCGATTGTTCAATTGGCTTCCCCTTGCAGCTCTAATTGAAAAGAAAATCATTTGTATGCATGGTGGTATTGGTCGGTCAATAAATCATGTGGAACAGATTGAGAATATTCAGCGCCCTATTACAATGGAAGCAGGCTCAATTGTTCTTATGGATTTATTGTGGTTAGTGCATGTCTATGCAAACTAAACCATTCAAGTTTGGTGCTTTTAATGAGGTTATTGTATCTCATTGATTTTTTCAGCAAGTTCTGTGTGTCATCTTCTATTTACAGGTCTGATCCAACAGAAAATGATAGTGTGGAGGGACTGCGACCAAATGCTAGGGGACCGGGGTTGGTTACTTTTGGGGTTAGTATTTTTTTGTTTGATCTTGTGCTATATTTGTCAATCATTTTTTTCATCCATGCATATGCCATCTTTATGTTTCACAAATAAATATCCATGTGATTACTAGTGGAAATCTTCTTTTCATAATAAGGAATGTGATGGAGGGTACTGAATGGAAAAACTGACATATCTGTTGGATGCATTATAACATCATGGAAATTTTGAATACTTATTAGAAATAGCAGTGGCGTGTGAATTTGCTTGTGAGAATTCAGAAAATGCTAAGAAAAATCAGAGAGTTAAATTTAAATTAATGCCCCAAAAGAAATAGAAAAGAACGGGGAAGGGTTGCATGCATCACAACTGTGCTCTGTTTGAATGGAAAATACATTGCCTGGCTGGTAGAGAATTTGGGGTCCTATTTGGTTAACTTTTCAGATACAATCATCTGTATTTGATTAGTCATGTTTGCAAAAATATTTTTAAGATTTTATCCTAAAATACCCTGTTTTATGATTCTATATATGTATGTGTGTGTATTATTTATTTATTTATTTATTATTTATTTTTGTGAATTTGGATACAATACAAATGTCCCTTCCTCCTCTCCCTTTAGTCATGTTCCACCTTCTCCGTTTTCCCTCATCAGCAGCCACCAGTAGTTGACCTCCGCCAACTGCCACCACCCACTGTTGCCAACTGTTGCTGGTGGCAGACTGCAACTGTTGTTGCTGCCAGATGCACTCTTCCTTCTCCCTCTCCCAACATAGATGTTATATAATTGACATTTCGTCTTCGGGTAATGTACACCCCCCCCCCCCGGCGCGCGGGGCGGCGCCCCAAAAGAAAATGATACGAATATTTACGAAAGGCCGTAGAATTTTTCCTTAGAATTAAAATTTAGCTGAAGGAAATCTTTTTTTCTTTGCCTTCAGGTTTACCGGCTTTGGTGAGATAGCATGAGTTTAAGTTTTACTCATTATGTAATATTTAAGTCTACATTAGCTTTTTTCTATCAAAAAATAAAATAAAAAGAACTTCACATTAGTTGTATGTAGGACTAGTTCAGTTCATAAGCATAAGCAATTCTATGTCCAAACTGAGACTTAACTGATCTAATCCATTCTCATAAAAAAGGTTCCAGGGTGCAAAAAACTGGGCTTAGTTGATGAGCTTGTATACTGAAGGCTAGTATCCTCAACCATGGGTGAAGTGCATTGCCATGCATATTTCATTGTGTTTGACTCACATGTTTCCAATGAATTGCTTCCCCCAACCATCCTATTTGTTCTTGTATTTATCATTGGTGGTTTTCCATCCACGGTGGGGCTGAATATAGCTGGTAGATTCTGTTGCTTCCCCTTCCTCAAATAGTAACCATATAAATGTTATTGTTAATTAAAAATAAAAACTGTGCGGACATTATTGGTTCATTTGTAATCCTGGCTTCACTCTTGTCCACAACAACACACATTTATAGTGCTCTTCCTAATGGAGAGAGTCTTAAAATGTGACAATCTTAGCAATGACTGGCTTTAGAAGGACTGGCGCAAGATAGGGAGTTTGGAGAATGGTTCTTGATACTCTTTCCTTTTTGGTTTTGTTTTCTCACCAACCAAACAGGTCCCTCGTTGAACTTCCTTTCATCCCTTTGTTTTCCTTTCTTTTCTCCCAAAGACCCAAACAAATTCAAGGATTCTTGTTTCTACAGCCCTAAAATCATGAAGAAGCAATAAAGATTTTATGGGTTGAGAAATCTTGTTTCTTCAATATTCTTGGATTTTGAATCTTGAATTTAGATTGAAGAATTTTGCAGTCCCTCATTGCTTAAATATTCTTTGATAGATTTTTGTTAGTAGCATCAAAATTTCCTGCGGCAAAAGGTATATATTTTAGTATTTTTCAAGCGGTTGTCATTTCCTTTTTAGTTTCAATCACCGGTGAGACTTAATATATGCATTTTTGTGTTTTTTGTGATTTTAATTTGCATGTTTTGGAATATACTAAATTTTTTAAAAAGTACTATTGCATGATTTTTTAATTGTAGTCTAGGTTTATTCACACTCAAAATTGTATGTTTTAAATTTTTTTAATGCATTTGTATTAAAAATGTTGTGTGGGGTTTCTACTAGTTGTAGGGTGTGATTCAAACTTTTGTCTACATGAAAAAAAAAAAAAAAAGAAAAAAAAAAGAAAAAGAAAAAGAAAGAGCAAATGTGTACTTTGCTTGTATAACACAAATTTTTTGTACATTGCTAGTCCCAAGCCCGGATAAAGGAGTAGGGTTGTGTTAGGTAGCTTACAATCAACATAAAATTTTGTTAGATTTTATTATCATGAATTCTTCAATAGACCGGGTGAGTATAAAAGAGAGAGGATAAATAAGTTAGCACAAGAAACTAAGATTAGTTTATCAACTTGGAATATAGGGATTATTATGAGGAAAAGTACGGAAATAGTGAAAATAATGTTTAGGAGAAAAATTAACTTAATTTGCCTTCAAGAGACGAAATGGGTAGGAGAAAAAAACTCAAGAAATTGAAAAATCAAGATTTAAACTTTGGTACACTAGTAAAGAGAAACATAAAAACGAGATGGGTATTATTGTAGACAAATACCTAAAAGATAATTTAGTAGATGTTAAAATAATAGGGGAATAAGATCATTAAAATTAGGATACCTTTAAGCTTGGAGATAGTGAACGTCATTAGTGTGTACGCTGCTCTAATAGTACTAGTAGAAAATATTGAAAGACAATTTTGAGAAGATATGAATAGTATTTTACAAAGGATACCAATGTCTGAAAGGACATTCATAGGAGCTGATTTGAATGATCACATTGGAAAGGATATGAGAGAATACATGGAAGCCACGGATCTGGAGATAAAAATGAGGCCAATGATACAAGCTTAGATTTTTCCATGTCTTACGATTTGGTTATATTGATTACTTGTTTTATAAAAAGAGAAGAACACTTAATAACCTTCAAGAGTGTGCATAATAAATGTCAACTAGATTTCTTCTTAATTAAGAATGGGGATCGTCTATCTTGTAAGGATTGTAAAGTTGTTTTAGGTGGAAGTTTGACTATACAACATAGAGTCTTAGTATTAGGTAGAAGGGAGATAATATAGTAAAATCTAAAGATAAAATGATCAAAGAGTGTGATTGGACAGTAGGGGATAAACTTGATGCAAATATTGTTTGGAATAAAATGACAAATTCTATCATGAGGATAGCAAAAGAGGTTTTAAGTGAATTCAAAGGAAGATACTTGGGTAGTAAAGAAAGTTGGTGATGGAATCAAGACGTCCGGAAAGCTGTCAAGACAAAAAAAAAATTAGTATAAAATATGAAGAAATTGTAGAAATATAGAAAATCTTGAAAAACATGAAGAAACAAGAAAAAAATGCCAAAAAAAAAAAGAAAACTATTAGTGAAGCTAAATATAGAGCTTATGATGCTTTATATACTAAACTAGATACAAAAGAAGAAAAATACATTTATAAACTTGCCAGTGTTAGAGAAAGAAAATGCAAAGATTTAGGTGATATAAAATTTATAAAGGACGAGAATGATAATTTCTTAATTAGAGAAGAAGACATAAAAGAGAGGTGACAGAAATGCTTTGATAAGTTGTTTAATGAAAACCAAAATGAAAGATTGAACTTGGAAGTGAAAAATGAGGAGAAGACTAAAAATAGAAGATTTGTTTGCAAAATTAGTCCTTAAAAGTTAAGATGACATTAAAAAAATGAAAAGTGGGAAATCTATAGGACCAAATAAAATACCAATTGAAGTTTGGACATGTTTAGGGGATAAAGGAATTAATTGATTAACTAATCTATTCAACCCTATTATAAAAACCAAGAAAAATCCAGAAGAATGGAGGGAAAGTACATTAGTACCTTTGTACAAAAATAAAGGCGATATTCAAAACTGTAATAACTATCTTGGAATTAAGATTATGAGGCATATGATGAAAGTATGGGAAAAGGTAATTGAACATAGAATAAGATTAGAAAAGAAGATTTATGAAAATCTATTTGGTTTTATGCCGGGGAGATCAACAAAAAAAGGTATTTATCTTTTAAGAAGTTTAATGAAAGAGTTTAGAGAAAAGAAAAGGGACTTGCATATGGTTTAAATTGACCTAGAGAAAACTTATGATAGAGTACCTAGAGAAGTTCTTTGGTGGGTCTTAGAAAATAAGGGAGTTTGTAGTAGATATACGAAGGTCATTAAGGATATGTATGATAAAGTAGTGACTAGCGTTAGGACTGTAGGAGGTGAATCTAAAGATTTTCCAATCATAGTAGGTGTACATCAGGGTTTTACTTTGAGTCCTTATCTTTTTGCTTTAGTAATTGATGAACTAATTAAGAATATCCAAAATGAGACCCCTTGGTATATGTTTGTTTGCAGATGATATCGTGTTGATTGATGATAGTAAGAGCGAGTGGAATTTAAGCTAGAACTTTGGAGAGCGACATTAGAGTCTGAAGGGTTCAAGATAAGTAGGAATAAGATATAGAATGTATGAAATGTAATTTTAGTGATGTAAGGAGTAAGCAATAGAGAGAATTAAACTTGGTAATTAAGAGATTAATAATACTAATAGATTTAGATATCTTGGATCCATTATGCAAACTGAAGGGGAAATTGAAGAAGTTGTAGTACATATAATTAAAGTAGGCTGGGTAAAATGGAGGAGTGTGTCAGGTGTGTTGTGTAATTGTAGAATACCCTTAAAATTAAAAGGAAAATTTTATGAGATGGCTAAAAGGTCATGCTTTATGGTTCAAAATGCTGCGCAACTAAGAAACAAGATGTACAAAAAAATAAAAGAAGTTGAGATGTGAATGTTAAGGTGGATGATTGGTTTAACATTAAAAGATAAAGTAAGAAATGAACATATACGTAATAATTTAGGCATAGCACCAGTTGAAAACAAGATAAGGGAGGGGCGGTTTAGATGGTTTGGGCATTTGAAGTGCAAGCCTAGTAGAGCACTTGTAAGGAGAAGTGTATTAGTTATTGTGTTTGACATGAAAGGGGGTAAGGCTAGGCTAAAATAATTTGGAATGAGGTAGTGAGGAAGAATTTAATAGCCCTTAATCTAATAGAGGAAAACGTTCATGATCGAGTGAATTGGCGGAAAACAATTAATGTAGCCGACCCCACCTAGTGGGATGTAAGACTTCTTCTTCTTGTTTCTTGGTCCTCTTTCACTAGGGTGTTAAAGCGATTTCTTCGGTATCATATTTCACACAATTGGTCTGCAACTTCTTTCTCCTTCCCAGAATTCCTTGATTTTATCAAATTATTTATTGAGTTGAATACCCGTTTTTGAATCTCTGATATTTTGTATTATATCATTTGTCAACATAAAATACATTTATATTCTTAACAAGTGACTTATTTAATTATTTCCTGAGTTCCTATTTATCCACTCCAGAATTTCTTTAGCTGATTGTCATGTATTGAATTGAATACCCATTTTTTTAATTTCTGGTATTTTGTATTTTGTATTTTGTTATGTGTGTAACATGACCCCATCTAATGGGACTTCAGGTTTGTTTTGTTGTTGCTGTTGTGTAACATAAGATACATTTATATTGTTAACTAGTGGCAGTCATTTAATTAAGTTTCAATTAGTTGCTGCATAGCTTGCATTTAAAATTATGGTTTTGAAAGTATATATTTCTAAAAAGTATGATAGTTAACTGCCTTGTTTAAGTAGGCGGAGGATGTTTCAGCTGAAAAATGAAATATAAATAGAAATTTCTAATCTCCTCTAAGGATGAGTTATATATTAACATGTTTTCTGGCATGTTGAATGTGAATAATTCCACAATTTGAGTATATTCTGTTTTTAGAAAATGTTTCACATATATTGTCAGATACTGACAGCTTGTCTTATAATCTGTTTTAAGCAATTACTTCTGGTCTCTCTCACTCTCTATCATGAATATCCTCAGTCATCTGTTTTTTGCTAGCATGTTGCTAACCTGCATTATCTCATACATTTCTTGGGACAGATTATGTCTTTACTTTCAAGGTTTAGGTGATGAATTTTCGTAAGATAATGGGACCATGGTTTTTGTGCTGACAATCTTTACATGATTATTGTTTTCTATTTTTTTTTTTTTTCATGCAATGAATTCTTTGGGATAATAACCATCACTTTGTCAAAAATGTTTTTTTCTCTATTGCAGCCTGATCGCGTCATGGAGTTCTGCAACAACAATGATCTCCAATTGATTGTTCGTGCTCATGAATGTGTGATGGATGGGTTTGAGCGTTTTGCACAGGGGCATTTGATCACTCTTTTCTCAGCCACCAATTACTGTGGTGTGTGTGTTTTCTATGCATCCGTCTACAGTGCTGTTGCATTACATGAATGATTTGGTGCTTAAAAAGTTTGGTTTTTGAACATTTCTACAGGTACTGCAAATAATGCAGGAGCAATCTTAGTTCTGGGTAGAGACCTTGTTGTCGTCCCAAAACTTATTCATCCATTACCCCCAGCAATTTCATCACCAGAAGCTTCACCAGAACGTCATATAGAAGATACATGGATGCAGGTGTTGCTGCCATCTTAAAATTTTTGCACTTCTATGAGTTTCTTGTATGCGCCTCTTTCTGGGATTTATCCTCTTTATTTTTTTTCTGAATCAGGAGCTCAATGCTAACAGACCACCAACACCAACTAGAGGCCGCCCTCAAGTTGCAAATGATCGGGGTTCTCTTGCTTGGATTTAATACATACATTGAGATTGTTTTGTCTGTTCTCATTCCTGGCTCATGCCACCAACCAGAATTTCTGTTCTGTATAGAGCATGATGCCATGTACACGACTTCCTGAAACTTGTGGTCTTTGTTCCCGATGGTGGTGTGAAGGCTTCCTGGACACTCCGTTTTTTGCCAATCAATCAGTAGGCCCTGAAGCAGTGAAGATGAGAGTTCAAAAAGGATGTTGCAGGCGGCAGTTTAGTTGACTTCATTTGATGTGCTAAAAGTTGGCAGTTCGGGAAACCCCAAAAGATGCCTTTGTACATTGAGCCACGGGCAGGTAGAAGTTACAGTTTGGTTGTTTCTTCCATCGGGTTGGTAGTGCTGGGTATTTTTCTCATTAGTTGAATATATTTTTTATTCCTCCTGTTAGGTTATTATTTTTCTTTTAAGGAGACATGAGGTCTCTATATGTGATGGTGAGGAAAAAAAATATATATATACATACATATAATGTTGAAATCTTTGTGGGCTGCAATGTATCATAGAAGTGTTGCTTTCTGTAATTTTTATTTCTGCCCTGTACAATGTAACTTTTTTGTGTGAAGGCAAGGAACTCTTTTCCTCTTTTTTTTTTTTTTTTTTCTTTTGCTGGGCCTGAAAGGTGGGAGAGGGTATGAATTGTGGGTATGGCAGTAGAATTTTGTCTTATTATGCTGCAGAAACTAGTTCGCTTCTCAAAATTTCAAGGCTAATATTTGACATAGCATCTATATCTGGCATGGTTTGTATTTGTAACAATTTGGTAGTCCCAAGCAAGAAAGCATGGCAATAACAAGCCTAGCTGGGAGGTTGCCACACCCTCTTTGGTTTGCAGAAAATATTAGTGACTGATTCCAATTTCTCTCTTCGCTAGCAATTTTTGAAGATTAGAATGTGCGGTGCACCAAACATTTTTTGACATTTTTGTAGTAATATGATGAAAGAGTGAATGTAATAGAAGTTACGTCTTTGGTTTGCAGAAAATATTAGTGACTGATTTCAGCGTCTCTTTTCACTAGCAAATTTTGAAGATTAGGATGTGCGGTGCACCAAACAATTTTGACATTTTTATAGTAATATGACGAAAGAGTGAATGTAATAGAAGTTGTGTTTTTTGGTTTGCAGAAAATATTAGTGACTGATTCTAATTTCTCTATTCAGTAGCAATTTTTGAAGATTAGGATGTGTGGTGCACCAAAACATTTTTGACATTTTTGTAGTAATATGATGAAAGAGTGAATGTGATAGAAGTTGCGTCTTTGGTTTGCAAAAAATATTAGTGACTGATTCTTATTTCTCTATTCACTAGCAATTTTTGAAGATTAGGATGTGCGATGCACCAAACATTTTTGACATTTTTGTAGTAATATGATGAAAAGAGTGAATGTAATAGAAGTTGCTTTGATTTGCAAAAATATTAGTGACTGATTCTAATTTCTCTATTCACTAGCAATTTTTGAAGATTAGGATGTGCGGTGCACCAAACATTTTTGACATTTTTGTAGTAATATGATGAAAGAGTGAATGTAATAAAAGTTGCGTTTAGGTAGGAATGATTTAAAAATAATTGTGCGTGCAAAAGTTTGCATTATGTCATCTAATATGTGTGGATTAAAGTATGGTAAAATCTTTTGAACTGGCCATCCTGTGCATTTAATGTCAAGATATTAATAAAGTGTTATATTAAAAATTATATTATGATTTCATTTTTAAATAAGTATTATTTTCAGGTGTTTCTGCTTCTGAAAAATCGACCCCCTTGAAGGAAATTTCATTGTAGCTAGAGTATGCAAGTGAAGTGGTTCAGAAATAACTTCGATGGCCGGGAATAATATGCTTCTACCTCATGTGCACCCTATACTGAAGGAAAAAGTGCAGCAAAGGCATTAATTTATTTTTTTTTTCATTTTTCACCATCTACTGACAATATTAGGCTGCCAATCCGTGAAACCAGAATATGCTCTCAAATCCCAAACGATCTCTTCATGCAGGTCTCCTAAAACTCAATAGATTAATATATTATAGTATTACACAATAATCATATTTAATCGTATTAATCTCGACAAAGGCCAATACCCTTGAGAGGATGTTGGTTCACTTAATGAGCCAAGCTACTAAGCTAATGTCCAAACAATACCAGTATCCTTTTTACACACGACCGAGCTCTTGATACAACTTTCAAAGCCTTCCTATTCAGCTGCTCAGCAATCATAAGTACTAACCTAATCCCCCATTTAACCTCGTTTCACAGGCCTTTGAACATAAGATTTGTTGGGGTCTTCTGTCTTGAGCTTTGGGGGTCGAATCTCTCCCTTCTTACCCTGAAGACATAGATAATAATTTCAGGTCACTCTTAATTCACATCTATGGAGACAACATATGTGCGAGCAGATCAATTATCAGATGCAGTGGGATTTAGCATATTTTCTCACCTTCTTTCCACCCTTCATAAAATCTCTCCAGCTGGAAACCTAATAATAAAAAGGAAATCATTAGGCCAAAAAGGATGGATCAAAGGAACCATTGCACACCCTACCAAGGTGGGAATTATAAATATAAAATAAACATTATAAAATTAAAATAATAATAAATACCCAATGCTAAAATGATCCCCGAGTACAAAAGCGTGTAGGAATGAATGTGCACATAAAGAGATACGTCTTATAGTAAAATTATTAAAATAAACGTTTTATTAATGCAACAATTATCCAATGCTGCTTTAAAGGACACTAAAAAGACAAAAAAAGAACTTGTTCCCATCAGAAGTTCAGTAGACTGACATGTAGTGGATGCATCTATGAAAAACGTTTGGTCAGGTTTATTTATGAGGAAAAAGTAGTTCCAAATCAAGCCTACATGGTCCCACAAAAATGGAAGTGAAAACCTACCTATATACTATCCTAGGAACTGAACCAACCTGGATTTGGCTTCTGGGCGAACTGCCTTCTTTTTTGGTGGAATTAAAGGCCCAACAGTTGGCCCAAACAAGTAAACAGTGACCAAGGAACCATGGAAAAAAGAAAAGCATTCAAACAATGAAACAGATACAAAATTGAAAACACAACATAATGAGGCCAAAGAGCAGAAACGTTCAAGTAAAAGAAAAAAACAAAAGAAATATATGAATACATAAAAAGAATGTGCACATGTGCATACAGAGAGAGAGAGAGAGAGAGAGAGGTGTGCAGGCTGGCTAGATGGAGAAACTAGAAGGGGATAGCTCTAAGAACAGTAGGGCTACAACCTAAAGGAACAACCAACATGATTCGTAACAACAAACTCTGCCATAACAGGATGCTGGGAAGGAATGTTAGAATCCCACATTAATGCTAGCACGTCTAGTCTAGCAATTAAAAAATTACTCAACCCCATCAGTGTACATCTTTATGAGAAAGAAGGCGATGTGTTCCCTGCTCTAGGATAGGATTCATTACGTGGCTTTGTTTTAGTCTTTAGCAGCTGGATGTTTTAAAGGGATGTACTCTTCATATTCAGTTTCTTTAGTGTACTCTTCATATTCAGTTTCTTTAGCAGCTTATTGCAGTTTTTCTTTAATTGTTTACTTATTGTTCCTTGAAGGATTTTGCATTCTCCTTATTGTACCTTCTCTCTTCTTAAATGAAATCTCATCCTTTTGTATCCCAATAGAGTAGGAACGATGGCTATTTGAAAAGTGATAATTCAGTTCAGTCTTATATGTATATATAAAGGGTATCTTACATTTGTAAATAATGAATGAAAAAGTTTATGGAAGTGCTTTCACAAGCAAAAATGTTGCGTAGCAGCTGTAGCCCAATGGCACAGAGCCTCACAGGTGTAATTCCTTCTATGCTAGCACTTGAGAAAAAAAAAAAGGTTAAATCTGTCATAGAATTTGAGAATTCAGAATTTGAATCCGTGGATTTCCCATAAACTTGCTTGAACAAGACAAGCCATGTTATTCCACCAAGTCTTTGGGTCCTAATATTTAGATTTGGTACAAATGCCTTCGAAAATCAAATGTTGAATGTTTTTTTAAAATATGAAAAATACTAAAGCTTATGATTCTGAGGAAAGGAACCCTATCTTATTTTCCTTTTCAATCAATAAAAACTTCTATTAGTATGAATATGGAGTATATGAATATGTATATTGAAGAAAAATATAAAACCGGAGATTTAACACAAGAGGTAGATAACATAAGGACATGGGAAATACATGAGGAAATGGATGGTCCATGGTTCTTAAATGTGGTCATGGTAGCATTGCACAATTGTTGAACCAGTCAAGCATTCTCTTAAAATTCTCATTGAATTGTTAGTTGTAATATATATTCCAATTTTTAATTGGTGTTATCGAAGTGTTGTTATTATGTTATAGTCAAGTGTGCCATTCCCCAAGTCCAACTTTATTTACATATTAATCAGCTTCAAATCGTCTAAAAATTCTTAATGTGCCTAAAGAGCATTTGCTGAAACCAATTTTCGTTATTTGATTGAATGCACTAATTCAACATGTGGAAGCAAACATAATTATGATCAAAGAAACAAAATACCTAAGGGGCTGTTTGGTATTGTTGTAAAAAATTATGAAAGTGAAATCTAGATATGTAAACTAAAAATTAGATCAAAAGCTAAAAATTGAAGACCAACAACCTATTTGGTTAATATTTCTAAAACTTAAAACAAATTAAAACCTTCTTTTGTTTTTTTTTGTTGGCTAAGCAAAACAAAGCTTAATTAAACAAATGTTCATTTTTCCCTTGAATCAAATAACAATTACCAAAAATGATTAAAATACTAAATTTTAAAATTTATAATTAAATAAAAATTATTATGATTATTTTACCTTATTATTATATTTCAGAATCCTTTTTTACAAGAATAATCTTGTTGCACATGACAATTATGAATAATAGTCAAATATTTTTTAAATAATTTTCTTATTTCTTTAATTCATTTTGAAAATTTATGGATATTTTATTATACTATAAATCCATATGATCATTTTATTTTAACAAAAAAATATGTATAAAATGAGTGATTTAACCCACAGAAACTAGAACAAAAATAGAAAACAACGTGATACCAAACCACCATAAATTGGGGAGATAAAGGGAGAGCAACAACCTTAATTAATACATCATGATCAAATAGGCAATAATCTAAAGGCTTATGGTTCAAGGTGGGGACTGCGGCAACAAGTTCTTCCACTGAACAACCAATGTTTATAGGAGATTCAACATTTGCATAGTAAGGAAATTAATGTGGGAATTTTAGAAGAGTGTGGGAAGTGGGAGTATCAAAGAAGGCATCTGCAAATTCAAGAAAAATCTTTACTCCTACTCTTGTGCTCCAGGATATCAGGTTGAGGGCATTACTTTCGGCACTGTCAACAATTATATTGCTTTGTGGCTAGGGAGCCTTTCAGTGAGGATGCAATCCTATATGCCTTGAAAAGACTCTTGTGGGGATAAAGCTCCAAGCCTAGATGGTTTCACCATGACTTTTTTCCAAGCTAATTGGGACTCTCTAAAATCTGATATTATAAATGTTTTTCACGATTTTTACGCCTTGGGCAGATTTTTGTGCAACATGAACTCTGCCTTTGTTGTTCTGATCCCAAAAAAGGCAGCTGCTTTTAAGTTTTAACATCAAAGATTTCCTTCCCATTGGCTTGGTGGGAAGTGGTAGAAAACTTCTACCTAGGTGCTCGCTTCAAGACTTAAAAAAGTGATCCTGAAAGTTACTGAGCAATACCAGCATGCTGAGCAGCCCTTGTCAGCCCTAATATATTTTGGATACTTGTTCCAGAGCTAGAAGAGGAGTTGTTATAAAACTTGGGATGAAATAGCCTTCAATCATGTTTGTTAGGATTTTCTTCTCTCTGTCCTTGAAAACCTTGAGGGTTCTTGAAACTTATAGTGCAACGCATTGAACAATGTATAACTACAATGTCCTCAATTCTTGTTAGTTGCAACCCCGGGGATTTTCCATTCTTCCAGAAGTTTGCAGCAAGGAGATCCCCTGCCAGATTCTCCTCAGGCTTTTCATTATTGCAATGGAAGTTTGTCTGTTGCCACAAGAAGTCACAAGGGCAAGACTTTCAAGGGGGATGTGCACGAGACAGAGAAAGGGAAATTGAAGTGTTATTCCTCCACTTTGTGGATGACACTATAATCCTGGGGGCACAGGCTCCCCAAATCCTTAATTCGTAGTGCTTGTTTTTACTCTAAAATTCGAGAAAGGCTGAGTTTATCCCCATTGAAGATGAGGCTCAGGACACTTAATTGACAGGTATCATGGGCTGCAAGCTGGGGACCTTTTCTTTGAACTATTTAGGGGGTGCAAAGTTCAAGGAAAAAGGTCTAGGAGACTATTGTTCAAGGTTTGAAAAAAGTTGGCTAGAAACAACAATCAAGGTGGAAAGCTCTGGCAGCATATTATTTTAAGGTTTTAAAAAAATGTTGGCTGGCTGGGAACAAAACTCTATCTAAACATGGAAGACTCGCCCTCAAAGAGCATTCTCTCTAATCTCCTGATGTACTACAAGTCCCTCTTCCCATTTCTTGCTCAGTGGCCAAGAGACCGGAAAAATTTGGGGGAGGTTTTCAAACACACTTGGTTAAATCTCCCACCCTGATCAATAAAGCCCTTCTCAAAAAATGGTTATAGAGATTCATAAGTGAGGGAGCTTTTTTTGGAGACATGTTATTACTTCAAAATATGGCCTTGATCACAATCTTCAGAAATGGGGGATAACTCTGGTTAACAGATGTAACTTTAAGGAAGATGCTGAATCTCTGGACTACATTGCTTTTCACTGCCACTGAACTAGAAATTCTGGAATTTGGTTACTGTTCTGTCTTGGCCAGCATTGCCTACAGCTGAGATAATGCAAAAAGACATCTGGCCCTGGAGAAGTATTTCATCCAACAGTGAAAGGAAAAATGCTTAGACCTTGATCCCACTCGTCATTTTTGGGTAGTGTAGTGGGAGAGAAACACGAGCTTTTGAAGAAACACAAAGCTTGGTATTGTTTTGATTGATAAAACTAAAGGTGGAGTACCTAAGTTAGAATTATGGAGTAGGACTACCGGAGAAAAGTTTAAATTTAATTGTCAAGAAATTAATAGCACTAATAAATTTTGGTTCCTTGGATTTATTATGCAATCTAAAGGGGAAATTGAAGAAGATACAATACAAAGAACTAAAAGCAGATTGGGAAAAATGAAGAGGTGATTCAGGTGTGTTGTGTGATTGTAGAATGCCATTAAAATTACGAAGACAGTTCCATAGGTTGGTTATTAGGCCAACTATGCTAGATGGATCAGAACGTTGGCAGCCAAGAAACAACATATCCAAAAAGTAAAAGCTGCTGAAATGAGAATGCTAGGAGGATGAGGATTCATGTAGTGATCCACCAAGTAGGGGGGCTTGAGACTTGTTTGTTGTGGCTGTTGTTGTCCCAAGATCCTAGTATCCCCTTGGTATCTCAAGGTGAAATCCCCCACTTTTCCATCTTTCAATTGACATTTCCCAGCATCCTTCAAATCTAAATTTCAATTTTCAACCTTAAATGGTGTACATAAAAAATAAAACATCCTATGGCTAGTAAGAATTATGAGAGCAGGGGTAATATTTCACAGCATAAAAATGGGAAAACAAATAGATGGCAATAAATTTAAGACATTCCAGTCCCAATAAAGACACATACATATAATAATTAAGATAAGAAAAGTGAAAATAAACAAACCCGCTTTTCTCTTGACCCTTCCCATTGCTCCTCATGCTCACGTTTTCTCTTCCACATCTCTTTTGTTTCTTCCTCATCCTTCTTCAATCTACCTTCCTCTTCTGATATCTGTACAAGTTAGAAACACATAAATCATACAAGTGGCCAGCCTCAAAAAAGAACAGCTCTTAGGATAAAAGGGGAACTTGACTGAAGTTTCATCATACCCTCATCTGCATTTTCCTCCGTCGCCATTCTTGTTCTGTTAATAGTTCTCGAACCTTCAGTTTTAGTTGCTGCTGGAATTCCTCCGACTGCTCATATTGTTGCTCATATTTCCCCTATATGATAGAGCGTTAAAAGTTAAAATTCTCAAAGTAACATGTTTATTTTTTCTTTACCCATTTTTTTCATAACAATGAATTTATCAAGAAATAATAAAGACTACATCAAAGAACAATATATTCTCATAAAGAAAAGGAAAAGGAAACTAAAAAAATAGTGAACAAAGGCCCACCAATCCCTTTGCATATGAATTAAAGGCACTCTGATGAAAGCACCAAATACCACAACACCAAATTGAGGCCAAGGGCATAACTTACTCCCATAACAATCCAAAAAGACATTCTCTACCCATTAATATTCTAGCATTGTGTTCCAACTGATTTCCAAGATTATCCAAGATAATTTATTTTTCTAATTTTTCTTCTTTGAAAACAGAGATATTAGTAAATGAGAATACAGTTCATTCACACTATGCTAAAGACTTGTGCATTTCATATATTTGAAAAAACTACAGTAATATGCAGAAAAATTCTGCAGTTCTCTCAAACACTAAATTTTAATCCATAAGAAGAAACCTTCAACTTTTGCAAGCAATTAAAAAAAAATCATTTTGCTCCCTCAATCTTACACATATCCTTCCCCAACCAACATGGGAAGGGAGATGGATGAGAAGAACTGACAGAATAGTTGAACAGAGCATAAGAAACTAATAATTGCAGAGTAAAAAAGTCCACACTATGAGGAGGTAAAGATAATTACAGTTAT
Source organism: Malania oleifera (assembly GCF_029873635.1). Classification (NCBI taxonomy): domain Eukaryota; kingdom Viridiplantae; phylum Streptophyta; class Magnoliopsida; order Santalales; family Ximeniaceae; genus Malania; species Malania oleifera. The sequence continues at coordinate 123,681,377 of NC_080418.1, read as the reverse complement.
TAACTACAGCTAACAGAGATCCATAGTAGTTACTGTCACAAAGTAAGTTATCTTCTTGATTCATGACGAACTCATATAACATTGACGAGAGGTGCCAACTTAAAACAAATATTGACATGTGAAGAGGCATGCTAACTTGTTTTGGGCCGCCATAAATTTTATTTTACGTTCTTTGGCTGAGGACAATAATTCCTTGATCAATTAAATATCTATTCCATCTATTCAACCTTAAAAAAAGGAATTTCAGAACAGTGGCAAGAATCCATGAAAAAGAATGTGTACATACAAAATAGATCAAGCACAGGCATTACCTCATCAACCAATGATTTTATTTTAGAAGCAGTGTCCTTCTTCAACTGCTTCTTCCTTGCTGCTTTAAGTTCCTCTGCAGTTCACATTGGACAAAGCTAAGTTAAAAGAGAAAATAAATAAATAAATAAATGCTGTGCACTCGAAAGCACAATAGAACACAAACTACCATTACATATGCCATCGTTTATGTGTTATCATCCAGACTTCTAGAATACATACAAAAACACAAGTGTAAAACGATTAAACTTCCACCGAGTCTAAGACCATGAAAATAGCAACATATATAACTATAAAATTTTAGAAGTATTAAACTAACCCAAGAATAATGCCATTATTTATCAGCAGCATTGGATGTGTTAGTTGAAAAGAAATTATAAAACTAAGCAATAAAAAGGGGGAAAAAAAGGATGGAACACAAGCCTGAAGAATAATCAAAACATGTTTAATAGCATGGAATCACAAAAGAAATAAAAACAGAAACAAACAACTTCTGATTTTCAAAGAAACAGCAGAGAAACTCATAGCATCGCAGAATCTATTATTTGGATAGATTAGGTGTAGCTAGGAAGTATTCAATTTACAGGTCCTAACCTTTTGCAGCATTAACTTGGCTAAGAAGATATTCTCTTTCTGGCGGATCAAGTAATAACTGTTGGGCTTTTGCCAACGCTGCTCAAAATCAATAAGAATTAACAACTTATTAGTAAACAATCAAATTATACAGCTAATATAAAGGCAGCATATTCAGCTAAATAAACTTTATGAATTACTTACATATGTTGAATTTATACCATAAAAAATGCAATTCAATTATGAAAGAGGTTGAGGATTATTCAGTCTACTGACACAAATATCCGAACAGTTAAAAAGACAACTTTAAAATTGAAAAGTACGTCAGGTAATTCTTCTGATTTAGTGGTAGCATAGAGTAGCTTGTCTATAACAATGAAATGCATTGTTATTAAAAAGTGCATTTTTTTTTTTGCCCCAAAAAAACAGTGAGATTATGATCCTAAGATCTTCAATCTGGTCAACATGCATTAAAACTTGAGATTTATTAAGTAACTTATTTTCCAAAAAAACGTGAGATTTATGATCCTAAGATCTTCAATCTTGTCAATGTGCATTAGAACTTGCCCAAAAATTGGATCACTGTTTATGAGTCTAACTCACTGAATTAGTTGAAATCACGTGTTTGTAGGTGTTCCAGTGATTAGGTTTCAACATGTTATTTGGCCTCCATGTGGCAATTGTGTTGGCTTTTTCTCATTTTTTTTGCACCCAGTACAAAAGTATCTGCAAATCCAGGGCACACAAAATAAAACACAGCTCCAAAATGACACTGTTTTGGAGAAGTTGGGCTGCTTTATGTTCCAGAACTTTGATGGGGGTTCTCTCTTGGCAATGAATTTGAGGCAATTTTAGCAAAAATCAGAGGCTTTCATATATATAAAAGTTAATATTTATTGATATTGCAATGTCTGATTACAAACTATGAATTAGTCAATTTGTGTCTGATTTTTCACTGATTAGTAATATTGTTTTTCTTATTGGTAATCTGATGATTAATTTAGGGGATGAATTGTTCTAAAATTGTACTAATTTTAAACCAACCAGTACCTTTTGTTTTAATCAATATGATCACCTATATTTTGTAGTTCATTTGGTAGATCCAATGTTTTAAAAGGTAAACACATAAGGAAAGTTATTTTAACCCTTAAGTAGTGAGGCATAATCCATAAGGCGTTAGGTGCAAGCCTCTTGCTAATTTTATTTAAAAATAAAATGAAAAAAAAAAAAAACACACACACACACACACACACACGCACACATATATTTAAAAATTAATATAAATTAAGAAAATTACAAATAAAATGCACAAAAAGGAAAAATATAATTTGTAAACTACTTGTTGGCTATTAACCAAAAAAAAACTAACTTGAATTCATTAAGTAAATCATGCCAAAAGATAGCTATAACATTACAAAGATCAAATTATTTTCAATATCTAAGATATAACTCTCAATGATCTAGGAAAGGTTTAGAAATCAACTGATATTGTGCCATGTAATTAAAACTTTTTCCCCAAGTTAAACTTGAGATTTACACACCCAAAATGACTAACCCTAAAAAAGGCAAAAGGCATGCTTTTTGTACAAGTGCGTAAGCCTCGATGTGTAATGCATTGACATACTTGGTTTTTGTATTTTAGACTAATCCTCTACGCATTTTAGGAATGCCTCTCTTGACAGCAGCCTTGATTGAGCATTGTAAAACATAGTGATAGATAATGTTTGCATCTTGTTATAATTATGGGGAAAGAGAAGAGAAGAAATGCTGCTGAAAGCAGGTCAGATACAGATGGGATCATGGCATTCACATTGAAAAATTTTCAAGAAGAGGGAAGATTAAATACTATGAAAAAAAAATTAAAAAGAGAAATTACAACCTAAGCAGGGACTGGAAGTCCTCCAAAAATTTTAAAAATAAAAATAAAAAGAAGGAAAACAAACACATTGAGCTAAAAAAAAAAATCAACCAAGAAAACCCCTCCTTAATCCCTTTCTGTCATAGTTTACCAAACACTTTAGATTAGCTAGTTCTCTCTTGCCCTTCTTTGCCTTGTTACCACCATCACAATGCGCTTGTGTTTCCTCCAAGACCAGATACTTTAGACTCGTCTTATCCATTAATTGGCGAACTTGTAAATCCTTCCCAGAAATCTCCTCCACGTCGATGAGCAAAATTCCAGTCATCCTTGTTTTTTTTTTTTTTTGGGCCAGGCTCCATCCTTCGTTGTTTATTAATCAATACATCAGCCCCCAAAATAGAGACCCCATCCAAGCCTAACATTCAGAGATGGAGGCATATGCAATAAATCCCCAAGTATATTAGAAAAGTCAAAACCATATCCATATTGTTCTTGAATCTCATCCAAAAGCAACACTTTGAGCAATTAAAATCACTAAGGTCCTCACTACCATTATCTCATAGATTCCTCCTCCTTCCCTATTTTGCTATCCCTCTTGTTAGTTACACCTTTCTTAACACATGGATCTTCCATTATTCTCCTTTTGTATCTCTCCTTAATAAAAGGTTATGATCATCAAGGAAGAAAATGGTATCATCAGCAAATTGAAAATGAAAAACCATAAACCCTCATTCCCCACACTGAACCCTTCAACCAACCCTCTATCAACTGCCCCATCCACCATCCCACTTAAGACATTAGCTGCAAGGACGAACAAAAAGGGAGATAATGAGTCTCCTTGTCTAATGCCTCTTGAAGCAGTACACCAATATTTAGGTTCACCATTAACAATAACCGAAAATCACACATTAGACAACCAGCCCGCAATCCACCTGTGGTCGCACTCCCCAAAACCCTTTTCGCAAAGACCTTATCCAAGAAACTCCAGCTCACTCTATCATAAGCTTTCTCATAATCTACTTTGGAAACAAACCTCCGCTTCTTATTCCTACAGACGTCCTCCACCTCATGTAAGTGATAATATTATACACACAATAGACAAGATTAATAGCTCTAAAGTCCTCAACCTTGGAAGATCTAGCTTTTCTAGGTACCAAAGCTATAAAATTGGATTTGATACTCTCGCTCAAATCCCATTCCAAAGAAGTTGGTGAAAAATTTCATCAAATCAACCTTTACAATCTCCCAAAAATCTTGAAGGAAAGCCATGTTAAAATTGTCTGGATCTGGAGTCTTATCTCTCTATCCATCCCAAGGACCACCCCCTCACTTCCTCCTCATCAAATGGTCTCTGTAACCAATGCATCTGATGAACTGAGATAGGATCCCAAACTAAACCCTCAATCATTAGTCTATTATGAATTTCCTCTGAATAAAAATTACGAAAGAAATCAGCAATAATAGATGCAATCAGACATTGATCATTAGTACACCTCCCATCCCCTAAATCCAGCTCCCTAATAAAAAAATTCCTTGTGTTACCATTACTAACTTGTGGAAAAAGGAAGAATTGCAATCACCATCTTTCACCCAGATAAATTTGGTCTTTTGCCTCAAACTTCTCATTTGCTGAAAAATCACCTCTTCCAACTCATTTTTAATAGATACTCTTTCGGCCTCCTCATTTTCTGACAACATTACCTCCTCCTTTCTATCCAAACCCGTCAACTCACCTAAAATACTAGATTTTCTAAGTCTAATGTCACCATACTCCTTATTCCAAGTTTTTAATTTCTCCTTCAGCTGTTTTAATTTCCTCATGAATCTAAAACCTTCCCAGCTTCTCTCCACTTCCTCTCCCCAAGAACCCTAACCAAAGAATTAAAAGGCACATGGGAACGTTTCTTTCTTTTTCCACTTCTTTTCCTTGTCTTGTAGACTCTGCACTGAGCTAAACAGAGTTAATTCCTTTTTTGTGGACAATGTGAATATCTTTTCGGTCTCTTGGAATCTTCATTTCAAATGACTTCTAAATGATAGGAAGATGGTGGAGTTGTCGTCCTTGTTGTCTGTATTGAACAATTGCAACTTATCTTCCGGAAGGGATGTTAGTTATCGGTGTTTGGATCATTCGAGGGTGTTTTCTCGTAAATCATTCTTTGACTTTTTGACCAATTCAAACTCTCCCTTTCCTCTTTAACTTGTTATTTGGAATGTTAAAGTTCCCCCAAGAAATAAAAGTGTTTACTTGGTTGGCTGTGCTTAATAAAATTACTACCAATAACTTGTTGCAAATTAGGAGACCTTTGAAGGATCTCTCTCCAGATGTTTGCATGCTTTGTTATAGGAATTCCAAGAGCCTCCCATCTCTTTTTGCACTCTGAATTCACATGGAGGAATTGAAATAAATTATCTTGTATTACAGAAGAGAGTTGGGTTTGCCCCTATTCAGTGGAAGACTAGTTAGTCATCTATTTCACTGGTTTTGGAAGAAGGAAAGATAGAGCAGCCATGGGGGAGTGCAGTTTTATTGGGTTTATGGTTGGAATGATCTTTGGTGTCAGAAAAGATTCATTTTTTGACTTCTTTATGGTGTCAATGGTTTGGAATTTTCAGGGGAGCTAATTTTCACGATTTAAATAGGGATTGGAGGAACTGTTTAGCTTGATTTTTGTTATTTTAGTTTTTTTTCCCTGGTTTGATCCAGATTTTTCTTTTTTTGGAAGATTTCTTTTTCTCTTTCCTCGTAAACTCTTTCCCTATTAATGAAATATTTCTATTAAAAAAAAGTGATTGGCTTCTACCAAGACACATGAAACTTACAAGGAAACATTTTAACACATTTGAAACCAAGAAAAATGATCCAACATGTAGGAAAAGGACACTGTAAAGATAGTCTTGCCCCAACTTGAAATGACTTATATGTGGAACACTGAGATCTCTTCCACTCAGGATAGGTGTTTAATGAGTGAAGTTTTTATTGCATGTTGATTCATGGCAATAAAAACAAGAACATACCATAAGAAGCAGCTCTATTGCCCAGCCAGAGTATAATTCTATTCGCTACCTGCAGTTTGGTCACAGATCCATCTAGGTCCTGGTGTGGCCTGATAAAAGGGAATCTCTCAAAAACCTAATTATAGGGAACAATTCATGTAACTAACAGTTTCAGCTAAAAAAAGGGAAAACTGAAAAGAGGGGGAAGATAATAACCCTATAATAGTTAGCTCATTTAGGGCTCATTAGACGAGAAATTTTAGGTGAAGCCATACAAAACCTCCACAAAATAAATTATTAACCTAAACCTTTTTCTTTCCCGCAACAACAACCAAACAAATACGCACAACACATATACTGATGCTTAATGCATTTATTCGAAAGGCATATAAGATAATATAATTTAATAGTTGTGAGTCCAATGATGATGATATTACTATGACAACAAACCCCAAGAGCATTAAAGAGCACAATAAGACAGAGAAGAGACTGAAAAAATATGTAAATTCTATGTTACATCATCAGACAAATTATTAAGGATGGATTACATACCTGCAAATGCCTCCTTAGCTTGTGGATGCTTACATTTGTCAGGGTGAACTAGCAAGGATAACTACATGTATTTTAGTAATTAGGCAATATAAAAGATGTCAGTTCACACTAGTTTTTATGCAATAAGCAATATCATCAATCCATTGTACTTGGAGGAGAGTTACCTTACGATATTGTTTTTTCACATCGTCTGGAGACGAATGGAATGGCAAATTAAGATACTCAAACGCATTTAACTTGAAGCATGAAAGGATCCTACAGGTTTTACATTGTTTTCCAAATGAGACAAGCAAATCTATCAGAAGAAAATTGAAATAAAGCTGAAAAAAGACAATAAAAATTAATTCAAAATGAATCTCTAAACCATATATGCAAAGTTGTAAACATATAAATGAAAATTACCATAAAAATATACATGTAAAGACACAAACATAAAAGGGGGATTCCCAAGGTTCAAACACGTAAATCACATGAAGGCATGGCTTAAAATAAAAATTATGCTTAAACATTTGCTTTCACATATATGTTACATTACATAACCATTCTCACACATAACAATGAATTATTTTTAAGTTGAAGATAGCTTTTGCACTAATGATGGTATTAATATAATGCAAGATGTGTACGTGTCTGTGTACGCTTCTTCAGAGTTCTCTGTTAAGTGGAATTTCAAGTAAGATAATCAAATGTAAGAGTTCTCTGAAGAAGCATATAGTTACAAAGTTCTAGTGTCAGCAAAGAAAAATTGGCTCTTATCCTCAGTTAAGTCCATCAAAGTTCTAGTGTCAACAAAGAAATATTGGCTCTTATCCTCAGTTAAGTCCATCAAAGTTCAATTGGATGGACAACTTTGTTTCAGCGAAAAAGAAATCTTTTTAGATTGTTAATGCGGTTGCTTCTGATGTTGTTAAAAGTGTGCAGAGGTGCAAGGCACACTGAAGCACCATTGCTGGTGCCCAAGGTAGCGTCAAGCAAGCTAAACAACCTGTATGAGGGCAGACATCCAGGTGCCCAGGCATGCACCTCTGACCAGGTGGAACAGTGGAAGGCACAACAAAGTTGCACTTTTTTCCTATTTCTAACAATGGTCTTAAATTTCCAAGAAATTATTGAAATTTCCATCAAATTTTCTGTATTCCACCACCCATGAGAAATTGAAATGGCAGTACAAAATTTCCTCTAAAATTTCCACAAATCACTCAAAATTTATTTAAGTCTTCAAATCTTCAGTGAAATTTGTTGAAAAATTTTTAACTATAGAATGATTTCATTGAAACTTGAATTAGAGATTCAAAACCCAAATTATTAATTTATTCACTTATTTTGAAACTTCTAAAATTATATGAAAAGTTAAACATGGATTTTAGCTACAACATTTTATTTTCCTATTTATGTCTATATTATCAGCATTTGTACAATACATAATATTTAACTTATTTATGAATTCAGAATTTGCATATTATATAATATGTAACTAATTCATGAATTTCATTTATATTAATTGAAAATGTTTAAAATGACTATTATCATGGTCTTAAATTTCCACGAAATTGTCAAAATTTCTGTCGAGATTTCCAGTTTCCTTCACCCTCGAAATCGAAATGGCAGTCGATTTCCGTCTTGCATAATTTCCATCGAAATCTCCATGAATCATCCTGAAATTTATCGAAATCTCGAAATTTCTGTGAAACTTGTCGAAATTTTAACCATACAATGAAATTTCCTTAAAATTAAAATAAGAGATTTAAGAGTGAAGTGAAATTTCTCTCTTAATTTATTTTATTTATTTTTATCGAAACAAAATATCATTACATATGCTTTTGAAATTATATGAAAAAATAAACTTACAGCAGCATTTTATTTAGCCATTTATGTCTAAATTATCATTATTTGTATAATAAATAATATTTAAATGGTTTATGAATTTCATTTGTATTAGTTGAATATGTTTACTATATATTATCTTACAAATATGCTTGATAAACATACTGTATTACAACTTTTCCACCTCATACACGACATAGATGTATTTAACTTGTAATATAGTAGTCCTAAAACTTACATGATTATGTTTGTTAACCATTTCTAGAGTTTCACAAAGAATTCCATGCTTTACTTCCGATTTCCGTTATTTTTGCAAATTGAAATCGAAATTGACATCGAAATCAAAATTTCCTTCAAAATTTCCATACTTTTGGAGCTTCGAAATTTGAGTCGAAATCGAAATTTAAGACCTTGACTATTATATTATAATTATTGCACATTATACACCACTTATCTTAATTAATGCATTTGCACATTATACACGACATACCTATCCTAGATGTATTTTGTTTATAATGTTTTAGTTCAAAATCTTGCATTATTATTTGGATTTATTTCTATTAATAGTTTTGAAAGCTTCATAAAAGAATTCCATGCTTTACTGCTAATTACCATCATTTGTAAAAATCAAAATCAAAATTGAAATCAACATCAAAATTTCCGTACTTTCCAAGCCTCAAAATTTTAATCAAAGACAGAATTTAGGCCCATGTTTCCAACCGTATTAGGAGCTTATATCATGAGTCCAGTGCAGTGAGCAACCTAAAGTAAATACCATTTTTATCCTTTCCCTCTTTTTGCTCCCCCTTTGATAGCAAAAGAAAAGATTTCATTAATAGGAGAATAACATACAAAAAGGAGACTAAGACATCTCTCAAAAGAAAGAAAAAAACTGGAACAAGCCAGAAGAAAAAAGCTAAAAAATAAAGAACGGAAAAAAAAAAAAAAGAAGAAGAGAAAAAACCCATCAGACTCCAATCTCGCTGAACTTCCAGAACGCTACTCCCCTGAAAAACCCAAACCGAACACACCACAACGAGGCCATATAGTGAATCTTTTCCCAAACCAGCAGCCAATTCAACTTCTTCCCTGAAAAGATCTGCACATTTCAATGATACTGGACATTTCAATAATGTAGCCCTATCCTTCCTCCTCCCAAAACCACAAATAAAATAGTTAAAAATTCCTCCACTGATACTGGACAAACACAACTCTCCCAGAACACCACTAGTTCCAAACCCTCCAAGCCATCTTTCCCTTCTTGCAAATGTTTTTCCTACTTACTGTCCTTTTTCCATTGCCTTATCTTCTATTGTTATCCCCAAGACATAAGGAAACCTCAAATCACTCCGGATAATAAAAAGCTATCAGGGATGAAATGAAAGCTTTGTGTAACTGTAGTAACTCGTTCAATTTGCTTCTTGATAAAAGAAGGTGATTGGATGTCAGGGGGTATGTACAGTAAAATATCAGCCTGAAGCACAAATAAGAGGCTCAAAGCCAGGCGTCTAGCTAAGGGCCATACTCAAAACTGTTGAGGTCAATTGCTTCTACATGATTTCTCCAATTACCGGATTTCACTCTGTTAACAGTACTTACCTCTATTTCTGTAACTCAACCTTGGCTGCTCTACCAATTTGATCTGAAGAATAGCTTTGTCTATGGTGACTTGGAGGAGGAGGTCTACCAACTGGGTTTGTCACTTTGAGGGGAGAATCTAAGGAAAGTTGGTAGAGTGAAAAAGGCTCTTTTGGTTAAAGCAGAGCCTGCATGTTTAGCTAGAAAAGTTAGTAAAGCTGTCATCTCCTATGGATTTTCCAGGTCATATGCTAACCATTCTGTATTTGTGCGGCTGTAACTCTGGGATTGGGGCCTTGATTGTTTATGTCGATGACATTATAAATTCAGGTGATAATGTGAATTGAATTGAAGTGGTGAAACTCATCTGGCAGTGCTGCTGTATTTTCTTGGCTTGAAATAGCTGGAAGCAAAAAAGTATGCATATCACAAAGGTAGCGTGTAACAGATTCACTCCGAGTGGCAAAGCTCAAATTTGCTTAACAGTTACAATGCCAAACATCATTTAGCCAGATTATGAAAAAGCCAAAACTAGTACACTAGGAGGCAGTTAACAGAATTTTGAGATATATTAAGAGTGCTCCAGGGATTAGTCCATTAACTGCTTGGACATCATGATTGGTTATTCAGATGCTTGACTTGGCAAGCTCTACATCCAAGAGAAGATTACAGGGTATTGCACATTGGTATCAAGTTACGAGGAAAAGCCACTAGCAACTTAGTTGCTAGATCAAGTGTAGAAGAGCTACAGAAAAGCCTCTACATATTCTCTTTGGGGCTCAGTCTGAGAGTTTTTAGGAGACTGATGAGTTGAAAGGGATTTTTTTTTTTTTTTTTTTTTCATTTGAACCACATATTACTCCTATCCATGCTTGTCTCTCTTCATTCTGTTGTATTGTTTGTCTCCTAAGATCCTGTGAGGGTGGCATATAGAGGAGTTTGTGAGGGGTAAAAATCATCTCTGTAGGGTAGGAGACAATGAGTAGATCTAAGAAAAAGAGGGGTCTTGATCTAAGTAATTTGGTGCCCAAAAATATTTCTTTCATAATTTGGCCATATAGTCTTCAAATGCATTTGATAAAATGAAGTATGCTGAATGCTGAGCCTTAATGAAAACGACATCAACAATCTTGCTTTTTCGTTAAATGTGCTTAATTCTTCTCATACTCATTTGGAGAGTGACAAAAGAATTTGGAGTTTAGCTTCTTCTAGAGACTATTCTTGAAAGCCTTCCGTTTCTTATTTGATTCATGCTCCTAATGCTAGTCTTTTGTTTTTTTAACCTATATACAGTCATTTGGAAAGTTAAAGTGCAATAAAAAAAATAAAGATTTTTGCTTAGATTGTGATCCTTGATAAAATCAATACTAATGAAATGCTTCGGAAGCAAAGACCAAATAAGGCCCTGTCAGCTGATGTATTTTGGTTTAGGAGTGGGGAGATTTGTTCACATAAGTACTTACATTGCCCTTCAGCTTGGATTCTTTGGAATAATTTGCTTGGAGTCATGGGTGCTGAACAGTTCTAGCTAGTATTTGGTGTATTTGGTCAGAGGAATGACAGAATATTTAAAGGTATTGCTACCTTTAATTTGGTGTAGAGTGGTTTTTCTACTCCTGCTATGGTGTTACTCTAAAAGACTTGCAAAATGATTAGAATCCCTTGCTTCATTAGAGTTGTATCTAATTTCTGTATTTTTATAAGTTTGTTTCTTTTTCTTGGAGGACACCTCGTTCTCCATGTGCTATTTTTCTTTCTTTTGTCGTAATTATTGTTTTTTATCAGCAAAAAGGACAATTTATTAATGAAGGAAGAAGGCACCAAGGGAATGCCACCCAAGAACAATGGAAAATTTGAAAACAATACAATCATCACTGTAAGGGGTCAAGAAAAATCAAGGAGTACAGACATGTCCCTTGCAATCATCTTACAGTGCCAAATAGAAATCATAGCTACACGATCTTTTTGACAACCTGCAGAGGGGAAATTGTTCCCTCAAAATCTCTTATGCTCCTTCCCATACAGACCAACAGCAAGGGGGATGAGGAAAGTGATTTCCTTCCGACCTTACTTGCTCAGACCCCTGCTTAAGCCCATAATTTGCCCTCCGCCATAGCTGCAGTGACCGACATCTGCCTGACCATGGAAATGACTGAGCTCCAGAGATTTCTGGTCCAAGAACAATGCAGAAGGATGTGCTCAACCGATCAGCTTGCTCAAAAGCATAGGAAGCACCTATGCACAAGCAGTAAGCCATTTTTCTGAAGGTTATCAAGGGTAAGGATCTTGCCAAGATTTGCCTCCCATGTGAAAAAAATGACCTTTGAGGGGGCTGCTGTTTTCCAAATGAGAAGCCAAGGGAAATTAAAGCTGGCAATTCACTGGGGAGATGAGATGATTATAGTAAGGAGTGACCGTGAAATTTCCTTTTTTGTTCAAGGACCACCTAGGCTACTTGGAGGTCTCCTGGCACTGAAATTTATAAAGGCAACTGTCTCTGACAAAATATCCATCTCTCAGTCAAAAGCATTCCTAATAAATGGAACATTCCAGAATATTCCGTGTCTTGAGAGCTGCAAGAGCTAGCTAACAAGGGCATCATTGTTGAAGGCTAGCCTGAAGATAGAGGGGTATTTGGTGCTGAGCTAGGATTCGCCACACCAGAAATCATGCCAAAAATACACATCCTCCACATTTCCCAGTTGAAATACAAAGAGATGGAAGAAGTGACTCCATCCTCTCTTGATGTATTTCCAAACACCTGTGCCATTGGGTTCATTCACCCCTTTTGGGATCAAGCCATTGTGATGGAGGCCATATTTAAGGGCAATGACCTCCCTCCAGAAATGGGGAAATGAGCATGTTCTTTAGGTTACCCAAAATCGTTGATCACCGCTAGGAGCAACTCAATTTCCTCTGTGTTGAGGAAGATAGACATACTCCTTCCCCATCGGTTCCAGGTGATTTTGAGAAGATCCACCTTCTTGCCATCAAGCGCAAGGTCAAAGGATTTCTGCCCAATGAAAACAGAGATCCTGCTAACATGACGCATGGCGCTTCTTCTTTCGTTGCTTTTCTATTTAATATTTTTCTTTGTTTATCAAAAAATAAATTTGCATCTCATCCTCCTCAGGCATGAATCTGTACCTTGCACTTCACACTTTCAACAACTATGGTTGTGTCTTAATCCAAAATTTTCCTTGGATTTTTTCCGCATTTTCTATGTCTACACCATGTCGCAGTCCATTTTGTGTGGCAACCACATGATAAAAAAAGCTTAAGTTATTCAATTGTTGGTTAACAATGTTTATCAAGTCTTAACATTTCCTCGTGCATGTTGACAGTGTAGGGCAACACATTGAATGAATAATATATTAACAGAGATAAATACTCACGTTGATGTGTTCTGTTTCCCTCCTCTTAATAAAATTCTTTACAAAAAATTATTCTCATTGAGAACTGAACCTAGGATGCAACCATGGCCATGGTATTATGTTAGCCAACCACTTTTACTTGATCTAAAATCTTTCAAAGTTTTTCAGAGATGTGTTAAGAGAAGGAAGAAATAAAGGCAAATGACTTTGTCTCACTCCTTAATTTCCTTCCCACCAGTGGCATATTTTGGGTGTGGTCTCAAGATTTTGCACAACTTTATGGCCATAACCATTTTCCTTCATCCTCTTAAAAAATATTCCTCATTAAAAATATGAAAACATTCAAGAATGTCAAATGTACTACAATGTGATTCCCTTAGCTGTCTTCTGGTTTGGGTCGAGAGAAAAGTAAAAAATCAATTTCTATGATATGTAGGACACTTCTCCCCATGGTAAGAAACATGTCAAGCAATACTTGAGACAACATCTGGCTCCCCCAGTGTGCCAAGCAACTATTCAAGACACTTCCATCACTATATTTAACTTTCAGATTATAAAAAGCAATGGAATTATAGGATTGACTTTTATGAAGAAAACTATTACAATCACTATTTTTAACATCATGTTAGTCTACACAGTACACAGAATCAAAATCACTGAAAAATTATGGAGGTTCAAGATTATAATTACAAATGCCAACATAGAAAAAGGTATGCATACAGAATTTGTATTTTGAGGGGATGCTATGTCTTGTACCCAGTACCCACGTTTAAACAGAACTAGTGTGATAAGATCACACGAAAAAAGAGTCCCTCAAAATTATGCACATCATCTAGTTTACATCATATTTGGTAATTACTATGTAAATAGTGGAGACTACATAGATTAAGGCGAATATTTATATGCCTAGTTTAGGATTTTTTTTTTCTTTTTTGATAAACAAAGAATTCTATTCAATTAAGAGAAACGTAAATTGATGCATTGCAACAGTGGGATTAGAAAAATGGAACAAAATAAAAAGAGCCAAAAAAGAAAACAAAATTAAGTGCAGCTCACCAGTCTCTTAACAAGTCGGCATGGTTTTAAATAATGGTCACTACCATTACGTAACGATTTTTTGGGCTCCCAATATAGTTACACAACACAAAATCGGTGGGAAGAAAAATAACATTTGTAGCGGCCGTTATGGACCGCAACCATTACTATGGCCATTATGTAACCGCTATAGGACTGTTACGCCAAAAAAATTATATTTTTTATTTTTTACTTTTTCATCTCACTTTTGTTTTTCACCCCTTTCGTAAATCATTCTCAATATACTGTGTGGTGAGAGGGGGAAAAGATTATAACGAGGATGATAATGATACAAAATTTACTATTTTTTTAAATACTCACAAGAAATGCACTAATTAACAATTTGAATATACTAACTTGATAGGAAAATATTTTATTTTGAAAAAATTAGCAATTTGATATTTATGTTCTATATTTTTCAACTTCAACCTTCTTTTCTTTTCTAATCATTGTATATTTGTATTATTTGTATAACTGTATTGACTTTTGTGTCTGATAGATTAATGGCGTGTGTTGGCCTTACAAGGCCAAACATCCTGTTTTGATGCTAACAAACAAGTGGAACTTAAGATATTTGGTTAAGTGATGTCATTTCAGGATTCAATGATGAATGCAAGGTCAAGTGTTTAGAAGGATTCATGAAAGCTTATATTTCAAAGAAGGATGATCAATATAAAGCTTAAAGCATGAATTCAAAAATGGATTCAAAGATAAAGCTTGAAGATCATGAGGATTAAAGAGAACTTGATGAAAGCTCAAAGAAAAATGAAGCAAGTATAAAGACCTCAAGGAATTCAAGAATTTAAAATTTGAAAGAGTTTATAGGAAATTTCATGTAAGTACTTCAAATAATTTCAATATGGATGCATGAAACTCTTAGGTTAATTTCTTGGACCTAGATACCTTTTAACATAGTTGGAGAATATTTTTATGAGGTCAAAAATTATTTTAAAAAGGTAACAATCATTTTTGGGATGAAAAGCACCAAAAAGAGGATTTTCCAAATGCTGTTAATTTTTCTACATCCACATTGAGGTGCATTTTTCTCTATCAAAAACTCCTTATTTTAAAAAGTGTTCAACATGAATGTTGTAGGATTTTCTCTTAACTTTCTTTTGACACTAAGCACGTCAAATTTGGAGTTACATAGAAAAAATTATGACAAAAAAACCTAAGAGTACTCGAAACTGACAGCAGCCTGACAGTGTTCCACCAGTAGATTGACTATGTCCCACCAATAGACTGCTAGTGCTCCACCAGGACGACTGCTACCCTACTGCCCCTTTAAAATAACTGGGCAGCAAACTGACCAAAAGTGTCAGTCTATTGCCACGCGGTAGATTTTAAATTTTTATAACAGACAAATTTTTTAAATGAGATTGCTTGGGGCTCAAACTTTGTGAAAACTTGGGGAATACTCCAAGTCACTTGGGGATCAAGTTACATACTTTTTCAAATCTATAAATAAGCCTCAAGATCATTGAATTAATTACCAAGAATCAAATTCAGCACTCAATACTCACTCAATTGTTCTCATCATTCAAAGGCTCTCAAGCTCATATATTGTGCACGAATTTCTAACTAAGTTTTTGCTGATCTTCTTCCACCAGAATTAAGCAATCAAATTCTAAATCTTTCAATCATTGAACGAATTAATCGGTGATATACTCCCTTGAGCTTCAAGTTAAAATTCCATATTATTATTTATTTTGAAGTATATTGTGCTGAAAGTGTACTAATTTGCTCTATTTGAGAATGTTCTTGTACGCAGCTATTATTTTGTGTTTTCTTGTAGTTCTTGGACGTTCCAAGGTGTTTGGATCGTTGTTGGACCAAGCGTGGGGTATCGCTTAGAGAAGCGGGCTTTAGCCTGGTGAAGGAGTGTTTGAGCGTGGGGTATCGCTTGTAAAAGTTTTGTTCCGCTCGGAAAGGAATTGATTTAGTGGAATCCTTTGGTGGTTTGCCAAAGGCGAGGATGTAGGCTAGGGATAAGTCAAACCTCGTAAAAATCGTGGTCTCCCTCTCTTTACCTTTACTCTCTTTAATTTCCAGCAAACATATAAATTGGTGGATGTATTAAATTCTTAATCATAAATACTACAAAGTTTGGAAATTAAGTAAACTTAAGTGTAAATTGTTTTTGGGCTTGCGGAAACCGAAAGGGAGTACATTGGTTGATCAATACTTTGTGCAAACCACAAGAGAGTATGTTGTTTGGTCAACACCCCAAAGACTCTTTAACTAAAAGTTTATTTAAAGTCTAAGCTTTTGGAAAAAGTGTTGGATTTTATATTGCACATCATATTGAAAAAACAAATCCATTAATACACGGCTTTATATCAACAAGCATAAATTATCATTCACTACAGGGGTTGGTTCAAATTTATATCCACATGGCTTATCTAAACAAACAACCATCTTAAGTTCTTACATTACCAAAGTGCTGTACATTTTAATCTTGGTTTGGTTGTTTGCTTTCAAATTATGGTTGATTGATTATTTGGATGATTGAATAATTGTGTGGTTGTGGATTGAATAAAGAAATAAGTTTTTGCTGAAAATTTGAAAAATCAATAACAAGTTAAGAATTCCTAAAATAATTTAAAAGAAAATTTTTAAACCCAATTCACCCCCCTTTTGGGACTACACCTTAGTTTTCAATTGGTATCAGAGCGCGGTTATAGCAAATCTTAATTAGTAGCTATTAAAATATCTTAATGGCTCACATAAGCGTAGCTCCCTTTGGAGAAGCGCAATCCTCAACTAGGCCTCCTATCTTTTGTGGTTTGAACTATACTTTTTGGAAACAATGTATGACAATTTACCTTCAAACTATGAATTGGAAAGCTTGGGAGGTTGTCATGGATGGTGATCAAATTCGTACCAAATTAGTAGACGGAATACAAATCCCTAAGGAAAAGAAGGACATGACTGAAAGAGATCATAAAATGTAGCAAATAAACTCTAGTGCTATGAATGCATTGTATTGTACCCTTGATATGAATAAATTTAACAGAGTAATGGATTGCAAATTGGCCAAGGAAATATGGAACAAGCTAGAAGTAACCTACGAAGATACTATAGATGTTAGGGATAATAGGATTGATATACTTACAAGCAAATATGAAGCTTTTAGGAAGAACTCGGATGAATCCATAAGTAATATGTACACTAGGTTCACTCACATAATAAATTCCCTAAATGACTTAGGAAAAACCTACTCTACTTATGAAATGATAAGAAAAATTCTTAGAGGGCTGTCATCTATATGGGAACCAAAAGCCACTACCATAACAGAAGAAAGAAATTTGAAAAACACCTCCTTAGATGAACTTATAGGTTCTCTCCTTACATACGAAATGACAATGAATGAAAGAAGTGGAAAAACTAAAGCCCAAGATTCTATAACCTTCAAAGCTTCAAACTCTACTAGTGAAGAAGAAATGGATGAAGATGAATTAGCCTACATATCCAAAAAGTTAGCAAGAATACTAAGAAGGAAAAATAAATTCAAAAGAAAATCCAAATTTGAATCAGATGAAGAAGAAGAAGAAGAAGAAGAAATGAGCAAAAAGAAATCAAAAAATAAAACTCCTACATGTTATAATTGCAACAAAGCTGGACATATAAAACCGAAATGTCCACTACTTAAGAAAGAGTCTAAGAAGAAAAATAAAAAGGCCATGAAAGCCACTACTTGGGATAATTTGAGCACAAGTAGTTCGGAATGTGAATCAAATAACCAAGAGGTTGCTTATACTTGCTTCATGGCATGGGATGATGATAAAGAACAACGTTCCTCATCCAAATCGGATAATGAATATGATAGTGATTCATCTAATGAATCCGATAATGAGAGCATGTCATCTTATGAAGAACTTCAAAATGACTTATTCAATGCGCATAAGATGTTAATTAATGTGACTAAACGATATACTTCATTGAAGAATAAAAATAAAGGTATAATGAAAGAGTTAGAATCCCTTAAAACTGCTGAAAGAGAAAATGATTCAAGAATCAAAAAAATAGAAAGTAAGAATGAAGCTATGACAAAGGAGTTAGAATCTAAAAATCTTGCTAAAAATGTAAGAGAATTGAAAATCAAGAAATTAGAAAGCAAGAGATGATGAATGAAATAAAAGACCTTCAATCCCTATCCTCTATGGAATATGAGAAAGACATATATATTTCTGAATTAAAGGATAAGATCAGAAAAATGTCTCAAGAATTAGAGAAATCTCAGGAGAATGTTGATGGCAAGAAAGATATTATCAAATTAAAGATAAAGAAAGGATTATTTACAACTTCACAAAAGGAAAGGAAAACTTTGACAAAATGATAGGCTCACAAAGAATGTCGTTGAACAAAGAAGGCATTGATTTTAATGGAATTGAAAATATAAGGAAAAAGAGTCTTTACATGAGATATTTTTCAAAAGCATTCAAAGATTATGCTAGCACATCTTCTAATGCATACACTAACACCATATGCTATCAATGTAAGAAAAATGGACATATAAAGTTTGAATGTTCATTTAAAAGAAAGGGTGTGAAGACTAAACAAATATGGAGAATAAAAGAAACATCCCTTGTGAAACCTACCGGACCCAAAAAGGTATGGGTAGATAAAAAGCCTTGAAAATCTCAAAGTGTTTATTGAAACACATAAAAACACAAATAACATTGTTGGCCAAAATCAAAGGATGAGTCATACAAGCTTAAATAGGAAAGTTTTAAAATCAAAAGAAAATCTGAGCTTACTGCATAAGTTTTTTTTTAAGAAAAGATATTTGAGAATAATAAACAACTTGACCAAAATTGTAGTACAAAGCAAACTCCCTGCATATGTGATGTGCTAATATGCTATATGCTGTGTATGACTTGACTTGACTTGACTTGACTTATATTGATAATTTATGGCTCACTATGTTTAAAATTTGAGCATGAGATTATTAAAGCATAAGCATGAATTTTGATATGAGATTAATTCTTGACCATGCATGCTATTGATGAATCACATGGATAAACTTATTGCTCTTTATATTGATATCTATGAACTATAAAAGATATAATAATTATATTGGTATCCCTAAGCTATGCATGATGTGATAATGGCTTTGGTGTCTATAAAGTACTTTGGTATCCATGAATATTTTAATTGATATCAAAATTTAAAAGCTCACTTGGTATTACAATCTAAAAGTTCAATTTGTTTTTGAGCATAACAAGTATGATTATATCTATGAGCATGGTATGACATTGATGATATTGGCATGATATTAATATTTGATACATGATCAATGTTTTGAAACATGGGATGATAAAAGCATAATTGATAACAAAACTAAATGTATTGAATTCAAGGGGAGTGTTATGACTTATTGCTTATATTATGATCGTTTCCCTATTAATCAATTAGTATCATGAATTAATAAAATTTTAAATTGATATCATGAATTAAATTTTAAATTGGTATCATAAAATCAACAATTGGTATCTTAAATAATGTCAAAGCGGGTAAAAACTATTAGTAAAGATGTTACAACTCATATACATGACTATAAAAATACATTACACATGCTATATTGAAAAATAATAAATTGAGTGTGTACATATGTTTGATATGCATGTTTAATGATATGCTCAAAATGTGATTTTATTTGAACTTAATCATTTTTCTCTTTTTGATTGATATCAAAAGGGAGAGAAGTTTTAAGGAAAAATTGAGCATGGAATTGCAAAAATTGAGCATGAACATAATATATATCAAAAGGAGGAGAAGTACTTGATATTGATTGATAAACTTGAACTTGAATGAAGTGATGAGCATGATTGTAAAATGAAGTGATGAGCATGATTGTAAAAGAGTTTTGAAATTAATATTGATCTTGTGAATATTGTTAAGATGATGCTTATTGAAAGAGGGAGTCTTTTTAAGGCTCACTCCAATTTTTGCTTCTTATTTGTCATCAACAAAAAGGAAGAGATTGTTGGCCTTACAAGACCTAACATCCTGTTTTGATGCTAACAAACAAGTGTAACTTAACATATTTGGTTAAGTGATGTCATTTCAGGATTCAATGATGAATGCAAGGTCACGTGTTCAGAAAGATTCATGAAAGCTTATATTTCAAAGAATGATGATCAATATGAAGCTTAAAGCATGGATTCAAAGATAAAGCTTGAAGATCATGAGAACATGAGGATTAAAGAGAACTTGATGAAAGCTCAAAGAAAAATGAATAAAGACCTCAAGGAATTCAAGAATTGAAAATTTGAAAGAGCCTATAGGAAATTTCATATAAGTACTTCAAATAATTTCAATATGGATGCATGAAACTCTTAGGTTAATTTCTTGGACCTAGATGCCTTTTAACATAGTTGGAAAATTTTTTTGTAAGGTCAAAAATTATTTCAAAAAGGTTAGAATCATTTTTGGGATGAAAAACACCAAAAAGAAGATTTTCCAAATGCTGTTAATTTTTCTGCATCCACATTGAGGTGCATTTTCTCTATCAAAAACTTCTTATTTTAAAAAATGTTCAACATGAACGTTGTAGGATTATCTCTTAACTTTCTTTTGACACTAAGCACGTCAAATTCGGAGTTACATAGAAAAAGTTATGACAAAAAAACCTAAGGGTACTCGAAGCTGACAGCAGTCTGACAGTAGCCTAACTGTGTTCCACCAATAGACTGACTGTGTTACACCAGTAGACTGCCAATGCTCCACCAGGCGACTGCCACCCTACTGCCCCTTTAAAATAACTGGGCAGCAAACTGACCAAAAGTGCCAGTCTACTGCCACACGGTAGATTTTAAATTTTTATAACGGACAAATTTTTTAAATGAGATTGCTTGGGGCTCAAACTTTGTGAAAACTTGGGGAATACTCCAAGTCACTTGGGGATCAAGTTACATACTTTTTCAAGTCTATAAATAAGCCTCAAGATCATTGAATTAATTACCAAGAATCAAATTCAGCACTCAATACTCACTCAACTGTTCTCATCATTCAAAGGCTCTCAAGCTCACATATTGTGCACGAATTTCTAACTGAGTTTTTACTGATCTTCTTCCACCGGAATTGAGCAATCAAATTCTAAATCTTTCAATCATTGAAAGAATTAATCGGTGATATACTCCCTTGAGCTTCAAGTTAAAATTCCATATTGTTATTTATTTTGAAGTATATTGCGTTGAAAGTGTACCAATCTGCTCTATTTGAGAGTGTTCTTGTACGCAGCTATTCTTTTGTGTTTTCTTGTAGTTCTTGGACATTCCAAGGTGTTTGGATCGTTGTTGGACCAAGCGTGGGGTATTGCTTGGAGAGGCAGGCTCTAGCCTAGTGTAAGGGAGTGTTTGAGCATTAGGTATTGCTTGTAAAGGTTTTGTTCCACCCGGAAAGGAACTGAATTAGTGGAATCCTTTGGTGGTTTGCCAAAGGCGAAGATGTAGGCTAAGGATAAGCCAAACCTCATAAAAATCGTGGTCTCCCTCTCTTTCCCTTTACTCTCTTTAATTTCTAGCATACATATAAACTGCGTGGATGTTTTAAATTCTTAATCATAAATACTATGAAGTTTGGAAATTAAGTAAACTGAAGTGTAAATTGTTTTTGGGCTTACGGAAACCGAAAGAGAGTACATTGGTTGATCAATACTTTGCGAAAACCATAAGGGAGTACGTTGTTTGGTCAACACCCCAAAGACTCTTTAACTAAAAGTTTATTTAAAATCTAAGCTTTTGGAAAAAGTGTTCGATTTTATATTGCACATCATATTGAAGAAGCAAATCCATTAATACAGGGCTTTATATCAGCAAGCATAAATTATCATTCACTACATGGCTTGGTTCAAATTCATATCCACATGGCTTATATAAACAAACAATCATCTAAAGTTCTTACATTACCAAAGTGCTGTATATTCTAATCTTGATTTGGTTGTTTGCTTTCAAATTGTGGTTGATTGATTATTTGGATGATTGAATGATTGTGTGGTTGTGGATTGAATAAAGAAATAAGCTTTTGCTGAAAGTATGAAAAATCAACAAGTTAAGAATTCCTAAAAAAATTTAAAAGAAAATTTTTAAACCCAATTCACCCCCCTCTTGGGACTACACCCTAGTTTTCAGCGTGTATAATGTATTTTGTTTTATTAATTAATTTATCAAACATAAGAATATATCATGCATAAGAATAATGAGAAAGTATAAATACACACACACACATACATGTAATTTTTGTGTCAATGGTGGTTTAAAACATGTAAATTTCTTACCTTTACCAAACAACTTAGTTGAACTAAGGATCCAAAATACAATAAAACTCTTTCTAAGAAGGGTTAAAAGCTCAAAACATGCAAATACACTAATATGCACAAGGTTGTGCATGTTAGAAAAAAATTCACAACTGTTACACACGTTTTCTGTTATGTAACATCCGCTACTCCTGCTTCCCGTTACACTCATTACCATTATGTTATGCTATCCGCTACAGCAATTTAAAACCATGCAAGTCGGTCAAACGAACACCTCCAAAAATGCCATTCACTATAATCCAAAGCAACACAAAGATTACTGCCCTAGACCATAAATGATGAACAATAAAACAAGAAACTCCTGAAAATTCTAGTTTTGGGTTCCATCCAGATGCACCAAATCATCATGAAAAAAACACTTCTCCAAGTCCTTCCTTTTCACCAAAACCCATAAAAGAAAGAGAAAACTCCCCAAATATGAAGACCCAAAACGCCAAACGTCTTATTTCAAAAGCCCTGTTAAAAAAGAGAAATACAAAAACATGTGGGAAGGAGTGACACAGGTCCTGGTCCTCACACAAATGGATAAGGCCTAGTACTCCAAATTCAATTCATAATATTCAACTCCAAATAATACCTCTTCCAATCATATACTTATAAGCCTAATAAGCTTGGGAATCAAGCAAATACAAATAGGAAGCCTAAATACTACTCGGATACTTCTTTCCTAATAAATAAAACCCTAGAATCATTATTTTATTACCTAATAAAATATTACTAAAAACTGCTACAAAAATAGGGGTAAAAATCTTGGAAAACAACAATTACAAGGTTCCCCAAATCCCAAGAGTTTCGAACGTGGTGAATTTGCATTACAAGCCTTGAAGCTCACATTGCATCAACTAGTCTTGCCAGTTTGATGACAAAGCAAACACACATCATAAGATAGAGGCTCGTTAGGTCTTCTCCTCTAAAGGAGAGATCATTAGTATTAACTTTTCAAGGGTATCCACATGATAGTCTTGATTTTGGAGGGAATCTCAATGACGGAGGGCAGCTCATGGAAAATTTTAAGCGTTTTTAGATTTAAAAATAGGATTTGCATTTTTATTTGTAAAATTTTGACAGGAATTATAGTTGATTTAGGTATATTATGTGTATCCTAGTTGCTTAAGGGTTCCCTTGTGAACATATGACATCATGTTTTGCTTTAGCACTTGGGGTGTTCATGGATTATCGTAATCAACAATCAGTTGTATAATTGTCAATTGAAATCAAACTTCTGCTCCCCTTCCTCCTCCTCCTCCTCTCTCTCTTTCGCTGCCCTACATCAATTGGTGCCAGAGCCTAGTTCAGATCCATCTCTCTTTCCCTCCCCCCTGCCATACATAAAATTGGTACCAGAGCCTAGTTATATCCATCTCTCTTCCTCCCCACCCCCCTCTGCTGCCCTAACATCAAAATGGTATCAAAGCCTAGTTCAGATCCAATCATGCATCAAACAGGGCTGAATTCTAAAACATCTCCAATCTATGCCATAAACAGTCACCAGTGTTCACCCCATACATTTTAGATCACACAATGCTGTCAAGAAACTGTTGGGAGAAAGTTGCAGACTTATTGGTGTCTGACCTCCTGACTACAAGAACAACTTCAGAGCACACATATAATGTAGCTGTTGTGTGAAGGAGGGAGGGGGGGGGGGGGGGAAACACTGCAGGAGGTTAGCCATTGTTGCAACGCCAGGAAGCAAGTCAGAAAACTATGCTGCCAAACAGAACAGGCACAGCCATGTTTGACGCCAATGTTGGTCAACTGCCACAAGTCTCCCCCTCCCCTCCCCCCCCCCCCAAAAAAAAAAGGGTCTCTACAAACTAGTACCTCAGGCACCATTTTTTGTTTCTGCAAATCGTGGAACAAGAAGCACTTGGGTCGCACTGCTGCAGAAACAAATCATAGGTTTCAAAGCAAACCAAAGTCAAATTATAAATAGAAAGGGTTTGTCAGACTACAATAAATTGACTCAATACCGGGAAAATCCCAAAGTATCTTGGTTCTTTCTCATAAGCTGATCCAGAAGTAGACCAATTTCTGCAGTAATCTGCTGCTAGTTGTGAAACATTGAGTTAGAATGTAACTTTTGGGAGATATTTTTTGACAGAAAAAAAAAAAAGATGTTTCACTATAGAGGAAAGGATGTACAAAGAGGAGAACAAGACATCCTCGTAAGAAAAAGGAAACTGATAATGACTAGAAAACAATCAAAATAGAACCGACTTCCAATTTCTCTAAAGATCCAAGAAGGGAACCCTTTTACAGCCTGCTGCAAAAGATCATGAAGAAGCCAAGCACTAATCCTTCCCCATGGCAAAGAACCAGAATTCTTCTTCCCTGAGAAAATATGGGCATTTCTTTCCATATAACTTTAGAAGTCTGAAAGCTTTCAAATCCTTCTTGTAATAAATTCAGTATCAATAAAATAATATAAGAGGCAAATTTAAATTTGGGTTTTGAATTTCAACGAAATTTCATCCTATGGTTAAAGTTTCCACAAAGTTCACTGACAAGATTTCAATAAATTTTGAGTGATTTTTGGAAATTTTGTATAATGAAAATCACTGTTATTTCAATTTCCATGATGATGGAAAACAAAATACAAACAGAAATTTCAAAGTTTCCCAGATGACCATGATTGTGCCTGCTGGTCAGCAAGCAACTCACTGTACCTCTGTCAGGTCACCTCACCAAGCTGGTTGGGGAGCAAAAAGCAATCACATCGCCGCGCCTGAAATGCACTTTTGACAACTATGCCAGCAACTAAAATCAACAAAACCTCTCAAAGCTATAAACCAAGTTTTAGGCTGGTAATTTAGGATGGTACGCCAGCATTGTCGACCCCCTTTGGGAGCTGATTCCAAAGAACATTGTCAAGGCCTTGTTGGGTCCTAAAAAAAAATTTTTATTCAATTTAATTAATTAGTTACGCTTACATGTGCAAATTTGTTTGCAAAATGTGGGTTTTAGGTTTAGGACTCTCTTCACAATTATCTTACATTTTGTTTTCCGTATACATATTAGTTGGTTCAAATGTTGTGAGTAGGCTTGCTATTTTGAATGAAATACGTGTTTTCCCCAAATCTCCCTCTCTCCTTAGTTCCCATGTTTTTCCTCCTCTTCCTCCTTATCTTCTTCACTTTGCATCACTTGGCCATTAACATATAAGAGTAACCTAATACAAAGAAGAGAAATTACCCTAATCCACTTCCTCCACCTAGCCCCAAAACTTCTTATGCAAGACCTTATCCAAAAATCCCCAACAACTCTGCCATGCATCTTCACAAAATCTAAACTAAAAACAACCTCCTTACCCTCCTGCCACAAAATTTCTTCATGCATTCCCAATAACTTTATTGGCACCTAGGGCAGGATCAAGAATGTATTTATATGTAATGTGTTTTAAGGAGAGCACAATACACATAATCAATGTTGTACCAATCTTGAACTTTTTGAAATACGCCTCTCAAAACCCTTTCTTCTCCTCTACTGAGAAATGATGACACGTACTTACTCATCTTGAAGTCAAGCACATCCGGCCCTCCCCCAAAAACTCCGGGCACACAAAAAAGTGCTATTGTTACAGACTCCAAAATTTTCTCAATCAGGCATTATGGATCACTTCTCTCAATCTGAAATACGGATCACTGAATTAATAACGCTGCCATCATGTCCGGTCAGTGAGGACCATGATGCTAATATAATCATCCACATATTTAGTTTTCTCTTATTTCCTCTCTTTCCCCAAAAAACCCTAAATTTCATCCCACCTCCAACGAAACTAAACCCACTCCCGACTCTCTAAATTTACGTATATTCCTGCCAAATACACATTTAACAACCCAAATAAAAGCATTCACATTTATCAAGTTCCATTGGATGATAAATCCTCCAATAGTTTGTAAATCCATGGAGTACTCGACCTATTAGACATCTGATTCCTATAGAACATTAGCAGCCATCTAGATTGTGATTAATTCTTGTAAAAGATTAAGAATTACAAATAACCCACATCAAAGAAGCCACTTTATATTCATCAAAATGATTTTTGAGCCGAAATAGCATAAACAAACACAAAAAAAAAGAAGATAATAATTCACACATAGAGAGAGAGAGTGAGAGACCTAATAACCTCGTTGTCCCTCTCAACTTCACCGACTTCGGCGAAGAACTCCTTGAGAAGCAAATCCTCATCGGCGGTAGTCGTCTTTCCCATCGGCCCTTCTATTTGTTTTCTGCTCGTGCCCAAGACCGCTTACGACTTACGAGAAAGGAACTCGCAATAGGGGAAGGGGGAGTGGGAGAGGCGCGTGCCCGACGACAAGGGTAAGCGGGTGAGATATCAGACGTCCGACGGCATTCGGACAATGTTTAGAGGCTCTTAGAACTAGTTTTTCATGTCATGGGTTCATAAAAAATATATATACATTTTTAAGATTTCAAAATTTCAAATTATAATTATTTTTTAATAAAATAATATTTTATTTTATCAATTAAACATAATTTTAATAAATTTAAAATTAATTAATTGAATGCCCATTTTAGTAATTAAAAATCTCTTTAATCAAGCAAACACCACATCAATTTGATAACATCATTCAGCATAACATGTCTAAATTTGAACTGTAATTTAGATAATTAAGTACTTACCTTAGGAGGTAAATTTATGTAAATACTCAAAATTATTCGAGGCGGAAGGGAGAGAAAAAAAAAATAAGAATAAAATTCACACATATCATTCTGCCACAACCTCACATTGATATGTACTGGAGAGATCTTTGACTTATAAGAATGATTTGGACTTCTGCTATGTGAGATACTTTTTATAGAATAGACTCATAAGTACCATTTTTAAGTACCATTTTTATTTATTTTGTAATAACTATAAATTATTTAAGAAATAAGACACTAAATTTGTCTAATATGAATAACAAATGTAAATTTCTCAAATTATTCACCAAACTAGTTATCGGGTTGTTATTACCATATCCAAATTTTGCCAAGTGATGTGCACATTGGTTATCATCCTTGATAGTATGCTTCAAATTCATATTTTCAATCCAGGATTTGAAATATCTAATATTTATTATAATATTTACATTGAGGATGAGATTTATCATTTTGACGAAATATAACACTTGGAGAGAATCAGATTCAAGAACAAGTGGATAAAAATCTCACTCCCAAGACATATCTTACGGCAAATAACTCAGTTATCATATTTGAGGATTTGTCATTGTGATGAGATATAACACCTTTAGATTCAATAACAACTTGATGAAAATTCTACCTCCAAGATATATCTTAGGCAAATAATTCAGTTTTCATATTTGAGATCACTCCAATTAATCGCTAAAATGTAAGAATTTATCTGTTATTTTTGTTGAAACTATAGGATGTTTAATTATCATGATCTTCACATATATTTCTTTTATGCTGAAAACTAAAGAATCCATAAACAAACATACTTGGATCAACCATGATGTAAACTAGTCTTTGAAGAAGACTTGTAAGAATCGTTTCTCTTACCTAACCTTCTTTCTATCTATATTCTTCACCAGATCATATGGGTAAACTGATGAAAGAAAGATTGGTGGCAAGAGGACAATTACATAAAAATCCATAAAAATTCATAAAAAAATTTCAGAAAAATCACAAAAATTTAGGAAATTTAGGAGAAAGATCTAAAAATATTTTTGACTTGATCTTTATTGCTTTTGCTTAATCATCTTTGTGTTATTTCAATTAAAAAATCAAAAATCACAAATAACATTTTTAAGATCAAAATTGCTTTCATAAAATCCATAAAAATCATAAAAAATGTAAAAAAAATATTTTTGAGTTGAAAAACTCATTTTTCGCCCCCAAACATATTCAAAACCTCCCAGAATATTACTTTTCATTAAGAAAATTCTATAAAGATTTCAAGACACCAGGAGTGTACTTTTGTAAACTATTTTCTTGATTTTCCAATCCCGATGATTTCAAAGGGAGGCATGAACTTTTTAGAGTACGATATGCCCCGGTTTTGAAGGAATACCTATATAATATTTTTATTTTTTCGATTTTTGGAAAAGACAAATCTTAAAGGCTTATTAAGTTTGGTTTAAGGGATAATTTTCTATTAATCTGGTACCGTTCGTAAGAACGAGCATGTAGGTGGTGCTAATACCTTCCCCTCGCATAACCGTACTCCCGAACCCGACTCTAGTAGTACAGACCAATTCTACCCTTAATTGGGTAGTAATCAAGTGTTCTAACCACACTTCAAAAGGTTAGTGGTGACTCCATACACCATGTTTTTCACGAAAATTTTCCTTCTCAAAATTCACACCCTTTTTTCCCATTTCGCAACCGCACCCGTGCCAGTGTTTTGGTGGGTCCGAGACGTTGCGACAGCTTGACAACTCCATTGGGGATACTTGAGAGTCAAGTTGATGATTAATTGAGGATTATCCCGAAATCCAAATCTAACAAGCCTTCTTGATTACTTCTTCCCTATTTTACACATGTTGTTCATATGTTTATTTGTAGGTACTTCACAAATAGTCACAGTAAGTATAAGTGAACAAATGCTTGGCTTTTCTTGTGAATACTTCATTGACCAAATAAGCATGCGATTGATTGTGAATACTTTGATTTAACATGAGATGATAAGCATGAGACTACTTGTTTCCATGATTTGTTTTGTGTTTAAATATGAATAGTGGATGGATGAATGTGGGGTAGAGGGTATAGGCTGAAATGGATGAACTCACGCACCTTCACAACTCTATACCCGGGCTTTCCCTTTTAGGATTAGATAGGGGTGTAATAGAGTTTGTCCCTTCGTAGCTAAAGCTTGATGGGACCCGCGAACCACTCCGCACAGTGCGAATTGTGTCCAGACCTCTGTAAGGGAGGATTAAGTCTCAAGC
Source organism: Malania oleifera (assembly GCF_029873635.1). Taxonomy (NCBI): domain Eukaryota; kingdom Viridiplantae; phylum Streptophyta; class Magnoliopsida; order Santalales; family Ximeniaceae; genus Malania; species Malania oleifera. Next base: position 123,652,004 of record NC_080418.1, on the reverse strand, counting down.
TGGCGAACTGTTGTTTATAGGAAGTAAAGCCTAACCACATTTGATTGTCCAAAATCCCTCACCTAGGATAGAGCCTCAGAGAACCCTGCATGTACCTACCCCGGGTTTAGGACAGGAGCCATATCCTTCTCCGCGGGCTGTAATCCATGTCTGTTGTATATATGTTTTGAAATGTTTTGTGTTGTACATTCTGCATCCACTTAGGCATCCCTATCACTTGGCTAATATTTTGAAAAAAAACCCAATTCATTTATGAAATTGTCAAAATTTTATCTCCCGAGTACCCTACCAAGGGAAAAATGGATCATTCCCGAGAATATTAATTGATAAGGTTTTTCTCGAAACTCTAGCCAAATGATTATTTAGGTTGCATTACATGCATCCATACATAAATTCACACACGAAATTTCTTCTCCAATGGGCCAATAATCACATTCCAACATCCTGTAAAATCAGGCCGAACCAAAATCCAGAATTCCAACATTGAGCCCACCTTTACCCACCCTTACAATACTAGGAGCAAAGCAATCATGGGTGAACACATACTTTAGTGAGATTACAATAATATCATAATTAAATAACTTACCAACATGAGTCATGACGACAAATATCAATAAGGCGACATCTTCCCTTCTATGTACTACAATGTAAGCAAATTACTTAATTATAACCCATAATAGGAAGTAACCATAATGTCCTGTAATGTCTCTATCAAAGACCATTCCTATTGACAATAATTCATCTCCATAATTACGTAATTGATGGTAAACATGAATAATGTTCAGAAACATCATTAGTGATATCATTACACATGCTATAGGAAAAAAAAATATAAAGATCCACTATCATACATCAGGGATTACAACAAAGACCCATGAGATCAGCATGTTACTTAAATGCTTTTGGGGCCAATCCCTTAGTTTAAGGATCTGCTATCATGAGCTCGGTCCTAATATGTTCTATAAGCACTGTCTGTTTCCAAACTTCTTCCTTAACGGCCAAATATTTGTGCTTCATATGCTTAGCGCCATTAGAATATTTTTCATTCTTGGAGAAAAAGACTGCTGCAGAGTTATCACAATATATTTTCAGCGGCTTGGCAATACTGTCGACAATTCCAAGTACCAAAATAAAATTCTGTAACCATAAACCATGAACTATGGCCTCAAAGCATGCCACAAATTCAGCTTGCATAGTAGAAGCTACTATGATAGTCTGTTTGGCGCTTTTCCATGATATTGCTCCTCCAGCTAATAGGAACAAATAACCAAAAGTTGACTTCCGACTATCAACACAACTAGCAAAATCTAAGTCGAAGTAACCAATCATCTCCAACTTATTAGATTTTCGATATGTGAGCATATTGTGTCTTATTCCTTTCAGGTATCTTAAAACGTTCTTTGTAGCTTTCCAATGCTCCATCCTGGGATTACTTTGGTATCTCTCGAGCATTCCAACTACAAAACTAATGTCTGGTCTCGTACAAGTGTGAGCATACATCAAACTACCAACAACAAATGCATAAGGAATATTTTCCATTCTTTTTTTTTTCTAATGCATTCTGTGGACAATCTTTTTCACTAAACTTGTTCCCTTTACAAATAGGAGCAAGAGTGGTTGCACGTTCAGCCATATGAAATCTTTATAAAACTTTATTGATATATCCCTTCTAAGACAACCCTAACACTCCACGTGATCTATTATGAAATATTTCAATTCCTATCACGTAAGTTGTCTCTCCCATATCTTTCATTTCAAAGTTTATAGAAAGAAATCTCTTGGTGCCATTCAGTAAATCAAGATCATTACTATTGGAATTGGTGTATTCCCAAGGGGCAGTGGATTGGAATTTTAAAAATTTTGCCTAGGTTAAACCAGATATCAGTAATCCACAACCTAGGGTCTTTCTAAGCATATACCAATTGTGCAAATAAAAGTAATATGCGTAAATTAATCATGCGCAACATTCATAATATATCAAATATAACATACATGTGCAGAAATATAAAGTACTGGAAATTAACAGTAGACACACGATATGTTATCGGGGTTCGGCCAATACTGCCTACGTCCCCACCTCAGCTTGCAAGCTCGAGGATTCCACTAATGATCATTTAATGGGTGGAGTGGCACCAGATACAATACCAGGTCAAATTACCAAGGCTGACCTCAACCTTTACAACCTCTCCTTAACGGGGCGGAGAAGACCCACCTCAGGCCACGCCTAAATTACAATCGATCCTTACAGGCTAGATCAATAGATAATGCACAAGCAATAACTAATGCACTCACAGATAATAGAATTTATGCTCAAGTGAAATCTTGAAAATTTAATTCAACATGATATATTCAAACAACATATACCATGGAACCTCCTTTTGAATACACTTAGTCAGTTTGTCCATCACTAAAGCAAAAAGATAAGGACTCAAAGCAAATCCATGTCATACAACTAGAGAATTTCCAATTACCATAGGTGTACATCAAGGATCTGCTTTGAGTCCTTATCTTTTTGCTTTAGTGATGGACCAACTGACTAAGAGTATTCAAAAGAAGGTTCCATGGTGTATGTTGTTTGCAGATGATATTGTATTAATTGACGAAACTAGGGACGTAGTAAAGGCTGAGTTAGAATTATTGAGAGAAACTTTTGAATCTAGAGGCTTTAGGATAAGTAAAAATAAAAACAAAATATATGAAATGCAATTGTTGTAATGATAGGAGGAATATTGGAGACAAAGTTAAACTTGATGATGAAGAAATAAATAGTACTTGTAGATTTTGATACCTTGGATCTATTATGCAAGCTGAAGGAGAAATTGAATATGATGTAATGCATAGAGTTAAAGTAGGTTGGGTAAAATGGAGAAGTTCTTCAAGTGTGCAATGTGATCATAGAATACCCTTAAAATTGAAAGGGAAGTTTTATAGGACAGCTATAAGATATGCTATATGGATTAGAATGTTGAAAAACGAAGAAACGTAATATCCAAAAAGTAAAAGTTGCCGAGATGAGAATGCTTAGATGGATGAGTGGTATAACATTGAAAGATAAATTAAGGAATGAACATATTCGTAGTAAGTTAGGTATAGCTCCTATAGAAGATAAGATAAGGGAGGGACGACTCAGATGGTATGGATACTTGCAACGTAGCTCTTATAGTGCACTTGTGAGGGAGAGTGACTTAGTTACTGTGGGGGATAGTAGAAGAGGTAGGGGTAGACCTAAAACAACTTGGGAGGAGATAGTGAGTAATGATTTAATATACTTGAATCTATCAAAAGAAATGGTCCATGATAGCATAAATTTGTGGAAAATGATTCATATAGTCGACCCCACTTAGTGGGACTAAGGCTTGGTTTTGTTGTTGTTGTATGATATATTCAACAAGTGAATATTCAAGGTTAATCAAGTATCACAAAGATATTTTATCAAATATAATCACAATAGACACTTAGGGTTTAAGCTTGCAAAAGATTTATCAAATAAAGTATGCAAGCTCTCAAGTCTTGCAATTTGAATGCAAAGACTAGGAAGCTAAAACAAGTTATTCCCAATCAAATATTTATATACGAAATATTATGGGAATAAACAATCAAGAAAAAACTCTTAAAAAGGTTTTTCAAATATGTATGAATGTGCGAGAGTAATGCCTAGGAAATGATTTGAAATGATGCACAATAACACAAACAAATCTTCCTACACCTTACAATTGAATTGCAAGTTAGGAGAACTAGAAAAACAAACTCTCTTTTTCAAAATGATATTTGCTAATAAATATGTAAGAGAGTGTATAAAAATAAGCTTGTAATATTGAGTATACAGCAAAAGAAGTATAAAAGATTTGAGAAGATTTTTGCTAATTACTTTTTCTAATCTAGTTGCTAATTAAGGCAAATGAGGGGATATATATAGATATCCCTCAAATTTTGACCATTGGAGACCTATTAGGGATTTTGAAAAAGTTTAGTTAAAAGTTAACCCCTTGTTTAGTGCTTATTAACGCGGTTAAAAATATGACAACTTGATAGTTTCGGTCAACTGTATTTTAAGTTCAGTCGACTATATTTATAAGTACGGTCGACTGAGGCATTTTTGAACTACAGATATAGTTGGCTATATTAAGGCGATTTTGAAATGTTCGAGGTTTGGTCGACTATATTTGAAATTCAATCTGCTATTTATATGGTTCAGTCGATTCAATCATAAATGAACTAGAAGTTCGATCGGCCGAACAGTTGGGTGTTAGACACGAGCCGGTTCGGCCGACTATGGAAGATACTTTCATAAATGTTCAATCAATTGAGTCTAGGTCAAATTGTTGACTTTTGAATGGTTTGGTCGATCGAGCTGAATATAACCAATTGGGTTTGGTTGATTGAGTGACTTTCAATTATTATTTTATGTCTTGATTCTTATCAGAATTCACCCCTATTACTCATAGTATAACTTTTAAGTTAAAGGGGATTTTTTATGAAGTGTTTATGGGGACCTAAAGTCAATCTATGGTCATTAAGAGTTAACCCCAAAAATCCAACGTCGGTCGACCGAAGGTGATCCCTAAGGTCAATTTATGGTCTTGAGCATAAATACCTATTATGCATGATATGCAGATTATTACAGACCATATAATTATTACAGACCCAAAGAAAATATAACGCAATACAGTATAACTTGAAACAAAAGATTAAAAGAACTTCATGCTCTGCTCCATTGCAATAGCATGGATTGCGCCGAATGATGTGCTCATTTAAGTGTTTCTTGGCTTCCATTTCTCATCTATCATCCGTGCTTAGAAAAATAAACATGTTCATATACTTAGCACACATATGAGATACTGTGGTTTGTCATAATCAAAACAGGGATCAGACTCAAAAAGTCAACAATTACTAGCAAGCAATATATCGTCAACATATAGAATCAAGAAGATAAACTTGCTCCCACTGACCTTTAGATATATACATCAATCAACGGTGTTTTCTTTAAATCCAAAGGACGTGATGGTATCATGAAATTTAAAATACCATTGTCTGCAAGCTTGTTTAAGTCCATAAATTGACTTTAATTTGCAAACCATATGCTCCTTTCCTTTAATCATTAAACCTTCAGGAAGATCCATATACACCTCTTCTTCTAAATTCCCATTTAGAAAAGCAATTTTCACATCTATTTGGTGTAACTCTAAATCAAAATTAGCCACCAAAGCCATTATGATTCTAAGAAAGTCCTTTTTAGATACATGAGAGAACATCTCTTTGTAATCAACATCTTCCTTTTAAGTGAAACCCTTTACTACACGTCTAACTTTATATCGTTCAATATTGTCATTACAATCGTGTTTGGTCTTAAAGACCCACTTACACCCAACTATTTAAAAACCTTCAGGAAAATCAATGATGTCCCATACTTTATTTTGTTCCATTGATTTCAACTCATCATTTATAGCATTAATCCACTTTTCAGAATTATTACTTTCAATAGCTTGTGAAAATGAAACCAAATCTTTACTTGTCCTTAAATCATAATCAGATTCTTGCAGATATACCAAATAATCATCTGAAATAGCTGGTCTCCTTTCTCTTTGAGATCTCCTTAATGATATTCCTTGTGATTGTTCTGCAACTAGTTTATTGGTGACATTCTCATTATGGAGTGACTGATCACTAGATTGTTGTTCAATGTTATCATACTGTTCCATAACTGGAGAAACAACAATTTTTGTTGAAGTTTTGGGCATCGGGATAGGCACCCGAACTTCTTCAATGACCACATTACGTGATACATCACTCGCACTAATTTCACCATTCTCAAGGAATCTGGCATTTTCGGTTTCAACAATTATCGTACTATGGTTAGGACAGTAAAACCTATACCCGGACTTCTCTAGGTAACCAATAAAGTACTCGCTTACAGTTCTAGAGTCCAATTTCTTTTCATGTGGATTATAGATCCAAACTTCTGTTGGACAACCCCAAATATGAAAGTGTCTTAAACTCAGTTTCCTTCCTGTCCACAATTCAAAATGAGTCTTTTGATCTGCCTTACTAGGAGCTCGATTAAGCAAATAAACGACTATCTTAAGAGCCTCCATCCACAATGAAATGGGTACTGAGGAGTTACTTAACATACTCCTAACCATTTCCATAAGAGTACGATTGTGCTGAGGCATACCAGGCACACCATTCTGTTGAGGCGTACCAGACATTGTGTATTGTGCACAAACACCATGCTCTTCTAGGAATTTAGCAAATAGTCCTAGAAATTACCTAATTCCACCATACATACCATAATACTCACCACCTCTATCAGATCGAATGATTTTCACCTTTCTATCCAATTGTCGCTCAACTTCAGCAATATATGTTTTTAAAGCATCTATTGCCTAAGACTTTTTATGCAACAAATAGATATAACCATAACGTGAAAACTCATCAATAAAGGTGATAAAATACTTTTCTCCACCAAAAGAGGGTGAGTCAAAAGGTCCACATACATCAGTATGAACAACCTCCAAAAGATTCCACTCCTTGTGGCCCCTTTCTTTGTATGTTTTATTTGCTTTCCTTTAATGCAATCAACACATACATCGAAATCAGTAAAATCAAGGTTTGTAAGAATCCCATCTTTTACTAATCTCCCCATTCTTTCTCTAGATATATGACCTGGTCTTTCATGCCACAATAAAGAGGAGTTTTCATTAACTCTCTTATGTTCAGTTCCAACATTATGATGTAGGGTGAGGAGTGTTTCGAAATTTTTTTTATTAATATTAAATTAATTTAACCCCTTAGATAAAACATCAGAACCAACACATAAGCCAATTTTCAACAAACGAAAACCTTTATGTTCAAAATACAAACCATAACCATCATTATCTAGTCTTGACATGGAAATTAAATTCCTAGAAATAATTGGAACATAAAAAGTATCAAACATGTCTAAACAATGACTTGACTCTAAAAACAAATGAAAGGTTCCAACACCAACTACTGGTACTTGATTTCCATTTTTCAAGACTATAAAATACTTATTTTCCTTTATGTTATGGATCGAAAGGTGTCCCTGCATCAAATTTGAAACATAAATAGTAGAACCAGAGTCAATCCACCATGTATTAGAAGGAACTAGTGTCATATTTGATTCGAAACATACGTAAGCTAATGGCTTACCTTTCTTTTCAAACCAAGCTCTCCGTTTCGGGCAATTTTTCTTTAAATGCCCATAGCCATGATGGAAATAACATTTCAGTCCATAATGTTCCTTCTTGCGAGCCTCATTGCCATGAGAAGGTCTTGCAACCTTCAATGGATCTTTCTTGAAACTCTTTTTCGATTTCTTCCCTTTACTTCCAACTGCACGACTCATGACATTAATTGAATGTTGTACTTTTTTCTTAAGCCTTGCCTCTTCTTGAGTTATCATACTTATCAATTCATTCACATTCCACTTTTCTTTAATAGTGTTATAGTGAATCTGAAATGACCCATACTAAGGAGGCAAAGAATTCAGAGTAAACTGAACAATGAAGCTCTCATCAACATTCATTCCCAGTGAGTTCAGTCTGGTAGTTGGATTAGTGGGATATGTTCATTCATTCCTTAGCTACCATTGAACTTCATGGTGGTAAGTTTAGCCATTAATCTCCTTGCAAGGGACTTTTCTACTGAACAAAACTGATCTTCCATAGCCTTAAGATATTCCTTTGCATTTTCAAGTTGAGGAAGTGTTGACTTAATATTGTTTTCTATAATCATCCACATGAACATAATACCTAATTTGTTTGACCTTTCCCATGACCTATACAAAGCTCGCTGCTCTGAACTGCTTGTTTCAGTAATAGCAGCCAGTTTATCTATTCGCGGAGCTAAGTCCAGATCCAAAATACCAAGGTGAAACTAAATCTGTTCATTCCAGTTAGATAAATTTGTCCCATTAAAGATCGAAACAGAAGAAGCTAGTGAATGTAGTGAAATAGGAACAGACACTGTGATAAAATGATCACAACATTAATGCTTTGAGTAAAGCACTTTCATTAGTAAATCACGAACAATCTTTGGATTAACTTATGCATATACTAACATTTACATTTACTAGTGATTTTCACCCACCTAGACATAATTGATAACCCTTTAAAGTTCGATTGGTCTATCACCTTTGGGTATCCATCTCAATCTTACTACCATTCTTTCAATTATCCTCGCTAATTCAATGATTACTTGAAAGTTGGTGCACCTTTGGGTCAACCATAATAATCAAATAACCATTCTGTAATAATTTTTTGCAAAATCATATTTCAATTCAATGTTTATAACTTTTCTTAGTAAGATCACTTTGGTGACAACATGCTAACCATAAAATAAACATTGATTTTGATACCTTACTTATAAAAAATTGTCGCTCACAGAAGATAAGTAAAATCCGAGAATAAGATTTTCATCACAAAAGATATATAAAATTTGGCCCATAACATTTCAGCCCTTGCATGCATAAATACATTTATTAACCCAACGTAAATGAGTCCATAATAAACTCAAACAATAAAGCATATATAATAAAATGTTCCCTTATTGCTATAACGTCGTTTTCTAAGGTGGCGCTGATGACATGGCAATGGGCCCAGTGATGATTGTGTCAAATTATACCAGGTAAATTCCCAAGTAAGTGGGGGGTCACAATGGACCTAAGTCCCACTTTCCTAGACAAAATTTTTCCTTAGACACGTAATTAGCACAATATATCACTGCAGAGGTGATGACGATTTCAGAATCATGATATAACAATCCAATAAATCCAACAACTATATGCCTCCATCAATATTTCATTAAATCTAACAAACAACATGGGAATTTTCTGAAATCAAATGAACAAACATCATGAATGCTAAACATTACACAGTTAACAAAATCAATTTCTATATTAAAGGAAAAACATGATAATTTCAACCTTGGCTCTAATACCACGTGTAAGATTTTATTCTGTTATTTTTGGTGAAATTATAAGATGTTTAATTATCATGATCTTCCTATATATTTCCTTTATGCTGAAAACTAAAGAATTCATAAACAAACATACCTGGATCAGCCATGATGTAAACTAGTCTTTGAAGAAGACTTGTAGGAATCGTTTCTCTTGCCTAACCTTTTTTTTCTATCTCTATTCTTCACCAGATCATATGGGTAAACTGATGAGAGAAAGATTGGTGGAAAGAGGACAATATCCAACCCTATATATATAGCTATTATCCCACTCCCCATAAAAGTAGGCATTAATAGGAAAAAACCATTCCACTTCCCCATTAACTCTTATAGCATTTTGAAAGCCAAAAACCACCTTAATCCATTAATCCAAAATATCCATTGGCCTTCCATTTCATGTGGGTCATAATTCTACATAAAAATCCAATCCTTTAGTCATTAAAATTGTCATGAATGAGTCCATTATCCTTAATACTTTGCAAATTTCCTTTCAAGGGTTATCATATTGTCATATAACTATTGTAGGAAAGTGCCATTAAACTTAATGTAAAACTGCCCTACCATTAATTAGTTAAAAAAGTTATGAACTTATTTTGATGAATATAACATTCTGCCCATGTATTCACGATAATGAACTTACAATTTTTAATATTTAAAAATTTATTTTGCCCATGAATACATAAATTGTATGTAGACACTCACGGAACCAGAGGTACTTGTGAATGGTGAGAATTTACTTTGTGAGCCAGCAAAGACCATGGATGGTGAGAGTTTGCTCTATGAGCCAGCGGGGACCGTGGATGGTAATGGAGATGTGTCTCAAGGGTCAAGTTGGCTGAACATCCAATTAATGCATGGAAGCCATGTTCGCATTCCGGACTTTACCTGATCAGCGAGACCTAGGGGGAGGATGTTGATAAGTAGGTTTGGTGCCAGACCAGGGGGTCTGAAGGGGTTGGTGGCTGAAGTTCCTATGTAATAAAAAAAAATATGATTTTTCCAAGCCTTCTTATTTATATTTTAATTCAAAAATATATAACTTAATTATAATTATTAAAATGTAAAAAAAAAAAAATTATATACTCATATGTGTGGATGCATATTTTATAGAAGAATTATTTTTGTTGGCGTAGTTGCTCTAGGTTCAAACTTCTATCCCTATCAACTTAGTCAATTCTCGACTCATGCTCAGGTCAAGGTTAAGTGCCCATGAGTGTGTGTATGGGACGCAAATTTTTGTAAATATATATATATATATATATATATATGTGGATTTAGTATTTTTAGCATTTTAAATATTGTCACATATATATATATATATATATATATATATATGAGTGGCTTCAAGAGGGTGCATTCTTCCCAAGCTCAAACAATATCTAACTCAAGTCTAATTTGATCCACTTAAGTTTAAGAGGGAGTTGCCTTATAAATCCAACTAATACTTATGTTGACTTTTGTGCAATCCCAAGGAGGGGGGGGGGTGAATTGGAGATTAAAACATTTCCTCCTAAGTTCAACTAATCTAGCAGCAGTATTACACAATCTAGGGACAATTTAAGTATGTATGAAATTGTAAATATGATATATTAAACAATTGTCAATACATGCACCACAATTTCAGTATTTCTCAACCAAATACAATATTGTGTAAATCAGATAAGCAGTATATTCAACAGGGAAATTAAATCAAGCACAAAGCAGAATATAATGCAAGAAATGTAAAAGTGACACCGAATATAATATGGGGTTCAGCCAATACTGCCTATGTCCCCGCCTTGGCTCACAAGTACAAGGATTTCACTAAGGCTCACTTCACGGGTGGAGCGACACCGTATACAACACCTTACCAAGATGATGCACCTAACTTTCCTAATCGGGTTGAAGTCAGTCCAAAAATTTTCACAAGGCAAGTCTCCCTCATCCGAACACATGTCGGGTATACAACAGATAATCAAATAAATTTTTTCGTACAAACAAAGTGCTTCTATACAAGCAAACATGTACTACAATATAGTCCAGATAAATATGCACCCATAGATGATAGTAATTATGCCCAGTGCAAATGAAGTGTGCTAATCATTCAATCTAAAGTTAATGTGCAAACAAGTCCTGGAGTGTATTTCCAAACAATTTTTGAAACAAAGTATCAATATTAATCTATCACAACTAGTTTCAAAGAGTTATAACAAAAGTAATCAAAATATCTCAAAGATGATTTTCCCAAAATAATAGCTCAAGAGATATTTGAAAAATATGTTTGAAAAATATTTTGCACAACCAAAAACCACAAGCTTAATGAGTCTTGCAATAATGATGCAAAGACTCACTGGCTACAAAGGTTTTCCCAAATAAAGATTATTAGTTAAACCAGGGGGAAAACCTTAGCCAAAACTCACAAAAAAAAAAAAAAAAAATGATAAATCAACAAGAACAAAGAGAGTTTAAGTAAGTGTAAACAATATAGATTAACTCAAATGCACTCTCACCAAACTTGGTTTAGCAAAGGAATATCAAAGGGTGAGTAGTTGGCTTTGTTATAGGAAGAATAAGCTTTCAAAATTTCTGAGAAATTTTCTTTTAATGATTATGTTAATCACCCATTAATTGTGCAAATGAACCCATATATATAGAGAAGGCCAAAATTATAATCGTTGGGGACATATAAGGAATTATTAAAATGGTTTAAGAAAATTAACCCTGTTTAACCCCAATTAACCGTGGTAAAAATTTGGCCAACTCGAGAGTTTCGGTTGACCGAACCATAGGTTTAGTTGCCCGAACAGACACAATAGAAAAAGTAAAATTTGAACTTTGGGTGCGTGAATAAGGGTTCAGTCTGTTAACCAAGGTGATTTTCCAATCTGTCCGAGGTTCGGTCACCTGGGCTCAAGTTCAGTCTACCAAACTTGAACATTCGATCACCCAAAAGTATTTTGAATGTGAAATTTGGGCGCCTAAGTTGTTGGAAAAACTTAGGGCTTGAGTTCGGTCGACCGTGGACACTCAGTTCATTTGAGTTCAGTTGCCCGAAGTTAGGTCAACTTTTTGACCATTCAATGGTTTGGCCGACCGAGGCAATTTGACTTGCTTGGTTCGGTCGCCGAAGCCTTTATGATTTTAAGCCTAAGTTCCATCCTTTAATTTAAAATTTACCCTTGATGAAATGTGAGTATAGTGGGGTCCTGTGCACTAAGTGTGTAGGAACCTAAGATCAATCTAGGGCAAACCTAAGTATAGAATCCTATAATGCATGATGCAGTTATTACAGACCATATTGAATTACAAACCAGAATAAAGAATATAAAAAGTGGGTACAACAAAGATAGGAGCCCTGACAATATGAGTAAATAGATTTAAAAACTCAATTATTACTAATGTACCCAATTTTGCCTCTTCTCCCCCTTTTGGCAACAGAAAAAAGGGCCAAGATAAAAGAATTAGAGCATATAGGCAAACAAAGAGTAATAATCATTTAGATACAAGATATAATTTGGGAAGATTTTAAAAAATTTCAGCAGCATGCGAAAATGAAGCATTTTCCCAAAAAAATCTATATCTAAGTGACCTGTTTGAGTTCAACAAATAATTTGCAGTAATTTACATCAAAGAACTCAAATAGTCTAGTATGGAATTCATGACATGTTTCATGTTGCTATGTTAAGGAAATACGTTCCAGACTCGTCCCACATAATCAGTTAGGCAGAGATAGAGCTGAAGGATTCATTAGTTTATGAAAAAACACCAGTACAGATTTTAGACAAAAGGACACAAGTACTGCACACCAAGGAAATTCAATTAGTAAAAATTTTGTGGAAGAATCACGCTATAGAGGAAGCTTCTTGGGAACTCGAGGAGCAGATCAGCAAAGATACCCGCAGTTGTTCCAAGAGGTATAGAGGTACTTAGGTAAAGTATAATAGTTAGATAAATTTCTTTTGCAGGTACATGTATTGATTTTAGTTAGTAGATAGTTTTTAGTTTTATATGTGTAATTTCTCAGAACATAAATGTAACCACGGTATTCCTCCGCCACAAGTGAGGGCAGGTAATAAAATAAGTAGACCCTTTTCCTTTACGGAATGACGGAGTGTATAGATGGTGATACAGATAGTAAATTTCAATGACGAAATTTTATAAGGAGGGGAGAATGTAACGACTCAAAAAATAATGATATTTAAATAATAAAAAGAGAGGGAAATGGAAACAGAAACAGAAGGAGACAGTAGGCTTCGTCGACAACATTGCACTTTGGAGATAATAACCCGGAATTCTTACATATGGCCTCATCGACGAACACAGGGAATTCGTCGATGAGTGCATAAGGGGACCACGTTGACAAAACCATGCCTCAATGACGAGAAGATACCAAGAAGGGGTTTTTGGACAGTCTAAAATTTGTCGACGAGGGGGGAAGTTCGTCGATGAAATTATTAGAGGACTCGTCGACGAGATGATGTGTCTCGTCGATGAATTCGGCTCTATAAATAGTGAAAACTCGGATTTTTCAGCATTATTTGATTCAAATTCTTTCTTCTTTCTCTCTCTACGCCCTTCCCTACTTCTCTCTTCAGTTCTGAGCCCGTTTTACGCTGGATCGAAGATCTGAAGCCACCACGATGCTCCTGGTGAAGTTCCTTACAAGTCTACTAGAGCTGATCGTTGGTGGAGTTGGTTTGGATTTCGTCCCAATCTCAGAGTAAAGTATTTTATTAGGTATTTGTCTTTCCCTCAGTTATAAGAAATATAATACACGAAGAAATACTAATGTTTTGTTCCAAGGGATGTGGTTTTTAGGGTGTTGAGTGGAGAACCCTGCGGGTATTGGGCTAAAGTACAGTAGGGGCTTTTCAGAGATAAAATAAGGGAAATATGCTATGCTAGGGTTTTAAGAATATTAACAGAGTTTTCATAGATACATATATACTTGTTATTATGTAGTTTTTACAGAATGAATATTTTAATGTTGTGTGGCCCAAGTAGATATTTACCTGACGTAAAATTTATACAGTACTTCAGCATATCATGTTATATAACATGTATATACAGTTATTCACAAATGATTAACAAATAGATTTATATAGATTTTATTCAGTTCAGTATATCATAGTTTTTACAGAATGCTATGTTTTCCTGAACACCATAACACACAGTTTATAAAGACAAATTATACAGTTATAGCATCGAGATGCTACAGTTACTCAAATTTTACAGTACAAAATTATAGCATTATGGTTATTTTAGAAATATAATGAAAAAAGCAAAGGTATATATATAGATGTACTTATATAGTATCAGATCCATGTGGAGATATTACAGACAGATACAGTTTACAAAGCACAGTACCATTGCTATATACAGATAGAGTGCAACCACATATCTCAGATAGTGTGTGGGTACCGTCTAACCGTGCTCGGAGAGGATGAAACTCCCTAGTACGCTGGGTAGAGGAGGGCGGTTAGACGAGGTAACAGCTAGTCCCGCGCTTAGGAGTGGATGCAGTTTGGCCGGGCTGAGGTAGTGTAGAGTATGATGACTTATCTGGAGGGTTGACCAGGTTAAGTCCCGCCTACGGGCCGCACAACCTTTTCATGAGGGGTTAAATAATGACATATAGAGTCCTAAGAAAAGAACATAGTTATGTATATATATATATACAGTTTTATAATTTTTATCTTATGTAGTATGTTATAGCATTATGAATGATAGAAAGCTTAGATGATACAAATGTTTTAAACTTTTATACATGTGTTTTATAGATTTATCAGATCATACAGTTTTAAATACTATTATTATAATTTTATGACTCGGTCGCCACACACCAGTAATAACATATTTCCACTTATTGAGCGTCGACTTACCCCATTACTTTAACATTTTTCAGGTGAGCCAGCTAGGCGAGCAGATCAGGCTTGCGGATAGAGATCACTTGGTCACCCTAGTTATAGGGTAAGTTTTGTGTAGGGTTTTGTATTTTTTGGTAGTTGACACTGGAGAGAGAGATGTATTATGTAGCTATGATTGAAAATACTGAATTCTGGTATTGTATATACATGTATATGTGGTTATGTGCTTTATATTTTCCGTTGCATAGAGGTGCCCATTATATTCAAATATTAGAGTAATTTGTTAAATAAAAAAAATGGAGAAATTTTGAGGATGTTACAGATAAACTTAGTTAAACTCTCGAAAATAATATCAAACAATCAATCAAACAAGTGAGAGTATTAGCACTATCTAATAAAACAAGAATAATCAATAAACTCTCACAATATCAAGATGTATCAAGGGAATGAATATTTGAGAGTATTTTGGGCAAAATGAGATTTTGAGATAAAGAGAGGTTTTGCTAATGATTTTGGCTAATCTCATATTAATCTTCACAAATGAACCCATATTTATAGACAAGGTAAAAAATATAACCATTTGGGACTTACTGGGTATTCTTAGAAAAGTCCAAAAACACTTAAGAGTCATTTATCCATTTTAACCCATATTAACCTCGGGTAAAATAAATTTAACCCGAGAAGGTTTAGGTGGCTCAACTGAGGTTCGGTCACTCGAATAGACTCATTTTAAAAATTGTTTTAAAACAATTTGGTAGCCCGAAAATTAGCTCGGTAGCCCGAACCAAAGTCAGTAGCATTTTTTCGTAGGTTTGGGTCCCCAGTTCCAAGTTCGGTTAATTGAACCAGCCAATTTGGTTGCCCGAGCCCATTTTGAATGTGATCGTTTGGGTGCCTAGGGAGTTGAAAAGGAACCTGACATAGGTTCGGGTGCTCGAGGGAGATACGCTCAATATAGGTTCGATCACCCGAAAGCTTGGTCAACTGTTGACTTTTCAACAGTTTGGGCGCCTAAGGAGTTTTGAACTCCTGGGGTTCAGTCGCCCGACCTCTCTCAATTTTCGCAATTAAGTTTAATTTTTAATCCAATTATTTCCCTTAATAATATATGTGATATGGGGACTATTTTGTACATTTGTGTAGGGACCTAAGGTCTTTTCAAGTACACCCAAAAACTTGGCGTCGGTTGACCGAAGGTCGATTGAAGGGTGCCCCAAGGTTATTCGGTCCCTATGGTCAATCCACGACATGTCTGAGCTTATAAGTTCTTACATGCATATAATGCAGATTATTACAAACCTTTTTCTCCTAAGTACTATTACAGACCCGAATTGAATAATAATGTAATACAATAAAAATGATCTTTAGGGTCTTCATGCTTTACTTCATGTGCAATCAGTGTATCTGCTAATATAAACCTACACATGAACTGGATAGCCATTAAATACATGAGTATTTGTCATTATCAAGACCGAGATATGACCTATAGGGTCAACATACTTTGACACCCAAGTTCTCAAACCCGCTGCAAGTCATCACAATGTACTTCGACACCCAGGTTCTCAAACTCGGTGCAAGTAATTACAATGTACTTCGGCACTCAGGTTCTCAAACCTTGTGCAAGTCATCACCATGAGCTTCGTCATTAGGGTTCTCAAACCCCGTGCAAGTCATTCCCCTATCCTTGGGCATTCGGGTTAAAAAAAAAAAAAATTGATGCATTATACATCATGTAACATGCATCATTATCATGCAACATGCATCCATACATCCCAGCATGCATACATATAGCAATACATGCATCATTTAATCATACTTGTTTGTCTTGTTAGGTTTTTGTACATCCTTTTTCATATTGGTGTGAGCAATCCTTGTTTGATGTTATTTAGGTCCATTGACCCTAGGTACAAATCGATCCATCTACCTTGAAACTGGGGCAACTGGCCAGGGAACAAATTGATTCGTTTACCTAGAAACTGGGGCAACTGACCCAGGTTAGAGTAACATCACCATGTGCTTCAGAACTAGGGTTATCAAACCCAGTGTAAGTCATTTTCATGTGCTTCAGACCTCGGGTTCTCAAACCCAGTGCAATTCATCCTCATATAGCGCTCAGGTTCTCAAACCTAGTGCAAGTCATCCTCATGTGCTTCAGCGCTTGGGTTCTCAAGTTCAGTGCAAGTCATCCTCATATGCTTCCATGCTCGGGTTCGTAAACCTAGTGTAAGTCATTTTCATGTGCTTCGGCGCTTGGGTTCTCAAACCCAATGCAAGTCATTTTCACATGCTTCAACGCTTGAGTTCTCAAACCTAGTTCAAGTCATCCTTATGTACTTCAGCGCTCGGAGTTCTCAAACTTAGTGCAAGTCATTTTTATGTGCTTCGGCATTTAAAATCTTGAGACCCTACACTCGATGGATCATTCCCAGCGAAGCGACTATCCTTCAGAGATTGAGAATCCTATACCTGAGTACTCGAGCAGCCAAAGGATCTCGAGACCCTGCACCCAATTGATCATCCCCATACATGGTACGAGTTATCCCCAATGCATGTAATCTCCAATTCCCTTTGATTCCACATTAACCACTGACTACTCACCTCCACTAACTTCTAACCAAAAACTGCTAACTACAAACTTTCCAGAGAGCTATGCGACACTTCCATTTCCCCATCCCTGATAGGCAAGCATCCCTGATTGACCCAAGGGCACTGAATGGTTGTGAGACCTAATTAAAATAGGTGTCTTTTATTTTTGCAGGCTTGTTGCTACAAATAACGTATGAGAGTTCCTACTGTACATTTAAGCAACAAAGCCTACAAAGAGGGGCAGCTCTCGACACCCCAATTTTAACCAGGCCATTTTCAAGAAGACCCGGTGTAATAAAAGTTGATTTTGAATCCCGTAAATTGGAGGACCCTATTTTCAATGAGTTTTGGTGTTTTAAATCAAGTTCCAGTATTTTTAATTGAGTCCCGATATTTTTAATTGAGCCCCGGTGTTTTTTTACTGGGTCTTGGTATGGGTTAAATTGAGTCCCGGTATTTTCAATTGAGTCCCGAGTTTTCAATAATCAAGTCCTGTTTATTTTCAAAAATGAGTCTTGAGTCTTTAAAATTGAGTGAGTTCCGATTATTTAAAAAAAAAAAATGAGTCCTAGTATTTTCAAAAATAAGTCTTGTTTTTTTTATTTTTATTTTAAAATTGAGTCGTTTAATTTTTAACTTGAGTCTTTCAAACTTTCAAAATCGGGTCTTTCAAATTTTTGTATTGAGTCATTCAATTTTTAAACTGAATCTTTCAAATTTTTGGAATGGAGTTTTTAAATTTCAAATTGGGTTTTTAAAATTTTGAATTGAGTCTTTTATTTTTAAACCAAATCTTTTGATTTTAAAATCAAGTATTTTATTGAGTTGTTTTTTTTTTTCGAGTCTAGGTCCTTCTATTTCCAAGAGTCAAGTTTTATTTTTTAAAAAAAATCGGGACCTTTTGGGAAAATAAAACTGGCCAAAAAAAGATAAATAAATAAGAAATTCAAAAATAAAAGGAAAGGCATATGCGTAGTGGGAAAAATAATTCTTTCCTAACAGAACCATGTAAAGGGGAGGAAATATTTTCTGTTGAAATTTCCCTGCCTCCCGTGGGTTTTTTGCGTGCCATTTTACACTGCTTGACTCTATAAAGGTAAGGTGAGCACTTGCACACAGAACAGAAGCGAGAGCCATCCCACAAACCCATCTTCTTCCCTTCTCCATATTTCATACTCCCTCACACACCAACTCACAATCTCCATTTTCCATTCTCCATTTCTTACTCACTGGGCACGCAAAAAAAAAAAGGGATCCACTGTTCATATCTTTCTCTTGCTCACACTCGGAAATAACAGAGAGTCGTGCCTCCATTCTCATTTCCATCTCATTTCCCTCACTCTCACCATCTCCTTCACTAGCAGACCCTCTACTACTTTTCCTCACTCACCCGCAGCCCTCATGATTCGCAGACAGCCCTCCACGAGCAACAACTCCGGCCACCCCTTTTCCAGCCACCCTTACTCTCTCTTCCACCCTCACCTATTCCATACTCTTTCACTCTCCACTCTTCGCCTCCATCAAATCCTCCATAGACAAAGACACCACAACTTCCACCATTTTTATTTTATTTTATTTTTTCTCTCAGCTCTCCCTCTCCTCCGCGCATCCTCACACCACATAATCACTAGAGTACCCCTTGGACTCACTCACGACCATCACCAAGAGCTCCAGATCACCCCACTAATAGAGCATCCCACAGCAGACTCCCCACTCTCTAGCTCTTCCCTCGTCACCACTTAGCACCACCCACTGCCATAGCCACCGTCACCTTCACATGAGCAGTGGAAATTCTCTGAATCACCACCCTTATGCTCCATATTCACTCGCAAGGTCCCTCCAAGCTACCTCCACGCTGTCGCACGACTGGCAACCCCATCTCCCTCTCCCATCTCTTTCGATTCGTCATGCTAAGCCGAACCTAAAGATCTGGCTACTACCAGAGCCATCATCTCCGTCTCCCATCCTCTCCTCCGCATGAAACCCTTCTGCTTGGCCAAATGAATCCGTTGGGAGTTTGATCAAGATCACGAGCTTTGATGCTTGAACTCGTTTCACAGCCACCAATCCTCATGTCTTTTGAAGTTTGAACTCATTTCATGAGATTAGAAGTTTCTACAAAACCTTGCAAGCGTAATAGAAACATACATTAGTGGACATGCTCTGCATGATTTTTCAGTTGGTTTGAGTGATGTAATTTCCCCAAAAAAAAGCGTGTGAGACGAGAAATCTAACGGTTTGTCTCTAAGTGGTGTTTGGACTTCTTCTTGTCATGCTAGATTTGGTTTTAACTTGAGGAGGTTAGTCTTCTGCTTTTATTCTTCTAGTTGTTTCTTTGCTTTAATTCCAAGTGAGGATGGTGAGTATTGCTTGTCAGCATTTGCAGCAGAAGGTAAATTCTTTACCGTCTTTCTTTCATTGAAGCTCTAAGCAAATTGTGCAGAACTTGGTGTTATACAAAGGTTTTAATAGTGGACTTAGCATACACAAGAATATGTTGTGCAGAAAATAAAGAGTAAGGAAGAGAAAGAGACGCAAAGTTTTTACGAGGTTCAGCTTCAACACAGCTTACGTCCTCGCCCTTGGCAAACCACCAAAGGATTCCACTATCGTAGTTTCTTTACCGGGCGGAACAATACCTTTACAAGCACTCCTTCAAATAGGCTAGAGCCCACCTCTCCAAACGATGTACTCTCATTCGGTCAACGATCTAACAACCTAGAATCGTCCAATAACTACAAGAGAAACAATAAGAGGATGTGTACAAAGAGTGCTCACACAAAGAGTAAGTTAGTACAATTCAAATCTATGTACTTCAAAATTTAAATATCAAGAAAGAAATACACTTTGAAGCTCAAGAATAGAATTCACCAAATTCCCTTTTCTCCATATGAGAAATCAGCAAGTAGAACTCAGGGATTGATGATCAATGATTTCAGAACACCAACACTTTCAGTTTGCAAAAGTTGAGCAAGTAGGAACTTTGAGAGCAAGAGAGCCTATAGTAGAATTTTCAATTCTTTGTGAGTTTTGATTTGGAAAACCATGTATTTATAGGTTTTCAAAAGGGTTTTCGTGTTGTCCAAGTTTACTTGGAGTATTTCCCAAGTTTTTAGAAAATTTGGAGCACAAGCAACTGATATTTAAAAATTAAAACTTTTAAAAAATTTGCCCGTTAACAGTGTTCAGGTGACTAAACCTTTGAGTTTAGTATTTTGAAGTTCCTTAGCCTTTGAAAAATTTAAACTGGATACAGGGTCAGAAGACCGAGGTTGAGGGTTAGATGAATGAAGTGTCGGGTTTAGACGACCGAAGTTAGGGTTCAGTCTTCTGAAGAGCTTCTGCCAGTTACTGTATTTCACCAATAATTCTTTAGACGACTGAACTTATTCTTCAGACGTCAGAAGTAATTCTTCAGACGTCAGAAGTAATTCTTCAGACGACCAAACTTGAAGTTCAGTCTTCTGAAGTTGCCACTTCAGGCTTCTAAGCAGAAAATTTAGTCTTTTGAGGTACTTGTTTTCTGATTTTTCAATTCCAATTCAAAATATGGTTTGCTCTCTTTATTTATTCTTTTATAAAACTTTTTTCGAGGTTTTTAAATAGGTCTCTAAGTCCATACAATTCCCCTAAAGAGCTTCAAAAGATATTTCAATAGATATTTGACTTTGAAGTACTTACATTGTTCTTTCTAAAACCTTATACTATAAGCTTGAAATCATCCACTTCATATTTGCTTTGAAATCCCTTGGATGTTAGCTTGAGCTAGTTTTAACTTCCCATGCTTTGATCAGTATAGTGCTGCTTTGAGCTTCTTTTGGATCACTTGTTAGTTTATGTAGCTTGATAGTTCACAATGATCCTTGTTTTCTTGTCAAACCTGAAACACCATAACTCAACCATTCCAAGTTAAAATGTCATTTGTTTGTTATCACCAAAAATGATTGAAAAGCCTAGTTAAGCCAATAGTGTGCAACTTGAAGAAAATAGATCCATGATGGTTGGATGAAGCTAGGCCAGATTTGAATGTTGTATTTGCTTTTCCACGTCAACTTGACTTTTAATGTAGCTTGATTATGGCTGGGGATGAATTTGAGATTTGTAGACAACACTATTACACTAACTCACATGCTGCCTACAACACACACTGTTTCACGTACTAAAGCACACACCACTCACAGCCACATACACCTTAACATGCTATTTACACAACACGCACCCTAACACCTACTGTCACGCGCGCGCGCGCGCACACACACACACACACACACACTGGTATACACACTGATACACGTAGTAATTTGCACTCACTCACACACACACTAAAACATAAACTGACACACGCACTAATTTAAAGTCACTTTCACACCCTTCACTCACATTTTATATAAACTGTTACACACACTAAAATACACCCTTCACTTACAGTTTACACACACTGTTACACACGCTAAAACACACACTTAAACACCCTCTCACAAACACTGCTCACACACATACTTAATACACTCTCATGCACACACAGTACTATGCACACACGTTGCTAAAACACCCACTAACACACATTAATTTACACTTGCGCGCACACACTAATTTACACCTACACACACCACTAACACACACCAACACACACCTGCACACACACAGATACACACACCACTAACACATTAATTTAAAATAACCTACATATGCAACTAGCACACACACCAACACAAATCACCAACACACCCATGCATGCAACACACACACACACGCCCCGAATTGGTTGGTGCCGGTCTTCTTCATTTTAATTATTTAGTATCATTTCAATGTTTGAAACGTTCACAAAAATCAACAAAAAATGTCACAATTTTTTTTAAAAAATTCCAAAAATATTTTCAAACTTTGACTTCCATGGTTTTTGTCTTAATTTTATTTGTGTTATTTTGAAGTTTGGGAAAAATATTGAAAGAATCACAAAAATCACAAAAAAAATGTTTTCACACTTAGAAAAAATCACAAAAATATTTTTTAGGCCCACAGAATCGTTTTTATCCCGAACAAATTCCAAAAACCTCCCAAAATATTACTTTTTCACTTAGAAAATTCTATAAAACTTTCAAAATCTCGGGAGTGTATTTTTCTAACTATTTTCTCGATTTTTCCATCCCAATGATTTAAAAGGGAGGCATGAGCTCTTCGGAACATGATATGCCCCAGTTATGAGGGAATACCAATATAGTATTTATTTTTTTCATTTTATTTACACTTTTGATAGGGAGTAATTTAATAAGGCTTATTAAATTTATTTTTGGATAATTTTCGATTAATCTGGTACCATTTGTAAGAACGAGCGCGTAGGGCGTGCTAATACCTTCCCATTGCGTAACCGTACTCCCGGACCCAACTTTGGTAGCATAGACTGATTCTATCCTTAATTGGGTAGTAATGAAGTGTTCTAACCACACTTCAAAAGATTAGTGGCGACTCCATCACACCATGTTTTCTACGAAAAATATTCTTTTCAAAATTCACATCCATTTTTCCCAATTCGCTGCCACACCTGTGCATAGTGTTTGGCGGGTCCGGGACGTCGCGACAGCTTGGCGACTTCGCTGGGAACACTTGAGAGTTGAGCCAGTAATTAGTTGAAAATTATCCCGAAATTCAAAATTGATAAGCCTTTGAGAGCACCCCCTTTCATTTTTGTACAAATTGATAACTTGATTGCATATATGTGAATAATTGTGTGTATAAGATTAATTGTAAATGCTTTGCTTGCTTTGGTACTTGGATAAACATGTTATTAGTTCTGATTGTTTTAGCTAAGCATGTGATTAGTTGTGAATATCTTGAATAAGCATGATGCTTTATTTCCTCTGTTATTTTGTTAAGCATGTGTTTAATTGTGAATATTGTGTTCAAACAAGCATGTGAATAAATGTGGGGATAGTGGGATTAGGCTAAGCTTGTAAATTCACTCACTTTCAAAGCTTTATACCTAGGCTTTCCCTTGCTAGGATTAGAAAGGAGTGTAATAGTGCCAATCCCCATGTGGTAGGGCTTATGGGGACCCCCGAACCACTTCGCTTAATGCGAGCTTTGTCCGGACCACTGTGAGGGAGAATGGAGTTTCAATCTGGGGACCTTTCGTTTATAGGGATCAGAGCCTACCCACACATGGTTGTCCAGAATCCCTTGTCTAGGGTAGAGCCTCAAAGAACCCCGTGTATATCCAAACTTACCCCGGGGTTGGGACAGAAGCCACATCCTTATCCACATGTTAATCCGTTTGTTGTACATTTTTTTGGCAAATGTTTTGTGTTGTGTTGTGTACATCCTGCATCCATGTTAGACATCCATATCACTTGGCCAATATTTCGGAAAAAACCCAATTTATTTATAAAAAAGTCAAATTTTGTCTCCCAACGTACCCTGCCATGGGGAAAATGGATCATTCCTAAGATCATTAATGGATTAGGTTTTTCGCGGAACTCTAGCCAAAGGATTATTTAGGTTGCATTACATGCATACATGCATAAGTTCACATATGATGCATGCATGTTCTTCTCTAATGGGCTAATAATCACATTCCAATTTCCTGTAAAATCAGGCCGAATCAAAATTCGGGATTCCAACATTGAGCCCGCATCTACCCACCCTTATAATACTAGAAGCAAAGCAAAGATCATGGCAGAACAACCATAATGTAGGGTCCTGAGCATGGAACAAGGGCAAGAAGGAATGAGAGATAATATGAGTAAGATCTTGGAGCTCTTAATGGGAAAAGGAAAAGGGGTACAAATGCAAGATGACAAGGCTAATTTAGACCCCATGCACGTGCTGAGTTTTACCCCGGTCCATAGGCAAGCATCGGCACTGCCGCCAGTTGCCATAAAAGGCCCGCTGCAAAATATTCCCCTGTTTATTCCCACTGTGCCAGTGCTAGGATTTGTAGCAGTTGGAATGCCTTTAATGGTGGTTACAAATGCGAGGGTGAGCAAATTTGCAACCGAGTGTCGTTGTGACGTACTTGAGGAGCAGTTGAGAGCCTGTGAAGGAACTAATGCATTCGGTTTTGTTGATCCGGCGAACCTCTGCCTAGTATCGAAGGTGGTCCTACCACTAAAATTTAAGATCCCAGACTTTGAAAAGTTTGATGGAACCCGGTGTCCTAGAACCCATTTACAATTGTACTATTAGGTAATGGCAGCATACTCAGACAATGACAGACTGATGATGCATTGCTTTCATAACTGTTTGATCGAGTCGGCCATCTGTTGGTACACACAACAAGATAGGACTTAGATCTGCTTTTGGAAAGACTTGGCCAACACTTTCATGGCCCAATACTGACACCGAACTGAAAATGGAGCTAGACCGGATGGCCCTATTAAAGATGGAAAAAAGGCTCACAGAGATCTTTAGAGAATACGCCTATAGGTGGAGAGATGTGGCAATCCAAGTGAACCCCTCGGTAGGTGACTGGGAAGCTATCACGTTGTTCGTAAGTACCCTAAAAGACCCCTATCGTAGACATCTCCTATGAGCAACTCCCCACGATATCATGGACATCGTGGTAGATAGAGGAAGGATTGAAGCCTACATCAAGGTAGGTTAGGTCAAGGATGGTTATGCTCAGATTGGAACATGCAAAAAATGGATTGGTAAAAGGAGAGATGAGGAAGCCTAGATGATTCAGGGGCATTATCATCAGGGAGGGAAAAACTAGAGGCCTAGGAAAAATTTGGTTTTTGGACCCACCACTGATCAGATAGCACATGCAGGCATAAGGCCCCAGACTAGGCCTACGCCTGCCCAATCGAATGTTTGGACACGAGATAGAGGCATCCAGAAGAATTTTCGAAAAATTAATCCCATCCCGATGCCATATGGTGAGTTATTCACATAGTTGCTCAAAAGAGGGATGATCTCAATTGTCCTCGAAGATTCAGTTCCAACCCCTACTCAACATTGGTACAACCTAGAGACTCGATGTGCATATCACTCCAACTCCACCGGTCATACCATTGACCGTTGTTGGGCATTTAAGCACAAAGTACAATCATTGAGAGATATTGTATGGTTGGTGTTTGACAGCAAAGAGCTCGGTATACAAGGGAATCCTATTCCGATGCCATATGATGCATGCATGTTCTTCTCCAATGGGCCAATAATCACACTTCAATTTCCTATAAAATCAGGCTGAATCAAAATTCGGGATTCCAATATTAAGCCCACCTTTACCCACCCTTACAATACCAGAAGCAAAGCAAAGATTATAGCGGAACAACTAGAACGCAGGGTCTTGAGCATGGAACAACAGCAAGAAGAAATGAGAGATAATATGAGTAAAATCTTGGAGCTCGTAATGGGAAAAGAAAAGGTGGTACAAATACAGGATGACAAGGCCAATTCAGACCCTACGCGCGCTCCGAGTTTTACCCCGGTCTATGGGCAAGCATCGGCACCGCCGCCTATTGCCATAAAAGGCTTGCCACCAAATATTCCCCGTTCATTCCCACTGCCCAGTGCTAGGATTTCCAATAGTTGGAATGACTTCGATGGTGGTTACAAATGCGGGGGCGAGCAAATTTACAACTGAGCGTCACTATGACGTACTCGAGGAGCGGTTGAGAGCCATTAAAGGAACTAATGCATTCGGTTCTATTGATCCGGTGGACCTCTGCCTAGTACCGAAGGTGGTCCTACCACCAAAATTCAAGATCTCGGACTTTGAAAAGTTTGATGGAACCTAGTGTCCTCGAACCCATTTATTGTTTTACTGTCAGGCAATGGCAGCACACTCAAATGACAACAGACTAATGATGTATTGCTTTCAGAACAGTTTGACCGAGTCAACCATCCGTTGGTACACACAGCAAGATAGGACCTAGATCCGCTCTTGGAAAGGCTTGGCCAACGCTTTCATGGCCCAATACCGCCACTGGACTGAAATGGTGTGAGGCTAGATGACCTTGCTAGAGATGGAAAAGAGGCCCACAGAGACCTTTAGAGAATACGCCTATAGGTGGAGAGATGTGGCAATCCAAGTGAACCCCCCAGTAGGTGACTGGGAAGCTATCACGTTGTTCGTAAGTACCCTAAAAGACCCCTATCGTAGGCATCTCCTAGGAGAAACTCCCCACGATTTCATGGACATCGTGGTAGCTAGAGGAAGGATTAAAGCAGACATTAAGGTAGGTTGGGTGAAGGATGGTTATGCTGAGATTGATACAAGCAAAAAATGGACTGGTAAAAGGAGAGATGAGGAAGCCCATATGATTCAGGGGCGTTATCATCAAGGAGGGTGAAACTAGAGGCCTAGGAAAAATTTTATTTTTGGACCCACCATTGATCAGATTGCACATGCAGGCACAAGGCCCCTAACTAGGCCTATGCCCGCTTGACCAAATGGTTGGACACGAGATAGAGGAATTTAGAAGAATTTTCAAAAAATTGATCCCATACTGATGCCATATGTTGAGTTATTCATGCAGTTGCTCGAAAGAGGGATGATCTCAACTATCCCCGAGGATTAAGTTCCAACCCCTACTCCACATTGGTACAACCCAGAGACTTGATGTGTATATCATTCCAACTCCACCGGTTATACCATTGACCGCTGTTGGGCATTTAAGCACAAAGTACAATCACTGAGAGATGCTGGATGGTTGGTGTTTGACGACAAAGAGCTCGGTATACAAGGGAATCCACTGCCTAATCATAGTTGGGGGGGGGGGCACAGTTAAGGTCATCGAATCGAAGGACTGATTAGAAATGATGTTGGAAAATGAATCATGTGCTAAGAGAGATGCTTCTATGAGTCCTTCCTATTTTAAACATTTTGAATCTGAATTAAATGAAATGCATTTCAGTCTCGTCACATCACCTTGTGCCAAATTTTATTCTTTTTAGCTTGCATTTCGTGCTTTGACACAGGAAATGAATTTACCAGAACAAAGCACTTGGAGCCCGTAGTAAGTTGATTTTGTGAATCTACTCAAAAGAAAAAAAAAAACAAAAAAAAAAAAGAGAAGAAAAAAAAAAATAGAAAAAACAAGAAAAAAAAAAGAAAAAAGGAAAAAAAAAAGGAAAAGCCTCCAAGTTGGAGTTTAATGAGGGCCCCACTATAAGATATGGTCTAGGAGCCCTTTTAGGAAAGACAGACAAAAATGACTTATCAAGATTTACATTTGCTCGACGAAATCAATAAACAAAGTCTACTGTCTTCATTTTCTCAATCATAATTGGTGTCTTAGGAGTATAATGATTATATTTTGATCAAATGAGAGGTGCCCATCTTTGGTCGACCAATTTTTTCATAAAGAACAAAACAATGATTTACCATTTGTTAACCAAGTTGAGCCTAAATGTTAAATCGTATTTTTCTTAAAAGTTAGTTTGCCAAAAATTCAACTTGTGTTTGGGTCTCGTGGGGTTTGACAAGTCATCTGAGGCGATGGTCACTACCAAAAGGATGGTAGGCTATCTTTCTACTACCCAAAAAGAAAAATAAAAACCACTTGCAAGCTCTCTTGAGCCTAAAAGAATTCAATTCTCGATTAACCCGTCAAATGATCACACCCCACACTCGGGCAGTTTTAAAAAGATTAGCCCCAATTGAGCTTCCAATGAACATGATGCTAAAAAATACTCCATGAAAGGGAAAGAAAAAAAAAAAGAGAATAAAATGTAGAAAAAGAAGAAAAAGAAAGGAAATGAAAAAGGACATGCTTAAGATGTGATATATGACCAAGGATCTCCCTTTTTAAATTCAGCCAAGTTTGAGCCGTATTGTACCCTTTTCTTCTCTAACCAATACCCTAAGCCTACACTACGGTCCAAATGAAAGTCCTAACCATATTAGAAGACATTGTTGTCTCAAATGAATTGTCAGACTCAATGTTGAGTCTGAACTATATAATGACCTGATCTTGAAAAGGCACGTAGGTAGCTTATTCAAATAACAAGTTCGGTCGACACTTTATGAATATGACATCCCAAACTAGGGCAAATTTGTTTTGTTATGGGATGGGTTTTTGAGCCTGGGTTTCCTTTTTCTTGTTGAAACCTAAATCCCTAGCCTACATTTCGTCTAGTGTCTTAAAGTCCACCCTGAGGTTAGAGTATTGATCATATTATTCAGTAAGACACTAAACATAAAGTTGATATGAACAAGAAAGGATCTTTGGTTACGGGGTCAATGAAAAAAGAAAAAGAAAATAAAAATGGGGATTTGCTCATTGATGTGATTCCTTAAGCTAGTAGCAAAGTTACAAAATACTGATAAAGTTTTTTCTTGTTGAGTAAGCATAGAAGGGCAAGCAAAATCAAGTAAGCTTGATCATTCCATTCATATCCCTAATGCGATTGAGTTATCTGGTTGCATGTTTATTCATTTAAATTTCAAATCAATTTTAAAACATTAAGGATGCAATCCCAAGAAAGCCCTTGTTTGGAAAATGTAAGATGAATAGGAGTCGTCACAAAATGCATCAACTGGGGCAGATTTCATGTCAAGTTTCAGGAGTGCCAGTTCAGAAATTTGCTCACTTGAGTGGAATTTAAAAATATGGCCGGGATTAATTAAAGATGCATGTAATTGGGGCAGATTTCGTGTTGAGTCTTATTGAAAACACGACCAAAGTCAGTGGCAGATAAATGCAATTGGGGCATATTTCATGAGTTTTAGTTAAGCCCATTCAGATGCTTTCATATCAGAGTGGAAGTTGAAAACACGGACAAGGTCAGTGACAGATGAATACAACTGGGGCAGATTCTATGTTGAGTTTCAGTGGAACCCATTTAGGCACCCTCTTATCAAATTGGAATGTGAAAACAAGGCCAAGATCAAAGATTGGGTTTGTTGATTATAGGCTCATTGGAAAGGTTTGCATATCATCATGCAAGTCATGCATTGCATAAAAAGGAAAAGAAAAAGGTGCATACATATCCTTTAGTCATGCGGCAGACATACATATCATACAACATGCATACATATAGCAACAGAGCATTATTCATTCATTTTTTTTCTTGTTGAATAGGCTTTTAAATGTCATTTTACACCTCTGACTGAGCCATTTTTGTCGCTCTAATATTTGAAACTGGGGTAGCTCACCCCAGGCATAGATTGACATATTTGAAACTGCAGCAGCTGACCTCAGGCACACATTGATTTACCTGGAAACTAGGGCAGATGACTCCAGGCACAAATTGATTCATTTACTTTAAAACTAGGGTGATTGGCCCTAGGAAAAAATTGAATCATTTATTCAGAAATTGCACTTTAGCACCTAGGTTCTCAAACCTGGTGCAAATCATCACAATGTACTTCGGCCCCTAGGTTCTCAAACCCAATGCAAGTCATCACAATGTGCTTCGGCATTCAAGTTCTCAAACCCGGTGCAAGTCCTTGTCATGTACTTTGGGACCCGCATTCTTAAATCCGGTGCAAGTCATTGCCATGTACTTCGGCATCCACGTTCTCAAACCCGGTACAAGTCATCACAATGTACTTTGACACCCGGGTTCTCAAACCCGGTGCAAGTCATTGCTATGTACTTTAGCACCTAGGTTCTCAAACCTTGTGTAAGTTATCACCATGTACTTCGGCACTCATGTTCGCAAACCCGGTGCAAGTCATCACAATGTACTTTGGCACCTAGATTCTCAAACCCGGTGCAAGTCATCACCATGTGCTTCGGCACCTAGGTTCTCATACCCCGTGCAAGTTATCACCATGTGTTTCGGCACCCAAGTTCTCAAACCCGATGTAAGTCATCACCATGTACTTCAGCACCCAGGTTCTCATACCCGATGCAAGTCATCACCATGTACTTCGGACATACATATCCGTAGATTTGCTGATCTCTCCCATCAATATCATAGGAAAATATGGTTTTTGTACATCTCCTATTCAAACAGAAGCATGGGCTATCAGAAAAGGTTTGAATTGAAGGTGACTATTGAAAAGGGACATAGAAATATTTTTGTATTCTTAGTTGCAAAGAAGGTGATCAATGCATTGCTGTTCATCTTGGGAGATTTGTAATATTTTTGTTGACATTCTAAATATGAAAAGTATGTTTGTATCCTATGCTTTCATTTTCTACCCAAGGGAGTTCAATTTTCTGGCTCATTATGTTGCACCAGGTACAAAATTAGGGAAACAATATTTTATAATCAAACCTCCATGTGGACTTCTTCTATGTAACGAAGATGTATTTAGCTTTCCTATGAAAAGACTTTAAGTTAATGAATTATACATTTGAAAAAAAAAAAAAAAGAGCGTGGATTTATGTGAATTTAAACAAAACATATAATAAAATTGCATTAAACTTCTTTCAAATCCAAGCCTTGACATCCATATTCCAAAACACTAGCTTAGTGTACCCTTTATAAATTTCAAAACTAGGCATTAAATGTTCTTTTTTATTTAGTTCTCGTTGAATTTATTTTTTAAGCAAATGTTTGTTTTACTCTTTAAAAAATATGAATACTTTTATTCATTAAAAATTCATACTAATTGTACTTTTAAGTAGTATACATTTGACCGTTTAAGTGTAAGAGTCATAAGTACGTCGCGCTTGCTTATCCGATGTAGGATGGCTAAGGTTGAACCATTATTTGATAATTAGACTTAACAAAATGAATTTTTTTTATAAAAATAATAAAAATACCATGATAAAGGGCAATATCATCAATCTCCATTTTGAAACTTAGGAGGATGTGATTGTACTTTTGCCAAATCTCAAGATGCCTCCAAATAATTTATTCTATAAATTATACATTATTTTATAAAACTATCCAATTAAGTTAGCCCAAATGGCAACATCAACATGGAAAATCAAGGGAAGATCATTATGCTCCCAAAATTAAGATCAAACAGATCAGACATGCTTCCCATTGAAACCCCATGGGCAGCAAATGCCCAAAGCAGAGGGGAAGAAGTGGAAGACATCCCCCCATTATGAGTACAGAGTCAAAGTCTCAAAGATCATGCCTTGAGATTTTGTTTAAGCAGCTACTAAAAGAAGAACACTGATAGAACCATATACTATATATGTAAAACAAAGTCATTGATCACCTCGCCTCCTTTTCAAGATCAAACTTTCCTTCCCACCTTTCTGTTTATTTTACTGCAGACTTCCATATGACCGACCATACAAAGCATATGCATTCCTACATATATAAGGTGGCTTAAAGAGAATAAACTGGCCACCAGGGTATATAACTCCGAAAGACTATAAGATAATAGATTTTAGATTCGATTCTTTATTGGATAATCTTTGATTTATCTAGTGCTGGCTGTAGCAGCTCGGTCAGTTCACCCCTGAGGATCCGGCCGCCCCAAGTTGTCAAAAAGAGAAAAGAGTAAATTGTACCAGTGTTTAATAAATTGAGATTGACACTGGGAGAGATGAGGGATTAGGAGGTGGCAATGCAACAGGGAAGGGGCTTTCCATGGCTCTTAAACCCCTTAAACAGAGTAATTATGTAATCTGCAATGTTTACGTTCCCACTAAGCAATAGCAATTGTCGGTGCTGCTGGGCATTTGGACTCGTGGTGATGATCAACGTATTGCTGCTGTTGTTCTTTATGGGTGAGTAATATTGGTGGGCAAAAGGGCCTTCCCAACAGTACTCGTAAGTAATGAATAGAGAGGCTGCAGCCACCGCTGCCGGCGGTGGCGCGATCAGTCGAGCCACCCGGGTCCGCGGCGGGAGTGACTTCGGCAGTGGAGCAATTGCGTCCTCCTCGAAACTAACCACCTCCCTGGACTCTGGAGTACTCCCTGATTTGGTACTAGTACTGCTAAGCTCTTTCATCAGAATTGGCACATTGATCACCCCGCTTACCAGCTTTGGTGTTTCCCCCATCGCAATTCCCATGTCCAGCTCTCCATGTTCTTTCTTTATTTCCTCAGCAGCCTCTTCTTCTCCCTCTTCTTCCTCTTCTTCGTTGATGTTCTGGTTTTCCGGCGGGGTAGTACCGGCGAAACCCAGAAGAAGGCGGCCGTCTTGGCGGTGGATGTGCATGCAGTTCTGCGAAGGAGAAGGCACAGCTTCGAGAACCAAGCGGCCATTCTCGCGATGGGGGCGCATGCACAGCGACGACCTGTTGCTATCTGGAAACAGGGAAGGAAGGGGCGGAGGGAAGGATGGAGTTTGCGAATTCTTACACTTCTCGACTCGCGCTTCCTCCGCTTCGAAAAATTGCGATTCTTTCTCTTGTTTCTCTTCTTTCTTATCCTCTTCAGTGTTCTCCATCTCCCATGGCGGACATGGGAAGAATCCTTCGGAACCATTCTCCGATCCGAGACTCTCGGTACAGATTTCCAGGCTCTTCTCGCTCATGGAGCTCGATCTTTTGTCGAGAGGGTGAACGTACGGAGGCGGAAGCGGTTCAGATTTTGAGGAATCCTCGGCCTTCTTGGCCAGAATTGAGTTCCAGACATCAAATTGCCCCGGCCTTTCGTCGTCGTTGTCCTCCTCCTCTTGCTTCGTGATGAATTCCTCTGTTTCTTCATACTCTGTTTCATCATACTCTTCTTCGCCTTCCGACGAAGAAGACGACGAATCCACTAGGAAGACCCTCGTAAAATCGCCAGAAGATGCAGATTTTTTGACCGGAGAGGACGCTAACCCATTCTGCGCCAGCCATTTCTTCGACGAGATGTCCGCTGACAGAGTTGTCCGAAGCGAACTAGCCAGTATAGCCCCAGCGGCCGCGCCCTCTTCTTCAATCCTTTTCAAAGGGAAAGCAGAAAAAGGCAAGCTCTTGCAGAGAGAATCACGAGTTGACATCTTCAGTTGCAGAATTCAATAAATTCGGCTTTCAGCAGGAACCAGCAGACACCAGAGAAGAAGAAGAAGTAGGAACCAGATTCACTGCAGAAAGTGAAGAGTACCGAACAATGTCATAATCATGAGGAAAACCAATAAAGAATCAAAGATGATCAGCTAATAAATATAATAATATGACTTCTGTTGCCATCCAACAAAGAACAAATTCCAAAGCCCATGTACAGACATAAATGGCTACCCATATTTGCTGAACACACATAAATAACAAAACAGCAAATAGGACAAATGCAGAGCTTGGAAAGTGCAAGTGTCTGGTGTATATATATATATGAATAGGATGAGATGTTTACCTCAATGAAGCAAAGCAACAGCATCCAGCGGAGAGTGAGGCAGGGGACCGCGCACTGGTGCGAGTTGCAGACAGAGGGAAATTAAGAAAGGTGAGAGAGGAGATATGGTGAAGAGGATGTTTGAGGAGGGAGTGGGCAATGCTGTTCTTTGGGGTGGGGGTCTGTATTTGTAGCGAGAGGCGCCCAAAAAGAGGTTCCTCCCCATGGGCCCACCCCACCCCGCCCGGCTACGCGAGACCTTAATTGGTTTTACGGTTTTACCCATTTATTATTATTATTATTATTATTATTATTATTATTAATTTTTGGAAAATAGTAGTTCTCACAAAGCTCAAATGTCTTTACATTTTTTCTTATAAAAAAATGTTAAATGATGCTTTTAACTAAAATTTATTTTAATTTATATACTTTTATTTATACAATTAAGAACTTAATACTTTTTATCAATTAAGGTTGTCAATTAAATTAATTCAATAGTTATGAATTGGAGAATTGAAATTAATGGAAGACCTCAGAAGATTAGTCAACTCATTTGAAGCCCAAATATTATTAGTTGTGAAAAAATATATATTATTTTAAACTTATTTTATGCTAATTATGTACTTGATTAATCCATATATCATGAATAAAAATTCTTGAGATTTTTTAGAACGAATAATAGTGATCTAGCATGTTATATCAAATTTTATTTAAATTCACTAATATTTTTAGATTTATTTAGGATGATGAAAGCAACTGCATGCAATTAATAAATATAAGTCAATTGTATTAATTAAAAGTGTTGCGATTAAAATATATTTTAGTTAATAATATAAAGACTGCCTTACGATTTTACTTGAGAAAAAAATTACTAATAGGGTACATTTTTTTTTTAAAAATTTTTTTTGGTGGAGGCTAAGTCCTATTGTGGTTGTTTTTTCTTTTTTTTTTGGTAAAAGACGTTTACTTTATTTGAGATTTGATAAAAAAAGAAATACTTTTCTTTTTTGAGATTTTAAAATTTTATAATTTTTTTTTTTGAAATTTGACAAAAAGACATGAATCTCTTTTAAGACTGCAAAAGCTTCATTGACCACCTTTAATTTACTATCAAACTTAAGCATATGCCTACATGTCTTGATAATCAAGTTCGTGACCCATCTTTTTTGCCGAACTTTTTTTTTTTATAGCACAAGCATAAAATTCAAGTAAAAGTTTAATAATGGGTAGTTGAGTTTTAAACTTGTGAAAAGAAAGGGTATTTTTGAGTGTCGGGGAGGAGATGTAGGTACCTTTTCTTCTCTTAATTAACAATATAGATATTAAAATATCGTAAAAGATTCTTTATGACTCATAATTTTAATTAGTTATTATAGTTTTGAGTATCTCCTTTATTTGTTTTATACAATTTTTCTTTATTCATTTGAAATTTTCTTAATTCTTATAATCGTGATAAATAAATTAGTTAATCATATAATTTTGTTATCACCTAAGCATTTTCAAACTTCAATTAAGATATCATTTGGTACTACAAAATTTTCATTTTTTATTTCTTTAATGCAACCTTAACTTCTTTAACTCAAATTTTGCAAATAAATATAATTTTTTTTTAGCATTTTCCTAGTTTTACAATTTTAAGATTAAGCTTTTTACTTGATTTTCATTCAATAGCTTATTAAAATAAGTTCATCATATTTGTTTTATATCTTCGTCTTTAGGTAAAACGCTCTCTTCATCTTTTTTTTTTTTCCTTTTTCAAGTACAATTGATGGTACCTAAATCTTCACTCCTTTCTCTATCTCTAGCAAAATTTTCCTAAAATTGCATTTCAAGGTGTTTTGCTAAGCCTATTTAAGGAGCATACGGACAAATGAAATTTATTATTTTTCCTCCTAAGACCATCTTGATTCTTATAATTTTATCGTCTATTATTTTAACATGAACATTACTATCTTTTGTGTCTTTGTCTACATTGATTCTCACACGATTCTAAAGTTTTGCTTCACGAGTAACAAAGTTTAAATCTTAATTTTTCAATTTCTATGCCTTTTCCTCCCCTACCCACTTAGTTTCTTGAAGGAAAATTATGTTCATACTAAAATATTATTGCAACTACTTCATACTAAAATAGTAAAGTCAGAACAAAATGGCATCAATATTGACCATTGGGTGCTAACTATTTCCACATATATCAAATAATGTGCTAAATAAGGTAAAAACGTATTCTCTCTTTATCGACGTATGCACATGAAAGTAATTGCCAAAGAATAGCCCAAAAGTGAAAAGAGGAGCCCAAAAAGGCTACAAGTAGACTACCTAGTCCCCATATAAGGTTAGGCAAAGAATGAGCGATTTGATCACTATATCAGTTGTTCAAAGATTAGTAAACAAAAAAATAATTGTAACGGTCTCAGTCTAACTCTGTGAGGTATTATCCACTTTTGGCCAACTAGACATCACACTTCTGTCTTATAAGAAGCACCTTATAAGGTTGAAACCTAAACCATCCTTATATGCCCAACATCTTCCTAGTTCATGTTTAATATGGGATTCTATTAGATATCTAATGCCCTTCTTAGAATGGCCCTCTAGGATTTACCCATATGACAGTACCCCCAATGTGGCTTTAATACAAATGTAATGGTCTTTATCTGACTTTGGTGAAGTATTGTCTAATTTGGCCTACTAGGTCCCATGATTTTGTCTTAAAAAAGGCACTTTACAAGGTTGAAACCAAATTATCCTTATTTGTTCAAGATCTCCCTAGTACACATTCAATATAGGGATCGTGATAGGATGCTATTTAAACATTCATTTGCTGACATTACTAGAATAACTAAATCATAAATGTAACTTGATATAAGGATCAACCTACTGACATCAAAGAGTGGCTAAATCATTAAGTGTAGCTTAGTCTAAGAATCAATCTTCCTATTAATAGAGTTTTAAATCAAGATTTATCTAAGGAATGACTTATTGACATTGGTAGAATAATCAAATCACAAGTAGCTTGGTCTAAGGATTGACATGCAAAAATAGATTAACGGTCAAATCATAAATAGTGCATAGCTTTAAGTAACAATCATCTTGCTAACACTTGTTGACATGTAGAGTGGACACATTATAATAAATAGTTAGCTTGATACAAGGTTTGACTTTCTGACACTAGTACAATAGTTGAATCATCAAGAGTAGCTTGATCTAAGGGTCGATGTATAGACATTGGTAGAATGGTAAAAAAAACTATGTAATATAGCTTGAAGAATATATCCAGTGGAATTAACTAAAATGATACACAAGCTACTCCTAGACTTGGTACTTCTCTTTCAGGCTTTGGGGGCATGGGGTTACATGAACTACTTGGTGATTACATTTTAGGCTTGGGGTGTATGGGGGCTAGATAGTTGATGGGGTCAAGTTGACCCACAACTTCAAAGCCATGTGGACAAAGAGGATACTTTGAACTTCCAAAGATCCCTAATGATAAGAACTTATGGGTTAGCCCCCTAACCATGTTACATTTTAAACAACATATAGTAACCTTGGGTTTTATTTAGATTCTAAATGATTTTCAATTAGTGACTATGGTTTAAGTCAAACTTTCCTAAAATCAATCAAAATCTAAGGATGTGATTAGTTGTCTAATTAAGGTAGTGTGACATAACTAGATGACTTAACCTAATAATTTCTCCCAAATAACAAAGAATCTCCCTCATAAATAGACTTTATCTAATATAAATCTGTGTTGGAGGAAAGATGAGTTGATGAACAAATTTGCAAGATTTTACATTTCATCTTGGAGATAAGATGAGGAGATTGAGATACCTATGATACAAGGATCTCGATTCTATGACAAGGTTTATAAGGGGTAGCTAGGGAAGAAGAGGTAAGATATCTTGGTTCGCCACACTGACTACATTCTCTCAAGTACCGGATTCAAAGGATTAGTGCACCGTTCAAAGCAACATAACAATATTCCTTTGGAAACAAAAAGAAGAACCTATTTGAGGGGGA
This sequence comes from Malania oleifera, assembly GCF_029873635.1. NCBI lineage: Eukaryota > Viridiplantae > Streptophyta > Magnoliopsida > Santalales > Ximeniaceae > Malania > Malania oleifera. The sequence continues at coordinate 123,614,464 of NC_080418.1, read as the reverse complement.
AATGAGAGATATTTTATTCCACCACAGAGGATTATTTGATTCTCCCTTATACTCATAACCTTTTGCAATCCCCAAATAAATTTATGACTCTTGTCAAGTTCTTCTTCTTTCTCAACCATCTCTTTGTTTTCCTTATAACCTTTAGTTTTTCCCTTGAAGCTTTTCCCCTTCCACTTCTTAAACTACCCGTATAACTATATATTTCTCTTTCCTTATACATCCCTCGATCTCTCACTATTAAGGAAACACTTTCCAAAACAGATGAAAGCAAGATTAAGTCAATAGATGACAGCAAGCTCGATTCCATTCCATGATCTGAGGAATTGTATTCATTCACTTCTTTTCATTTATGTAAAGATTGTAATTATAGCTATTCCATTTATGTAAAGATTGTAATTATAGCTGTGCACTAGTCTTTCCTATAATTTTTCCAATTCCTGTAATTACTCTAGGACATAAGTTTTGTAATTTTTATAACATATGTAAGCTGCTATATATAGATACAATTCCTCTCGACAGCAATTGCATGAGAGCTTTTGTTGGCCTAACAAGGCTTACGAATCTTGTTTTGATAAAGTAAAAGAATCTTAACATGTTTTGCTAAGATACGTTTCAGGGCTCAAAAGCTTTCATAAAAAGAGATCAAGTTTAAAAGTTTTTATAAAAGATAAAGTCTCTAAAGGATCAAGCTTAAGTGTTTGTAAAGAAGCTCACATGAAGATTATGCTTGGCCCATGATGAAACAAAAGAAAATTGAAGAAGGAAAAACTTGGATTCAAAGATAGAAAAATCTGATGAAGCTTATAGTATATTGAAACTTGAAGACAAGATGGACTCAAAGAAAGACAAGCATGAAGACTTAAGTGGTTAGAATATGTTTAAGTCTTAAGAGAGTCTCTATGTAAGTACTTCATTCAAATGGTGATATGGTTGGATTTGAAGTTTATTAGGAAAATCATTGACTTAGAGACGACATTTTGAAAAACCCCGAAAAATATATTTCAAAAGTCTTAAATTACTTTGGGGAATATAAAAGAGAAAAAAGAATTTGGAAACAAAATAAAGAAAAAACAAATTTTGTCTATCCAGGCGCTTGACTGTGATGGCCCAGGCTACTGACATGTAGACATAATGAATTTGGGAAAACCCAAGAAGACCCAGGCGACTGACTCTTGATAGGCTAGTCGACAAACACCTTACTGCCTTTGGATTTTTTATGTGTTAAACTATCCTGGAGATTGACCCTTCGTAACCCAGTTGACCGACTCTTCAAAAATTCAAATTTTAAAGTTAACAGGAAGTTTCCAAGGTTAAGTTTTAAAAAAATATTCGTTATGAAAACTTGGGAAATGCTCTGAGTCACTTGGAGAACACGAAATTAACCTTTTTACTTCTATAAATACCCCCTAAGATAAAGCTTTTGAACACGCCAATCAATACACAACAATCAAAGATTTCTTGCTTACAATCCTTTCAAAGCTCTCTTGTTCACATACTTGCTGAAGTTCTCTACTGAGTTTTTATATGAAAGTCTCACAAATCTCTGAACATATACTGAATTCTTTCCATCAAGAAGGAAGCTCATGGTGATATACTTCTAAAACTTCAAATTCTCTCTATTGTTATTTTGAATTAAAGTATATAGTTGTGCTTTATTGTTGTACTAATCAACTCTTGTGAATCGTTGTTGGACCAAGCATGGGGTATTGCTTGGAGAGGGAACTTCACCCTACTTGAAGGAGTGTACCGAGCGTGGGGTATCACTTAGAGATGAAGGCTCTATCCTATTAAAGGAGTGGTATAGTGGAATCCTTAGATGTGTTGCCTAAGGCGAGGACGTAGGCGGGGATAGCTGAACCTCATAAAATATTGGCGCCGCTCTCTCTTTTCCACTCTTTTTAAATTTCAGCACATATATATTGCGTGAATGTTTAATTAAATTCCTGGAAACAATTCTATTATTGAGAATTGATGAAATTTTGATTTAAGGGAGTACGTTGAATGATCGTTTACGGAAACCTCAAAGAGAGTATGTTGATTAATCTTTTATGGCAACCTTGATTAAAGGAAATGTGTTGATTGATAGATATCAAAGATTGAATTTTGAAAGGCTGCTAAATTTCTAAGTTTGATTCTTTATCAGTATACTATATTGTTTGTTGGATTGATATATTCAAAAGCAAAACTAAAATATGATATTGGTTTCTAAACCATCTTAAATTGATTCCTAAATTTGATCTGGCTGTGTCTTCACATAAAAGGTCTGAACTTGAAATTGGAATATTATTGGATACTAAATTGATTGGATTGAGTTTTATTTTAAAATTTGAGGTCATTGAAATATACAGCAGATATAAAGATTGTGTAATTATCTTATGTATTCAAATTGATCAATGGGAATTAATCAAGATTATCATTGTTTAGTTGATTCTGAAAATCTGGTTAGTCACTGAGTTGTTGAATTTAATCTTATAAAGTAAATTACTCTATTAAAGCAAGTTTGTTGAGATCTTGAGTGACTTTCAAATATATTGACTTGATAACTTCATATTAATTGTTGGGTAATATAAATAAGGTGGTTGATAATAATTATATTAATATCAAGTTTAATTGAATTATGAGATTAACTTAAAATTCAAAAAGAGTTATACTTAACCAAAAGTTTACAATTTTTTTAAAAAAATCCTAATTCACCCCCCTCTTGGGAGTACACCTTAGCTTGTCAATTGGTATCAGAGCAGCGTTGTAGTAAATCCTAACTAGAAGCTACATAAAGATCCCTATGACACACCTACATGTATCTCCCTTTGCTGAAGGTCAATCATCGACCATACCTCCTATTTTTTGTGGTGTAAACTACACCTTTTGGAAAGAAAGAATGAGAATTTATCTACAAACTATGGATTGGAAAGCATGGAGAGTTTTCACACATGGTGACCTTATCCCAACTAAAATTGTGGATGATTAGGAAATACCTAAAGAAGAAAAAGAGATGACCGAAAATGACCATAAGATGTTGTAAATAAATTCAAGTGCTATAAATGCATTGTATTATGCCCTTGATATAAATAAATTTAATAGGGTCATGGCATGTAAGTCAGCCAAAGAAATTTGGGATAAGTTAGAGGTATCCTATGAAGGAACGGTCGATGTTAGAGATAGTAGAATTGACATGCTTACAAGCGAGTATGAGACTTTAGGATGAACCTGGACGAAACTATCATTAGCATGTATACTAGGTTTACTCATATAATAAACTCCTTAAATGCTTTAGGAAAAAATTACTCAACATATAAGATGATCCGAAAAATCCTTAGAGGACTTCCACCAATTTGGGAACCTAAAACCACAACAATTACGGAAGGAAGAAATCTTAAGAATACCTCCCTAGATGAATTAATTGGATCGCTTCTCACTATGAGATGGCTATGAATGAAGGAATTCTCAAAATAACAAACAAAAGAAATCAATAGCCCTTAAAGTCTCAAGTGAAAGTTCTAGCAATGAAGATGAAGAGGTAATGGATGATAATGATATAGCCCTTACAACCAAGAGACTTGCAAAAATTCTTAAAAAGAAGAATAAAAGAAATTCCAGGACTCAAAATCAGATGAAGAAGAAACTAATAAAAAGAAAACAAAGAAAGAACCTCCTACATGCTATAATTGCAAGAAAGTTGGACACATAAAACCATATTGTCCATAGCTCAAGAAGGATTTTAAGAAGAAAAAGAAAAAGGCAATGAAGGCCACTACATGGGACAATATAAGTTCCAAAAGTTCAGAGAGTAAATCAAGTGATGAAGAGATTGAAAATGGTTGTCTTATGGCATGAGACGATCATGAGGAACAAAGCTTTTCATCCAAATCTTATGATAATTCATACAATGAATCTAGTTCATATGATGAATCTAATGATGAGAGTAGACCATCTTATGAAGCACTACAAAGAGAATTATTCAAAATTCTTAATATTCAAGTTAAAGTAACTAAACGAAATACTTCATTGAAAAATTAGAATGAAGCCGTAATGAAAGAATTGGAATCCAAAAATCTTACTGAAAGAGAAAAGAATCTAAAAATCAACAGATTAGAAAGCAAGAATAAAAAGATGATGAAAGAACTAGAAGATCTAAGATCTCAAACTTCGATTGAAAAGAATTTAGTCATTAATGAACTTGAAAGAAAAATAAATCAAATGACTAAAGAACTTGAAAGGATGCAAGCTAACTGCAAAAGAATTAAAGATTTAGAAATACTTTGCCTTGAAAGTAAAATTGAGGATCGAAATAAAATAATTTACAATTTTACTAGAGGAAAGGAAAACTTTGATAAAATAATTGGATCACAAAGAATGTCTTTGGAGAAATAAGGCATAGGATACAATGTAGTTAATAATATAAGGAAAAAGAACCTCTACATGGGGTACTTTGCAAAAGCCTCCAAAGACTATGCTAGCACCTCGTCAAATGTTTACACTCACACCACATGTTTTCTATGTTAGAAGAAGGGACACATAAAATTTGAATGTCCATTAAAGAGAAAGGGTGTGAAAACTAAATAAGTTTGGAAAGTAAAAGAAACATCTCTGGTTAAACCATTCGGACCCAACAAAGTATGAGTACTTAGATAAAAAACCTAGTTCACAAACTAAAGACTGCATAGATCTTAGGAATAGTCATTCTTATTAGAAATTGAGAAAGATAAATTTGTACTTAAATGAAAAGATGGTAACGCCTTCATAGCCTACAGGGTTTAAAGTAGCCAATCTCAAGAGATTTAGCAAATAACTATAAATGTGCTCTGATAGTAGATAAATGCTTTGAATATAAGTTACTAATAGAAATATCTACTATAATGGAGAACCTGAGAAGTTGCGAAAATCTAAGAAGTCCAGAGAATTTAAAGATTCCAAAAAGAAAATTTATCCTTGCTTAAACTATTAAAAAGTCAACTTTAATACAAGGATATTGAACGAGTTGAAATGGACAAACTTAAAGAAGAGTTTATAAGCTTATTAACGACTATTATATTAAAACAAATAAATACAAGAATGACATTTTTGGCCACAAATTAGAAAGCTTGGATTGTACAAGGCTTAACTTAGAAAGTGTTGAGATTTGAAAAGCCATATGAATTTTGGTATTCATATGCAAAAGAATTATTTGAAATCAAAAGAAAGAAAATCTGAAGCAAATTGAGCTTATTGCATAAGAATTTCAAATAAGAAATAAGGATAAATGTTTGAAGAAAGCATGAACATGAGCATACAGATTTGATGGAAATGCAAGATGCATATATATTGTGAAACCAAACACTAAGCTGGGTTGAAATATTATTTTGTTGTGCTTAGTTTTTTTATTTGTTTTTCTCTTGACCATCTTAGTGATGGATGATCATGTTGTGATTGAAATATATGCTGGATTATGGACTTTATTATTGTAATTTAAATGCAAAATTTTTGTTCCTTATTACCTTTGCATAATATTTATTTAGATTTTTTTTGTTGATATAAAAAGGGGGAGAAAATTTAACAAACTGAGCATGAGCATGACATGATGAATTTAAAAGCATGATTAAGAAAGATGAAAGCTTCACATGATATTTACACTCATACACATGGATACATAGTTTGTCCTTCAAGAATGAAATTATGAATTTATTGAACATGAAATACATTTCATTCAGGGGGAGTTAAATTTGTTAAGCCATGAAATCATGATTTATGGAGATTATTGAAAATTCTGATATATAATCGTTTTCTATTTTGTCATGCTATTTTGGGACTTATTGTCTATCTTTTTATGCATAATGAGTGCAAAGTTTCAATTTTGTGCTTTCACTGGATATATACTTTTGTTTATGGTTGCTCTTTGCCTTAGCATTTATATATTTTTATTAATATCTTACTTTTTCTGATTGATGTCAAAAAGGGGAGAATTTTTGAGCAAAAATTAAGCATGTATTTTTCCTAGCATGAGATTGCATATCTAAGCATGTATATTGGCTTACTATAAATTGAAAATTTGAGCATGATATTGAAATTGATATTGAAATTGATCTTGATATTGCAAATGGTGATATATGATGATATATATAAGCATGATAATTGATCTTGATATATGAGCATGATATTGAAATTAATATGAAATTGATCTTGATATTACAAATATTGTTATGATGTTTATTGTAAGGGGGAGCCTTATTAAGGCTTACGCAAATTTTTGCTCCTTATTTGTCATCATAAAAAATGGAGAGATTGTTGGCCTAACAAGACTTATGGATCTTGTGTTGATGATAACAAAGCAAATGATCTTAACATGTTTTGCTAAGATACATTTTAGGGATCAAAAGATTTCATAAAAAGAGATCAAGCTCAAAAGTTTTTATAACAGATCAAGTCTCTAACGGATCAAACTTAAGTGTTTGTAAAGAAGCTCACATGAAGATTATGCTTGGCTCATGATGAAATAAAAGAAAATTGAAGAAAGATAAGCTTGGATTCAAAGATAGAAAAATCTGATGAAGCTTAAAGTATATTGAAGCTTGAAGACTTAAGTGCTTAGAATATGTTTAAGTCTTAAGAGGAGTCTCTACGTAAGTACTTCATTCAAATGATGATATGGTTGGATTTGAAGCTTATGAGGAAAATCATTAACTTAGAGACCACATTTTAAAAAATCTCGAAAATATTTTTGAAAAGTCTTAAATTACTTTGGGGAATATAAAAGAACAAAAAGAATTTGGAAACATAATAATAATAAAAAAACAGCAATTTTGTCGGTCCAAGCGCCTGACTGTGATGGCTCAAGCAACTAACATGTAGACAAAATGAATTTGGGAAAACCCAAGAAGACCCAGGCGACTGACTCTTGATAGCCCAATTGACTGACACCTTACTACCTTTGAATTTTCTGTGTGTTAAACTATCTAGGTGACTGACCCTTCGTAACCCAGTTGACTGACTCTTCAAAAATTCAAATTTTAAAGTTAATGAGAAGTTTCCAAGATTGAGTTTTTAAAAAAGTATTCGTTATGAAAACTTGGGAAACACTCCAAGTCACTTGGGAAACATGAAATTAACCTTTTTACATCTATAAATGTCCCCTTAGACAAAGTTTTTGAACACACCAAGCAATACAAAGCAATTGATGCTTTCTTGCTTACAATCCTTTCAAAGCTCTCTTGCTCACATACTTGCTGAAGTTCTCTACTGAGTTTTTCTATGAAATTCTTACAAATCTCTAAGCATATATTGAATTATTTCCATCAAGAAAGAAGCTCACAGTGACATGCTTCTAAAGCTTCAAATTCTCTCTATTGTTATTTTGAATTGAAGTATATAGTTGTGCTTTATTGTTGTACTAATCAGCTCTTGTAGAGAGTGTCTTTGTACACCGAATTTGTTCTTGTTTTTGTAGACGGTTCAGGTTTTTGAATCTATTGGAATTGATGTATTCCCAGGAGGGGAGGGTGAATTGGAACTTTAAAACTTCCTCTTAGGTCAATTTAGATTCCTTAACCATTATTGCACAAACCTAAAGTCTTTCTAGATAATCATAAACCCAATCAAATATTTAAACAATTAAATGCAAACATTAAAGTGCTGAAATTTAAAGTGCGAAAAATAAAAACAGGCACAAGAAATGTTATCGGGGTTCAGCCAATACTACCTACGTCCTCGCCTTAGCTTGCAAGTCCGAGGATTACACTAAGGCTCCCTTAACGGGTGGAGCGACACCTAATACAACCAGGTCAAATTAACACAGGGCTGACCTCAACCTTTACACACTCTCCTTACCAGGCAGAGAAGGCCCTAACAACTAATCCTTCTGGGCTAGATCAAACCCCCTCAAGCCACGCCTGGAATACAACAGATAATTGAAATTTATGTACAACCAAATTATGCTTCTTACACTAAGAAGATATGTATCAATACGCACGATGTAATCAATGCACTCACAAATGATAGTATTTATGCTCAAGTGAGATCTTGAAAATTTAATTCAAGAAAATATATTCAACGAGTGAATATTCAAGGTTACCTAAAAAACCTTAATCAAGTATCACACAAATATTTTATCAAATATAATCACAACAAATACTTAGAGTTTAAGCTTGCAAAATATTTATCAAATAAAATATGCAAGCTCTCAAGTCTTGCAATTTGAATGCAAAGATTAGGAAGCTAAAAACAAGTTATTCCCAATCAAATATTTATATACGAAATATTGTGGGAATAAACAATCAAGCAAAACTTTCAAAAAGGTTTTTCAAATATATATGAATGTGTGATAGTAATGCCAAGAAAATGATTAGAAATGATGCACAATACCACAAACGAATCTTCCTACACCTTGCAATTGATTTGCAAGTTAGGAGAACTAGAAAAACAAACTCTCTCTTTTAAAATAATATTTTCTAATAAATATGTAAGAGAGTATATAAAAATATGCTTGAAATATTGAGTATATAGCAAAAGAAGTATAAAATATTGGAGAAGATTTTTGCTAATGACTTATGCTAATCTCATGCTAATCAAGGCAAATGAGGGGGGACTAATTGATATCCCTCAAATTTTGACCGTTGGGGGACCTATTGGGTATCTTGGAAAATATTTAATGATATTTAAAGCAAATTAACCCTGATTTAATGCGGTAAAAATTTCACCAACTCGAAAGGTTCGGTCGAGCAGATTCAAGGTTTGGTCGACCAGATTATTAGGTTAAGTCGACTAGGACATTTTTGAATTGAGATTTTGGTCGACCACTTTTGAGAAGATTTTGAACTTTTGAGGCTCGATCGACCAGCTCAAGTTTGATTGACCGAATTTAGAGGTTTGGTCTACTAGGTCAAATTTGAACTGGAGGTTCAGTCGACTAGAGCGTTGGGAATTCCCCACGTGCTAGTTCGTTCGACCAGAGCGTTGGAGTTCATTTTAAGTTGGTCGACCAAATGGTCAACATTTTGACCCTGGTGAGGTTTGGTTGACTGAAGCTACTATGTAGGTTCTGGTTCGGTTGACCGAATAGTTAACCTATTGACCCTGGCAAGTTCGGTCGATCGAAGCTTCTATATAGCTTCGGGTTCTGTCAACTGAAACCCTTTAAAATTTTATTTTAAGTCTAGATTTCCATATAAATCACCTCTGTTCACATAATTATAACTTCTAAGTTATAGGGGACTTTTCATGTGATATTTTGGGACCTAAAGTTAGTCTATGGTCCTTGAGCTAACCTTAAAAATTCGGCATCGGTCGACCGAATGGTGCCTTATAGTCATTTGGTTCCCTATGGTCAATCTATGGTCATGTTGAGCATAAATACCACTTATGCATGAGATGCAAATATTACAGACCATAAATTATTACTAACCAAATAATGAAACAAACATACATATACAATTAAAACAAATATCTTCTTCTTTTGCTCTCGACTTTTCATGGAATCAGCCAAGATAATCTGCTTTAAGTCCATTCTGGCTTCCACTTCAATTTCATGTGTGTGATTTGAATGATTAACCTATTCAAGTACTTAGGCACACACATTAGTAACATTCAGTTTATCATAATCAAAACCAGGGATCGGACTCAAAAAGTCAACATAATCGTTGTTGGACCGAACGTGGGGTATCACTTAGAGAGTGGGCTTCACCCTACTTGAAGAAGTGTACCAAGTCAGGGGTATTGCTTGGAGAGGAAGGCTCTATCCTATTGAAGGAGTGTGGTAAAGGTTTGCTCCGCTCGTAAAGGAGTGGTATAGTGGAATCCTTAGGTGTGTTGCCTAAGGCGAGGACGTAGGCGGGGATAGCCGAACCTCGAAAAATATTGGTGTCGCTCTCTCTTCCCCTTTCTTTAAATTTCAGCACATATATATTGCATGGATGTTTATTTAAATTGCTAGAAACAATTCTGTTATTGGGAATTGAGGAAACTTTGATTTAAGGGAGTACGCTGATTGATCTTTTACGGAAACCTCAAAGGGAGTAGGTTGATTAATCTTTTATGGAAACTTTGATTAAAGGAAATGTGTTGATTGATAGATATTAAAGACAAAATTTTGAAAGGCTGCTGAATTTCTAAGTTTGATTCTTTATCAGCATACTATATTGTTTGTTGGATTGACATATTCAAAAGAAAAACTAAAATTTGATATTGGTTTCTAAACCATCTTAAATTGATTCCTAAATTTGATCAAGCTATGTCTTAGCATAAAAGGTTTGAACTTGAAATTGGAATATTATTGGATACTAAGTTGATTGGATTGAGTTTTATTTTAAAAGCCGCGATCATTGAAATATACAACAAATATAAAGATTGTGTAATTATCTAATGTATTCAAATTGATTAATTGGAATTAATTAAGATTATCATTGTTCAACTTATTCTGAAAATCTGGTTAGTCACTGAGTTGTTGAATTTAATCTTGTAAAGTAAATTACTCTATTAATGCAAGTTTGCTGAGATCTTGAGTGACTTTGAAATATATTGACTTGATAACTTCATATTAATTGTTATGTAATATAAATTAGGTGGTTGATAATAATTATATCAATATCAAGTTAAATTGAATTGTGATATTAACTTAAAATTCAAAAAGGGTTATACTTATCCAAAAGTTTACAAAGAAATTTTTAAATCCCAATTCACCCCCCTCTTGGGAGTACACCTTAACTTTTCAGTTTTCATTCTTTGAGTATTGTTTTATGGTATCAGAGCTGTACCATGACCTCTGTCTCTTTTTTGTTTCCCCCTCAAGCTCGATCCCATGGCCTCACCCAATATTCCTATTATCCCTGCAAGCATCCATAGTCTGGTTACAATCAAGCTCACAAAAGACAACTATCTCCTTTGGAAAACACAAATCGTCCCCTACTTGCGTGGCCAAAGTTTGTTTGGATATGTTGATGGAACAATATTTTCCCCACTACCAACCGTGCCCAACCCCGATACAACCACTTCCACCTCTGCCCCCACAGAAATTCCTAACCCAAAATTCAACTCCTGGTATGACCAAGACCAAGTTGTTCTCAGTACCTTAGTATCCTCCTTGTACGAAGGCATTTTGGATAAGATAGTAGGTCTCTCAACTTCTAGAGAAGTATGGATTTCCCTTGAGAAAATGTTCTTCCCCATCTCTTCGACTCGAGCAATTCAGACTCGCCAATTCTTGGCTCTCACCAAGAAAGGAAATTTGTCCATCTCTAACTATTTCTAGAAAATGAAGTCATACTCCGACACCCTTGCTACCATTGGACAACCTCTACAAAGTCATGAGTTCACTACCTACCTTCTTGGAGGCCTCGACACATCATATGATGCCATTGTGACTTCCATTTCAACTAAAGTCAACAAAATGACTTCCTAAAAGATGTTTAACCATCTCCTTAGCTTTGAGTTATGCCTAGAGCAACAAAAATATGCTCTTGATGCCACAATAGATTCGGTGAATGTGGCACCTCGAAATGATCAACACATCGTGGTGGAAAATCCTAACAAAACCAACGTTCCCACCAAATGACAACACAGTCCCAAAACCACATCGTGAAGCTAAAGATCTTCACGGATGGAACAACCTGCTACCCACTTCCGTAGTTTTTCTTTGTTGTAGGTGGTGTTCCTAACTCCCCAATGAATTATACAAAAGCAAGAAAATACAGTGTGTGGCACAATACAATGGATGAGGAATTCATAGCTCTTATGAAGAATGGCACCTGGTCTCTAGTGCCATCAAAATCGAACATGAATATTGTCGGCTCCAAGTGGATTTTCAAATCCAAACACAAATCCAATGACACTTTTAAACGCCATAAAGCACGACTGGTTGCCAAGGGCTACCACCAACAGCCCCGAATTGACTTCGATGACACATTCAGTCCAGTGGTCAAGCCTAGAACCATTCGGCTTGTTTTAAGCATTACAGTATCAAAATGCTAGCCAATCCATCAAATTGACATACAAAATGCATTTCGCCACGAGAATCTATCGGAGGAGGTATATATGCATCAACCTCTTGGATATGTTCACCCTAATTTCCAAATCATGTATGTCGACTGCACAAAGCACTCTACGGCTTGAAACAAGCCCCATGGGCCTAGTACCACCGCCTGCACAAGCACCTTCAATCACTTGGCTTTGTTAACTTAAGCTCCAATACTTCTCTCTTCAAAGTTAGGCAAGCTTCAGTTACTCTTTTTGTGTTGGTATACGTTGATGATATAATCATCACCAGCTCCACCTCCCAAGCTATATCTAAATTGATCTCTGCTCTAGCTAGTGAATTCACTGTCAAAGACCTGGGTGTTCTAAGTTTCTTTTTGGGCTTTGCAGCTCATCACATGAAAGAGGGGCTACTCTTATCTCAAAGTCAGTACATATATAATCTACTCAGCCGCATGAAAATGCTCGATGCCAAGCCTGTATCTTCACCTAAGTCTTCTTCCCAGAAGCTATAATTGTTTTCAGGTGCTCCATACTCTAATCCCTCTACCTACCGAAGCATAGTTGGAGCCTTGCAGTACCTATCTTTGACAAGGCCTAATATCTCCTTCGCCGTAAATAAAGTATGCCAATTCATGCACAAACCCATTAATGAACATTGGATAATAGTGAAAAGGACACTACGTTACCTCATGTTTTCCATTAATTTTGGATTACTCATTCGGCCTAGCATGTCTACATAGCTCTCAATTTATTCCGATGCCGACTGGGCCAGCTGTCCCGACGATCGGAAATCAACCTCTGGTTTTTGCATATTTTTTTGGTGACAATTTAATCTCATGGAGCTCTAAAAAGCAACCAACTATGGCTCGCTCAAGCACCGAAGCTGGGTACCAAGTAATTGCCCATGCCATGGTTGATTCTATCTAGCTCCAATCTATACTACGTGAGCTTGATATTTTCCTTTTCTAGTGCCCCATTCTATGGTGTGACAACATAGGGGTGACCTATCTCATAGCAAACCTAGTGTTTCATGCACGTACAAAACATGTGGAAATTGACTACCACTTCGCTCATGAAAGAGTTCAACAGAAATCATTGGAAGTTCGCTTTATATCAAGCAAGGACCAATTAGCCGATGGCCTCACAAAAGCATTAGTCTCTACAAGGCTTTCCCATCTTCAGTCCAAGCTCAACGTGTGGCCCTCCCCGATGATCTTGCAGGGGCGTATTAAGGAAACATTTTCCAAAACAGATTACAGCAAGATTAAGTCAATAGATGATAGCAAGCTCGATTCCATTCCATGATCTGAGGAATTGTATTCATTCAATCCTTTCCATTTATGTAAAGATTGCAATTATAGCTATACGCTAGTCTTTCCTATAATTTTGCCAATTCCAATAATTACTCTAGGACACAAGTTTTGTAATTTTTATAACATCTATAAACTGCTATATATATACAATTCCTCTTGATAGCAATTGCATGAGAGTTTCCATCTTGTGAATAATGTTTTATCATTTCCACATTAAAGTTTTTTTATCCATTTATGCCAATTAATTGTATTTAATTTTTAAGAAATTTCAATTTATTTTTTCTCATATCAGTGACCTAATGGATAAAAGTTGTATTTGAAAATTAGTGATATTTTAATTTATTTGTCTTAAATAATTATTGAAATGTCCATAGGCTTAATAAGAAGGCTTTGTGCATTTTGTCTAGTCCAATTGGAATACATGTATTATGGTAGTTTTATTGAATAGGGTACCTAAATCATTCTCGTATATCAAAATTTGGCCTTAGCAAATTTAATTTCCATGTAGAGATATACATTGAGTTATTTGCATCATAAATCACTTGTATTGAAGTACAAAAGGATTTTTAGGACTTGATAGAGATATAAATACCACAAATATGCATGTTTTCTTATTGAAAATGATGTTGACTTTCCTATCAATCGAAGAAATTTCATTAATGGTGAGTAAAGAAAGAAGTATTGCATGTCTAGTAGTATGACCAAGCCCTTGATAGAGATATAAATACCACAAATATGCATGTTTTCTTATTGAAAATGATGTTGACTTTCCTATCAGCCGAAGAAATTTCATTAATGGTGAGTAAAGAAAGAAGTATTGCATGTCTAGTAGTATGACCAAGCCCCATGAAAATTTCTTCAAATTTTTTTTTTTCAAAAAAGTTTAGGAAACTTTTGCAATCGTTAAAGAACTCATGAGATATGATCTAATTTTTATGAAAATAAAAAATAAAATTTATTTTAAGTTAAATTGTGAAGCCATATGCTATTTTTAATAGTTTGTCGGCAAACACAATGCCATAGATTCAAAAAATAATAAATTTGCAAGTTGGCATGTAATCAAGTGGTTTGGGCAATCTGCTCAAACCTTGTTCATATAGGAGGTTGAAAAAGAATTTCCTTAGTTCTCACTTAAGACATATGTTGGTGTTGTGTTTATTCTATGTGTGATTCATATATTTCTATGTACATCTTTTGCCATATTTCACAAATGTATGAATTTATATACTCTATAACTAATTTGCTCATGGTTTCCTATATATTGTATACTATTGTCAATGTTTTTCATAATTTTTTCAAATGATTGCTTCATTGTCCTACAAATTTTTACACTTATAATGAAAGTGATGTGATTTTCTCGTAATATTGTCCCTCTTCAATAAGGCAGTGATGATTTCTCTATTTTTATATCTCCTAATGGATACCAAAATTAAATACAAGACCTTTAATCTACAACTTTTAAAAGCTCCTTAAAATGCCACCCATGCAAAAAATTAAAAATAGAAGTAGGACTAATTGAAATTGCACAAATTTAAGAAATAAGTTGAAGTTTTAAATGAAAATAAAGAATGTATAAGTAAATGATCCAACGACATATATGTTTAAACACAACCTTGTGGGACAAGGAGAATTACAGCTCTGGTGGAAAGGCAAAATGGAATCACGAGTGGAAAGGCAAAATGGAATCACGAACCACTCTTGCTTAGAATTTCAGGTCGGAAAGATTTCATTCTGATATCTAATGCCCTTCTTAAAGTGGCCCTCTAGGATCCACCCATATGACAATACCCCCAAGATGGCTCTAATACAAATGTAATGGTCTCAACCTGACTTTGGTGAAGTATTGCCCAATTTCGCCCACTAGGCCTCGTGATTTTGGCTTATAAAAGGCACCGTACAAGGTTGAAACCAAACTATCCTTATATGCTCAAGATCTCCCTAGTATACATTCGATTTAGGAATTTTGATAGGATGTTATTTAAACATCAATATGTTGACATTAGTAGAATAGCTAAATCATTAAGTGTAGCTTAGTCTAAGAATCAATATACTACCTTGATAGAAGTTTAAATCAAGCTTTATCTAAGGATTGACTTGTTGACACTGGTAGAATGATCAAATCATCATGAGTAGCCTGGTCTAAGAGTTGAAATCCAAAAATAGGATAATGGTCAAATCATAAATAGTGTGCAACTCTAAGTAATAATCATTTTGCTAACACTCACGCACATGTAGAATGGACAAATCACAAGGAATATTAAGCTTTATCTAAGGTTTGACTTACTAAAACTGGTAGAATGGTTGAACCATCAAGAGTAGTGTTATTTGAGGGTCGACATATAGACATTGATAGAATGTTCATATAAATGTATAATATAGCTTGAAGAATATATCGAGTGGAAACCAAAATGATAAACAAATTGCTCTGAGACTTCGTACTTCTCTTTGAGGCTTTTGGGGGGGGGGGGGGGAGGACTTACATGAACTACTTGGTAGTTGCCTTTGAGGTTTGGGGAAGAGGGGGTGGATAGTTGATGAGGTCAAGTTGACCCACAGCTTCAAAGCCATGTGGATGAAGAGGTTACTTTGAACCTCCAAAGATCCCCAATGATGATGACTAGTGGGTTAGGCCTCCTAATTATGTTGCATTTTAGACAACATATTGTATCCTTCGGTTTTCTTTAGATTTGGAAGGATTTTCAATTAGTGACTATGATTTAAGTACAACTTTCCTAAAATTACTTAAAATCTAGGGATGTGATTGGTTGTCTAATTAAGTTGTGACATAACTCGGTGACTTAACCTAATAATTTCTCCCAAATAAGAAAGGATCTACCTCATGAATAGTATTTATCTAATACAAGTCTATGTTGGAGGAAAGATGAGTTGATGACCAAATTTGCAAGATTTTGCATATCATACGATAAGATGTGGATATTGAGATCCCTATGATACAGAGATCTTGATTCTGCGGGAAGGTCTAAAGGGGCAGTTAAGGGAGGTGAGGAAGGTAAGATATCTTGGTTTGCCACACTAACTAAATTCTCCCATTCTTGTACTTATAACCTTTTGCAATCCCCAAATAAATCTACTACTCTTCTCAAATATTTCTTTTTATTCTTTCCTAACTATCTCTTTGTTTTCCCTATGACCGTTAGTTTTGCCCTTGAAGCTTTTCCCCTTCCACTTATCAACCTATTTGTAGGGCTATATATTTCTCTTTCTTGATGCATCTCTCGATCTCTTTGCCATAATTTCCTCATCAATTGTTTATCCATTTACACCAACTTTGTTTAATTTTTGAGAAAACCTAATGGATAATAATTGTATTTGAAAATTATTTATATTTTAATTTATTTGTCTTTTATAATTATTGAAACGTCCAAAGGTTTAATAATAAGGCTCAGTGCATTTTATTCAGTTGATTTGGAATACCTGTATTATGATGGCTTTATTGAATAGGATATCTCAAACATTCTCCTTTATCAAAATTTGGCCTTAGAAAATTACATTTCCATGTAGAGATATACATGGCGTTATCTACATCATATATCACTTGGATTGAAGAATAAAAGGATTTTTTAGGAGTTGATAGGGTTATAAATACCACAAATATGCATGTTTTTCTTATTAAAAATAATGTTCTCTTTCCTATTAGGTGTAGATATTTCATCAATAGTGAGTAAAGAAAGAAGTATTGTCTAATAGTATAACCAAGCCTCATGAAAGTTCATTCAATTTTTTTTTTTATTGAAAAATGTTTAGGGAGAATTTTTGTAATTGTCAAAGAACTCACGAGATATGGTTTTATTTTTATGAAAATAAAAAATAAAATATATGTGAAGTTAAATTGTAAAGCTATATGCTCTTTTTAATAGTTTGTGCAGAAAAACACAATATAGTAGATTCAAATAATAATAAAGTTTCTAGTTGGCATGTAGACCCTAAAAATATAATAATAAAAGAAAGTGGGAAAAAGTGAATTTTTGGCTGAAGGAGGAGAAAACCGGCGATGGTTTTGGGGTTTTACCGTGGTCAAGTAACAAGTAAAATGGTAAAAATCAAACCAGTTAAAGAGAAACCGGCGACGGTTTTCTGGGAGTCCGAGAAAATTGGCGACGATTTTCCCGACAGTGCTGAAATTTAAGGGCAGCCTGAGAGTTCATTTGATAAAAAAAAAAAAAGTACTCTTTCTCTCTCTCTCTCTCTCTCTCTCTCTCTCAAACCCTACGACCCTCCTTCCAATTTCTTTCAATTCTGGCTCCGTTTAAGCCCATATTGACAATTAGGAACCATCGTGGGGTTCTTGGGAAGATTCTCTGTAACCTAAGCGGAGGAGAATTTTAGTTTGGGGTTCTGGGGCACTTTCCCAAAACTGAGGTAAGGGTGTTAAATATTAGTTTTTATGATTTATTTGGAGTATATAAAACCTAGGAAATACAGAATGATAAATATTCTCGAGATTGACTAGATTAATTTGGGAAAAATATAATTTTAGGGTTTTAAGCCTCGACTGCCGTGGGGCATAGATTTAAAAGTTCCAGCAGGATCAACAGGAATCGAGTAAGGGAATAGATTAAGTCAAGTATTTTCAGGAATTTATTTATGGATTAATGTATTTTTAGGAATACTGGTGTTGAACAGAGGAAACATGTTTTATAACATATTATAGTATAATACAGAATAGTACTCACTCGTGTGGCATGCGTATAAATTTAATGTAATATCAGTATGTTAAAAATGTTATTATTTCAAAGAATATGTATGGTTTTTCAGTAATTTTTAGAAGATCACAAATAGTACAAATGTTAAAGATATGATAGTCGGCGTAGATGTCGTGATCAGTTTTATTATGATGATTTATTCAAAAATTATGAAATGACAGTTTTTATTCAGAAAATATGTAAAAACAAGATTTTATTACAGAAATATGAAAATGTTATCTACGAATAGAAATATATTATGTGAAATGTATTATCTAGTAATAGAACCCGGATGGTTACGTATATTAAAAGCACGGTACCGTAGCTAGTTAATTAGATCGGTGTAGTAAGATACCCACTGAGTGCCGACCCCTAGAGGTTGTCGGTGAGTAGGTTAGGCATACTAGATTGGGTATAGCTGACAGTGCAACCACAATGTTCAGGAAGTGTGGGTCGGTGGCCGATTAGCACGGAAGTGTAGGCGGTGTAGTAGCATACCCACTGTGTTACTGACTCCTAGAGGTTGTTGGTATAGTAGGCTGGGCAGGCCATGTTGGGTGGGCAATCGTGTATAGTTATGTCATGTTTGACTTAACTTGATAGGTCAGCCAACGTTAAGTCCAACCTACGGGCCGCACAACCCAGATCATGAGGGGTGGAGTCATGATACATATACATCCAGGGTATAATTTCAGTAAAATACAGATTTAACAGATGATTTTAAGATATTAAAATTCATTATGATATAGTATGTTTAAAAGTAGAGATTTTCATATGATATTAGTTACAAATTAAGATATGTATATATGTAGTTACATTATTTGTAGTATATGTTTAAAATATGATAATACTCACATCGCCACACACTGATATAAGTCTATTTCCTTTACTAGGTGTCTCATCCTAACATTATAAATATTTCAGGAAATCCTGACAGACGAGTGGAGTGAGCTTCGTGATAGAGGAGTTCGTAGGTATCACCCAGTTGCAGGGTAAGTAGTCGGGACAGACTCATGAAGGTTTTTGGGGTATATATGTGTATATGTAGAAATTGTGAAACTCTGGTATTGTATATATGTAAAGTGTATTTTGGTTCCACTGCTTAGGTAATATGTATGTATAAATAGGTAAATCCTCGGTGCCTATGGGTTTAGGTTGACTTTAATAGTATATCATGTAATCAGAACTATTATGGTAATTATTATTATTATTATTAAAACAAAAATATAACAAAAATTTCGGGTCGTTACAACATGTCATTGGGTGTTTGAAACCATCTTCTCACACCTTGTTTATTGAGGGGGCCGAAAAAGAATTTCTTTAGTGGTTCACTTGAGATATGTGCTGGTACTCTATGTGTGATTCATATAACTCTATCTACATATTTTGCCATATTTCACAAATATATGAAATTTCTACTTATATATTATATAACTATTTCATTCATGGTTCCCAATTTCTATCATATACTAATGTCCATGTTTTTCATAGCTTTTGCAAAAAATTGCTTCATTGTCCTATAGATTTTTACTCACCCATTTAATTAGCGTATCCATCATATGTAATAAATGCAATGGACACACCTCAAGCTGAAAAAATACAAATTTCTAACCTTGAATTTAAATAATCTTATACTTCTAATTGAATATTAATTGTCATGAACAGATGATATCAAGTGTAATGTGCATTCACAAACTAGTCATATTAAATATGAGTAACCACAATAAATTCATTGGAGAATTCATGTATTGCATTAATTGTTATTTTGGTTTCATTTGAAATAGTTTTTAAGTCTTTATTAATTAAAATCATGTTTTTAGTTGCATATTTTAATAACTTTTATAATAGTTAAGTAATTCAATTATTTATAATTGTTAGGATTTATTTTAAAATTTATTCCAAAGCTAAACATTTACTGATTTACCTATATATGAATATAAAAAACCAATGAGAACTCAAATAATTCAAATAGAGAAGGAAAACAAAATATTTCAAGAAAATAAAAAAAAATCTAAACTCTTGAGCGAGCCCAAGAAGGTAAATCATTTATAATGAAAGTGATGTGATTTACTCGTAACCTTACTCCTCTTCAATACGGCAGCGATGATTTCTCTATTTTCAAATCTCCCAATAGATACCAAAATTAAATACAAGACCTTTAATCTACGACTTTTAAAAGGCCCTTAAAATGCCACCCATGCAAAAAATCAATGATAGAAGTAGGATTAATTGAAATTGCATAACTTTAAGCAATAAGTTGAAATTTTAATTGTAAAATAAAGACTATAAGTAAATGAACCAACCACATATATGTATTAAACAGCCTGGTGGGACAAGGAAAAATTATGGCTCTAGTGGAAAGGCAAAATGGAATCAAAGAGTTATGAATAACATATTTCTTTGGAGTTGCTCTTGCTCAAATTTCTTCATTGATTTGCTTCCTTATTGGGGGTGTAATTTGTTTTGTTTCGTTTTATTTATTTATTTATTTTTGTATGACTTGAAACTCTAACTCGAGTGAGCCCTTTAGAGCCATCTAGACGACACCAAATCGAGAAAATGAAAATACTGCATCTTACCCATTGACGCATTTCTTTTAATTCACAAGATAAATCTCAAGCAAGAAATCGAACCTGAGACATTAAGATTACCAAAACTCAACTTCATCTTCATCACTTGAATAAAATTAGCTGGACATTGTGTAATTTGTTACATGTGGTTATGATCAAACACCTTAACCCTGTTTTTTCTCCTCTCTTTGTATTATCTGTTATCAATACAATATCTCTTTTAGCATTAAAAAAAATGAAAAAATAAAAAAAGGCAAAATGAAATCACCCTCGTCGAAACACTTCTCAAATAAAGGTGCCATGCATGCATGCAGGACTACAGTCGCGCATGCATGCACAAGTAATTTAACAGTTAGGTAGGACGGGAAGTGATAGATATATATATGTGGACTGAAAATGGAAAAATTATACAGGGGATCTCCCCCTCTACCGTCCGCGTGTCTATTTCCTTAATATTAGACATGTGACAAATTGGACCTACATTCATTAATCAAAGAGAGACAAATTTTCAATAAGTATATAATTAAGGAAACAAACACATAGACATATGGAGGGGGATGTTCTCTGTATAATTTTTTCCTAAAAATGACATCCCATTAAATTGAAGCGAAGAAAAATGCTTTCATGCGCAATCGAAAAAAAAAAAAAAAAACCAAAAGTAAAAGCATAAACATAAACACAAACAAAATTTTTTTGATATCAAACTGGACAAATAATAAATAAGTAATGAGAAAGAAATTAATAATGGACAACAATGGAATAACAATGGAATGCGTCACTTCGTTCTAGTAACCGCCTTTTTCAGATGGCTGTGGGCTTTGGAGGACTCTGACCAAGTTGTTTGTATGCGAAAAAATTAAGCAGAAGCAGCTGGCTCTACGTCCTCCGCTCGATCGCCAGCAGAAGTCAGGAATTTGCAGTAATTCTTTTTTCAAAGTCTGGAACTTGCGTGCCACCTGTCAATCTTTCAAGTAGTCTCATGTTCCTGATTGGAGTCTAGGAAGGTGCCAATGTGATAGCCGAAATATTCAACTGTAAATTAGGCTCTTCCCCACTTCTTACTTGGGTCTGCCTTTGGGGGTGAAAACAAGTTCTTGGCATATGTGGGGTTTGATTGTGGAGGAAATGGAGTGGAAGTTGGCAAGGTGAAAATCAAAATCCCTCTCTTTGGGAGGTAGGTTGACTCTTATCAATTCTATTTTTCCAATCAACCTATTTATTACATGCCTATGCTACATATGCCAAAGAAAGTAATTCACGTTTTAGAGAAGCTGTGGAGGAATCCAAATATGTTGTAAAATTTGGGTATAGGACTAGGAATGTACAAAATTTACCGAAAAACCGAAAATCGGACCGAAACACATTTCGGTTCGGTTTTTCGGTTTGCGGTTTCAGTTTCGGTTTTGGAATATAAAAAATTTCGGTTTTGGTTTCGGTTTCGGTTTGGGACCAAAACCGAACCGAAAAAACCAAAAACCGAATTAATAAAAATAATTATATAATTATATATTATAGATGCTGCTGGTGTTGCCGTGTTGGATCGCCAGTCGCCGGCGAGAAACCACCTCCAAATCCACTTCTGGTCGGTCTAGATGGCGGAGATTTCTGGGACGAAGTCCATGGCTCCATGCGACGCTTGCGCTCCTCTTCTTCGAGCTTAAGAGAGATGCCTCGGACACGATGGACACGACGGACAGAACACAATCAACACAGAACCCTTCTGCCTTCTGGATCCGTTTCATGAGGTGGGTGGAGAACAGGAGAAGCCGGCGATCTTGTTTCGGAGGCGCTTGGAGGGGATAATGGCCACTTCTTGGATGATCTTCTTGTTGGTGAAACGGATCCAGAACTTGGTGTGGAAATCCAGGGTCATGCGACTGCCGAGAAGATTTCTCGATCACCTGCCGGCTGCCGAGAAGATTTCTTCACCGTCTTGGTGTGCAGTGCACAGTGCGCACCTCCATCTCTGTTTGTGTGTGTGTGTTTGCGAGAGAGAGAGAGAGAGAGAGAGAGAGAGGCCGGTGGCCACCGGTGAACTGCAAAAAGGGCAAGCAGATCTGCGAAGGCACATGCAGCTGTAGGAACCTGCTAGCCATCCCGCATCGTTTGGAAATGGGAAATGAACTAGGATCCCACCTTATATATTTTATATGGATCCTTCTTTTAACATGTCTCAAGGTTTGGGCTTTGCAACTAAAGCCTTGGCCCAGGAGTTCTGTGTCGTGATGGGCTGTGGCTCCCAGGCCCGAGTATTAATATTTTTTTGATATTTTAAAATTCGGTCAAACCGAAAATAACCGAACCGAACTGGGAAGTTCACGGTTTGGTTTGTTTATAAACCGACGGTATACGGTTCGGTTTCGGTTCAGTCATTTTGAAAACCGAGGAGTTCGGTTCGGTTGGCGGTTTTGGCAAAAACCGAACCGAACCGAACCGTGTACACCCCTATATAGGACACACACATAGCGGAAGATGTAGAAACAAAAGAAACTCCAAGTCTCAATAACACTTAACCAATATGAATGAAAGAACAACAAGCAATAGCACAAGAGTGAAAGCAAATGATATTCAATATTCACTACAATATGGAACACCACAATACACAGGTTTTACAATAATTTCCGTGTACAAATACGATCAGAAGTACATATATAGAAGTTACTCGGAGGTTTCCCTCCATTAACCCAACCACCCCAAGATTCAAATTCAAAATTCAAAATTCTTTTCGCAGCCCAGCGTTCTCGTCGAAGAGAAGATGAGTTCGTCGACAAGAACAAGAAGGACACTCGTTGATAAGAGCAGGACATTCGTCAAAGAGCCCATTTTCTTGCTCTCGGTATCTCTGGATCTTTGAACTTTTGGGCCTCTTGGGATCTCCTCGTTGACGAGGACAGAGTACTCGTTGATGAGTCCCTGCTGTGTAGCCTTTCTTATGTTTTTCTTCCTTTGTTTAAGAAACTCTAAGTATAAGAGCCACACCATAAAGAACAATCTCCACCTTGACAATTATACGCCCCTTAGGAGAATCCGGAAAAACATATTTAGCTGCTCCACCTCGAACTTTAAAAAACACTAGGTTGGGTTTGTCTCCCTCCTATCACTTGGATACATGGAGTAAGTCCAAGCAATGCTTGAACTTTTCAGAAGTAACCGATTTTGTCAAAATATTCACTGCATTTTCAGAAGTGTGAACCTTTTCTAACACAAGTTCGCTTGAAGCAATCAATTCCCGAATTCTGTGGGACCTCACACCAATGTGCTTGGTTCTAGCATGGTATACCTGATTCTTCGCCAAGTAAATGCAACTTTGACTATCACAATGCAGCACCATCTTATTGTAATCCCAGCTCTTTGACTAAATCGGTAAGCCATAAGGCTTCCTTTGCAACTTTGGCGACTGCTATATACTCCACTTCAGTAGTAGACAATGCTACCAGAGACTGAACCATGAATCTCCAAAATACCGGTCCTTCTACAAGATTAAAAAAATATCCCGTTGTAGACCATCTACCATCCATATCTCTAGCATAATCTGCATCTACGAACTCCATAACTGAAGGACAACCCTATTGCTTGCCGAACATGATGCCATAATCTGATGTACCCCGCAAGGTACCCTGCAAGTATCTAAGTATCCATTTTATGGCTTCCCAATGGTGTCTTCCTAGATTAGAAAGAAACTTGCTTACCACACTTACAACATATGCCAAATCTGGCCTCGTACATACCATCGCATACATCAAACTCCCCATAGCACTAGCATAGGGGACCTTTGACATGTCCTATATTTCCTCATCCGTACTTGGACAATCTACAGTAAACAACTTAAAATGATTCACTAGAGGTGTACTTATTGGTCTTGCATTAACCATGCTAAACCTTTCCAACACCTTATGCACATAACCGCCCTGAGATAGCCATAATCTCCCTACAGTCTTCTCTTGGTGTAGAGACCCGAAAAATTTAATTTATGAAAATAATAAAGGAAAAAGGAAAAGAAAATAAAGAGGAAGAAAAAGAAGGGAAATGAAATTTGAAAAGGGGCACATCAGGGACTCGTTGACAAGCGCATGCTGAGAGCGGGAATTTCAGACCATTAAGGATTTGTCAACGAACCCATTATCTTCATTGATGAGTTCGTCGATGAAAGTCCTTCCTTAACTCGTTGACAAGTACACGTGGCCAGCAGTCTATATAAAGGCTTAAGATCATTTTTTCAGCGAGAATTCATTCTCTCTTTACTCTCTCTCTCTCTCTCTCTCTAACTTTCGGCCAAACCCCTTTCTCTCTTTGATTCCAGCTCCGTTTTAGCTCGTTTCAATGATCAAGAACCACCACGATGATCTAGGGGTGATTCTATGCAAGTTGATCAGAACAGATTGTTGATTTGGGGTCCTAGGACACCACTCCAAAATCAGGATAAGTAAGTTATTTTAGGATTTAAATGA
This sequence comes from Malania oleifera, assembly GCF_029873635.1. Classification (NCBI taxonomy): domain Eukaryota; kingdom Viridiplantae; phylum Streptophyta; class Magnoliopsida; order Santalales; family Ximeniaceae; genus Malania; species Malania oleifera. The sequence goes on along the minus strand of NC_080418.1, from coordinate 123,589,490 downwards.
TTATTTGGATTATGTGGACTCAGGAAATGTGTTCAACCTTTTCTTTTTCCCAAGAAGATTGAGACTCTAAAATCTTCTAACTGTTTTGCTAAGTTTTTATTTTCATTTTCCAACATTATTTTCTTTTTAGACATCTTTGTTAAAATTTTATGAGCCTTAACAAATTTCTTTTGTAATTCCTCATAAGATGACATGTTATCATTATCAGATTCATCATAGGATTCACTACCAAAATTATCACAATATATATCACAAGATTTATCACAATCATTGCATGAATCATTTTGAGAATCATTATAAGAAGTAGAAGGAGTAGAGTGTACCTCTTCATCGAGTAATGCAACTAAGCTACAATTTTCCACTACCTGATCATCTGAGCATGAATCTTAACAAGTGATGGACTTCTTTCCTTTGGTCTCTCCAAATCTCCTATCGAGTTCTTCCCATATCTCCTTAGCACTTTGACATAACTTAATTTTAAGAAAGACATTAGTATCTAAAGCAAGCAATAGAATATTCATGGCACCTAAATTTATTTGAATTAATTTCATGTCATTCTTATTCAGCTCATATTCAGATTTTGGAATTTCAACTTTATTGACAATTTTCATGGGTACAAAGTTCCCTTGAGCAATTACTAATCCATTGATTTAATAAAAATAGTCATCCTTATTTTCCACTTGGTGAAATTTTCACCATAAAACAATAGAGGGCTTATAGAGAATTTTACCTCACAAAACGGGGATACACCAACATAAGCCATCATGATCTTTTACAAAAACGGTTAAGCTCTGATACCAATTGTTAATTTAGGTGTAATCCTCAGAAGGAGGTGAATTGGGTATTTAAAGATATTTTGGTACGTCAATCCTTAATTGAAAACCCAACCATACATCCACAAATTTGGATATACACCGATTTCAGTATTATACAACTAAATTGTTTTAATTAGTGGATATCTCAATTAATTCAGTATTACCCAATTATTCTCATGTATTTTAGATATTCATATATACCACCATTTAAAACATGCACAATAGATATAATATGAATATAAGTGCGGAAATATAAAAGGGGATAGAGAGAGGGCGCAGACATTGAAGTTTTAACAAGGTTCGGCCAAACTCGACCTACATCCTCGCCTTGGGCAAAACCCCCGAGGATTCTACTAATCTACTCCTTAAACTCGGGTGAAGCTTCCCTGTTACAAATCTGCTGCTTACAAAAGGCACAACTTCCTCCTACTCCGCTGCTTACAAGAGGCACAGCTTCCTCCTACTCCGCTGCTTACAAGAGGCACAACTTCCTTCTACTCCGTTGCTTACAAAAGGCACAACTTCCTCTTTCTCGATTCATTGCCCGAACCGTTAATACAATAGTTGAATGAAATTCCTGAACAATCAGATGCTCCTCAACAAGCTAGTGAGTACAATAAAATCCTAATACATACTCACATGATATAATCATGAAGCTCAATGAGTGTATGTGATGTTTTCAATAATGTTTTTGCAATAATCAAATATATGATCTTTGTATATAAAAATATGTATGAAGAGTTTTCTCAAAGATCTACACCCAATGCAATATATCTCCAAAAATTGATTTTTCAAATAATATGTGTTGGAGATGTAGGGTTCTCTCAAATAACTTTTGTTGACCTTATAGGCCACACTCGGTTTTGATAATGACAAATACTTGTTGTATTTGATGACTATCTAAGGATATGTGTAGGTATATAATTGGAAAATCAAAATGATGACACATAAAGTAGAGCTTGAAGACCTTGAAGACCATATTTGTGTTGTACTTTAAATTCATTTTATGTAATACGGGTCTGTAATAGTAAGTAGGAGAAAAATGGTCTGTAATAATCAAATGCATTACATGCATGATATGATAGGTAAACTCAAAAGGACCTAGAATGACCCTAGGATCCACATGCATGCATAAACATATATGCTTATATGAATGGGGTGAATGTATAAGGGAATTGGAATCGAAATGCATTAAAAATGCATGTTTGGTAGATTGAACGGGCATGTATAAAAACATTCAGTCAACTGAACCAGTAAGAGGTCAACATTTTGACCATAGCTCGGTCAATCGTACCATGCCAAGTTCATACAACTTGGTCGACCAAACTCCCACCGGGTCAACGTTTGACTCCTCGGTCAACCAACTAGATTTATACGAGCAACACTCTAGTCGACCGAACCCCCACATGGGAGATTCCAACTATCCAGTCGATTGAACTACCTAGTTCAAAATCACCTAGTTGATCGAACTGTGCAGATTTGGGAAAATCGCCTTCAAGACCCTTAGTCCGGTCAACCAAACTATCAGTTCATTTTTTGCACGGTTGACCGAACTTTGTCACTTGGTTAACTGAACCTCAAGTCTAGTCAAGCGGTGCTCTCGGGTTGGAAATTTTTTTTACCGCGGTTAAATTTTTTAAACAAGGTTAATTGTGCTAAAATGTTTTAAAACAATCCTAATAATACCCTATGTGTCCTAGACGGTTATAATTATATATACCCTCTCATTTGAAAAGATTAACACCTAATTAGTAATCTTGATTAACAAAAATTCTCTAAAACTCAAAATCTCCTATACTCATTTCCAAGCCTCCTACACTCACTCTTACTACTTCTTATTGCTAAAAATCCTCTTGTAAGTGTGCTTGAGTGTTATTACCAATAGAATTTTGCTCTCCCTTGTTTGGTTGATTGAGATTATTTTCTTTGGGAGCAAAACTTTATGTTTTTCGTAGGAGACTTTATTGATAAGTCTTCCTTAGGAAAACTTCATTTGAGCTTGTGAGTATTGCATTCTCATTGCAATATCTCAAAAAGTTTACATTGCATTTTGATTGCTAAAAAAACTTTTCAAATCATCTTCAAATATCTCGTGTGATTTACCTTGAGAAATATTTGTTGAGATATTTGTGCATGTGCAAAAAGATCTTTGTAGCAATATCCCTTGATTGGTTTTATCTTCTTGAACACAAAGATCAAATCATTTTTATAAATTAAATTTGAATATCTCTTGAGGTTTATATTTGTAGAAAAATATATGTTGAGATATTTAAAATGTGTTAAGGATCTTTGTTTGTGCATTGTGATTGAAATCATTATTTTGACACAAAGATCATATCATTAACTTTGGATATTTTTTTTTTTTATCTTCTTTTCTTTGTTGTGAACACTGCACTTCACCTACTATCTTGTTTTTGTTTTTGTTTTTTATTCTTTGGATGGATAGTCTTCTTGGTGGTATATAACATGAACTAAAACTGAACTTCACTGAATATCCTCATTTACTTGAAAAGCCAACTGCATGGTTGATGCAGTATTGTGAATTGCATGCTAGTAGGGATTCTAGTTGTTGCATGCTTGAAGTAAATGTCATCTGTATGATGCAAACTTGTGAACTGCATGATGTTGTATCTTCTAGGCTATCTGTGCATGTTTTATGATCTGTAGGTGTGAGAAAACGTTCCATTTATAGACAACATAATGCCAAAAATTTTATTAAATTTCCCATACATGACTAAAAGATATGCTAAATCATTTTTGAAAGGATGAAGGAACTACAAGTTATTTTTTTTCACTTCATCCTTAAATTTATTTTTGCAAATGCTTTAAATTGTAGAAACTCTCTTAATCATGGATTCACTTGCATTGTGTGATTATTGTTTTTGTTTTTGAGTCCTAAGCTTACTTGGTGCTCCATGATCTTCATATCCTATTCGCATAGATCTATATTTTGATATGGAATGGTCGTGGGATGCATAAAAACACAGCATGAGTAAATGTTTATTATCTGAAGCTTGTGTGTTCTATATAGATCATTGCTGGTTGGAAATGCTTGATTTAATGGTATGTGCATAATTCAAATTATTGTGAACTGCTTGTGTAAACAACCAAATTTTTGAAGCGGGTTTTTATGGAAAATGTCCTAGTTACAGAGGGCATGCTACCCACATTTTTCTAAAAACCATATAGACTTTGCACATTCTATGTTTTATTTTTTTATTTTTTGGAAAAATTTAGACCTATGGACTTGCATACACATCATTGTTTTTGTCTTTGAGTCATAAGGGTGTTTTTGAGCACCTTGAACATCATATCTTATCTTCATTAGATTATTCTTAGGGAAGATCAACACTATGCATGACATAATATTAGACTTTTGACGCATGTGTGTTCTATGGGAATAATTGCATTGGTTGGATGATCAAAATTGCTTAATCTGAATCTAGCATTATAGTCTTAATTGATCTAACTTGTTTGCTTACATTCTAGTATATTTAATGGAATTAATTTTTTGTGAGTGTAAGCGTCCACTTGCATCTAAGCATGGCTTCAAATTGATATGGAGAGCTTCAAAATGTTCTTCTTGCTCACCCACCTCAGCTTAGTTAATGTAATTACCGTGGCTGTATGATCTTGCATTAATTTTTTTTTTAAAGATCCTAATGGTTGTCCTTTCTCATTATGTAACTTTCTATCGTGTGCTTAAATGGTTAACCAGAGAAATGCTGACTTGCTTAAATTGTTCTTTTAAAGTTTCTTTTTCAGCAAAGCCATAGCATCAATCCCTTATACTTCATGATAACATTAAACATGGGAGATTTTTTTCAAATTCATGACTTATGCTATTATCTATTTCTTTTGTCATGAAAGTCAAACCTTTATGGGCTCTGATTATTCTCAATACTCCTTCTATTTAAAAGGAGATTCTTGTTGCCCTTTTGCCGATGACAAAAGAGGGATATGTTTTGAGCAAAATTATAAATTATAAAATTCTTTTCCTTCTCATTTGGCATCTTCTCTGTTCAAGGTGGAGCTCTCCTCTTTAACGAGAATAACCCTCTCGCTAGGCAATGATTCAAAATACCTTAATCTTCAAAAACAATACAGACAAAGCAAAAATGCTTGTACAAAAGAACGCTCCTCAATTGAGCAAATTAGTACACGTTAGAATAAAAAATACTTCAAATAATATCAATATAGAAGTTGAAGCTCGAAAGTATATCGCTAGAAATCTGATTTGAGAGTGTGAATTTCGAAAGATCAAATCAGATTATCATGAGTATTCAGCAAGAACACATCAGCCTCTTCCAAAAAGTATAACCAAAAAGTTTTGATAGAATATGAGTGTGTTGTTCTCTCTTCTTGCCCTAATGTGTGAGAATATTAAGTTTAAATAGTGCTCTAGGGTTTCAAAATGTTTCCCTCAAATTTTATCTCAATTTGGAAACCAATCATGCAAGTTTTGGAAACAAGATTAGTGCTTGTTAATCGTTTAAACATACGCATAAGTCGATTGGACTTGAAGGGTCAATCACTTGAGCTCTTTTAAAATTAGCACATTCTGAAAGTCCAAATGGGGTCAGTCGACTGGACCTAATAGGTCAGTCGATTAGATCCAATAGGTCAGTCGCTTGTGCCTATTCTATTTGAATATTTTCGAACTCAGTAGCACTTCAGTTGTCTAATGAAATTTCATCAGTCGCCTGATCTTTCAGCAACACTTATTATTCAATGTTTTGGTTTGAAATTTAAATTCATACTTTGGAAAACTTAATTTGAACTTTGAGAAAATACTTTCCATGTATAAAATTAGGTATCTAAGTCCATGATATATCCTAGGAGCTTCAATCATCAATATTGAACTTTGAAGTACTTACGTGAGGCTTTCACAAGATAAAACTATCTAAGTTCCTAAGTCCTCATGTGATGAAGCTTTTGACATTCTTCTCAACTTTAGGTGAATCTTTAATAATCTTCATATCTCTCATGACTTGAAACTTCATGTTCATCATGTCTCATGACTTTAAGTGTTATTTTCATTCAAACGCTTCAAGCATATCCATTTGAATCAATACGATCACTTAAGCCCTAAAACTTAACCTTAAATAACCATGTTAAGTATCCTTTATTTTTAATCATCAAAACGAGATTAAATCTTGTTAGGCCAACAAATGTTGGTTCTATTTTTAAATGATATCATGATGATTTTTTTTAAAACAATTTAAATGAGAACAAGTCATGGAATAAAATTATGCAATTCTCTAATAATCAATTTGCATAATCAAAATTGTGTTTGACTATGATAACCTAATGATTGGTCTAATAGACAATGAGTTCAACTCTTCTTGAGTCATCTCATTGGAATCTTGGTTGTTGGACTTAGTCCATTGGATATTCATACATCACCCCCAATGTAGTGTCTTTGAAAACTACTGAACAGCCTTTTTAGGGTTTTAGATCAAAATTTTCTCATTTTCTTTTCTTTCTTTCTTTCTTTTTTCTTTGGTTCTAGTGTATGCCACAAATTTCCTTCCTTAGGATTTAGTACTTGATTGAATGCTGGAATGTATGCCTATTGTCTGCCACCTATTCTATGAATACTACTACATTGATATGAAGTTGTGAAATTGACCTTATTCTATCAATTTTTGTGTGTAACAATATTACTCTTTGAGCATCACTATTCATGTTTTGGACCTTAAGGTGGTCTTAAGGACATGGGCAAAATGTAAGCTAGGCTTTAGGGTTTACGAAAAACAGGAAACTAGGCTGAAAAATCACATTGATGACCATGTTCCAATCAATGTAAGGACACTTGTTTTGATGATCGTTTGGTGATTTTGAATGAACTTGTTGTGAGAAACCCAAAAGTTGCCTACAAACCTAACTCAGGATTAGGTCATTACGTAGTTTAGGACTCACTATCCTGTTTTGACGATTCAATTAATATAACCAACCATAGACTAATTTGTTTAGGACTTCTATTAGAGCCATCATGTACGTCGAAGTTCAAGGGCTATCTGGACTTTAATCCAACTGATGCATGGAAGCCGTGTTTGCATCTGGACTTTACCCTGATTAGTGAGACCTAGAGGTGGAGGACGCTGATCATAGGTTTGGTGCCGCACCAGGGGGTTCGAAGGGTTCGTTGGTGGTTGGAGTTCCTATGTAATAAAAAAACAAAAATAAAAATCAGCAGTTGTCACAGAAAGAAAAAGTGTCACAGACTAGATTAAATAAACTATCCTTTATTCATCTTAAGCACAATATCTTAAGCAAAATGTTGCAAAACACGATTGCAGCTCGTCCAAAAAATTAGAAAACAAAAAAAAAAAATTGTTTAGTTGTTATTTTATGGCTTTGCCTATTTATTAGTACTAGTAGATTTTTTCCTATTTAGTATTTTCAATTCTACTAGTCAAAAAAGCATTAAAATTCTATAAAAATGCAGAAAATTGTTAAAAATTCTAAAAAAAAAAAAATGAAGATGTTTTCGAGGATTTTTAGGGTCACTAGGATTCCCTTTTGAGTTTTTTTTTTTTTTTTTGTGTGGAAGAATTGGAGTTTTTAAATTTGTCTAAAATTCCAAAAAAAAAAAAAAAGAAAAATCAAAAGATTTTCCCCTTTGCTGTATATAAAGCCTGGGTTGTGATTTTCTTGTGATATTGTTTAGCAGACTTTGAATCATTTAGTCTAGGAAAGTCCATTTGGCATTATTTCAAGGCTTATTTTTGCCCAAAATATTGGTTCTTCTGATGGCATGAGGTAAATTACCATCTCCATGGGCGTGCTCTATTTTCTTATCTAACATATCAAAGTTTTTTTTTTTATTTATTGCGAGTGGCATTGCAACAATTGGTAACCATCCTATCTCTTGCAAGAATATGTGTGGAAACTAGCTTCAAGAGCCTTTTCTGTGATGATCCTTACGGCCAGCGATAGTGGCAGATGGTGGAAGATGATCAGAGGAGGTGACGAAGGATGAAGAATAAGAAGAAGATGTAGGACCAACTGCGAAGGCAAATGAAGGCACCTGTAAAACCAGCAAGTGGCGACAACGATGAGGGAATTGCTGCACAACTGGGCTCCTGTTGAAACCCTAGGCCCAAGGAGGAAAAGGATGCATTAGAGGGTGCATGCATGCATTTTAAAGTTGAACCAACCAATCAGTTCAGTTAGACAAGTCGATTATTTTTTCTTTTGGTTTTATTTTTTTTATTTGATTTAGAGAACAGATTTAAGTCAAAAATATCAAAAAATATGTAAAAAAATTAAAATTCTAGCCTTATTTTGAGCATTTATTTGTTCGTGTTATTATTATTATTATTATTACTACTACTACTAAAAATTAAAAAAATAGTTTTTTTAGATGTTATTTTATTGCTTTGTGTATTTATTAGTAGTAGTAGATTTTTGATATTTAATATTTGGAATTTTAGAAATAAAAAAAATCATTAAAATTGTATAAAATGAAGAAAATTTTTTTAAAATTCTAAAAATAAAATTTAAGATGTTTTCTAAGGTTTTTAGGGTCAATAGGATTCCCCACTACTTCACATTGTCCAGAGCGGAGCCTGCAGGATTCCCGTTGACTCTCAAGCAAATAATCACGGTTAGGACCCAATTCATCGACGATTTGCCCTCAGACCTGCAAACTCCTCTCAAGCAAATGTCCCTCGTTTTACATAACTTTCTTCGGTACATGCAATCCGCTCAGTATACTAAGGACATGTGGTGTTTTAAGTGCGGCAAAAGAGGGCACATAAAGCTCGAGTGTCCGGAGAGGAGGAAGGGAGGTGCTAAAAACAAATAAGGTTCATCAACAACAGCGAATGTAGTTGAAGAAGGAGACTTTGGGAGTGATGACGGTGATATGCTCTTTATTTTATCAGGGTCGGATGAGTTCACAGATTCTTGAATTTTGGACTTTGCATGTTCCTATCATATGACACCCAATAAGGATTGGTTTACTACGTATAGACCGGTCAGTTCTGGTTCCGTTCTAATGGGGAATGATGCTGCGTGCAAAGTGATCGAGATAGAGAATATCAGAGTCGGGATATATGATGGTGTAGTGAGGACATTGTGTGATGTGAGGCATATATCAGAGTTGATGAAGAATCTAGTTTTGTTAGGCACCTTGGATTGTAACGATTTCAGTTACAAGTCCGAAGGGGGAGCAATAAAGGTGAGCAAGGAGGTCCTGACCATGATAAAGGGGAAGAGAGTGCCAATTAATATTCGCACACTACTGGGCACCACGTTTGTAGGTGGAGTTGCAACCGTAGAGTCTGAGTCTATAGTACTCTTCTGTGGCATATGTGTCTAGGGCATATGGGAGAGCTTGGAATACAAGAACGTCACAAGAGAAATCTTCTGAAGGGGGTAAAATCATGCAAATTGAAGTTTTGCAAGTACTGCATGTTTGGCAAGCAGAACTAGGTTTAATTCATGATAGTCATGCATAAGATGAAGGGAGTACTGGACTACATTCATTCATATGTTTGGGGACCGGTGAGAGTGGCATCATAAGAGGGACATGTGTGTTGACTTTTTGAGTCCGATCTTTGTTTTGATGCAGACAAAGTACCAACATATTATGTGTGTTTACCTATGTGAACAGGTTTAAATTTCAGTACACATAAGATTAAAGGACTTGGAAGTCAAAAGAAACTCCAAGATCATATGTATCTGGAGCAATCCATGAAGACACACGAGCAAGAAGATTGAAGACATTCATTTTTATTGTAATTTGCAATTGGTTTTTGGGTCTGTAATTATAATATGGTCTGTAATATTTGCATCGCATGCATGATAGGGATAAATGCTCAATGACCATAGATTCACCATTAGGTTCCAAAACCTTTCAAGGTAAAATGCCATAACTTATTCATATAGGGTTGAAAGTGTTTAAGGAACAAAACAGGGCTAGAAAATTAATTTTACAAAGACTTTGGTCGACGGACGCTAGATTTTTGGACTTAATTAAGAAGCCTAGGCCATAGAATGACCATAGGACCAATACTCTTGAACTTAAAAGACATATGCTTGTTCACATAAGGATGCTAAAGCACACGGGACCAAAGAGGACTAAAATTTTAAGCTTTTGGTTAGCCCGATCGACCGACCCCATCATGCACAAACTGGCTCGATCATCAAGACATGTCATAAGTCAACATGTTGACTTCGTTCGGTTGACCATACTAAATTGAACGCAATGTCTTAGGTCGATCGAACCATAAAGTGTTTGACTCCCCAAATACTTGGTATGTAGTTCAAGTTAGCTTTGGTTGACCGAACCTAGATGAGTAGCCGACCAGACCTTTGCCTTGGATGACCAAACCCATGAAGCGTTCATAAACACTTGATATGGTCGACCAAACTTGTAGTTCAAATTTGCCTCGGTTGACCGAACTTATAAAATGGTCGACTAAACCTTGTCCTTGGTCAATTGAACCTCTCGGGTTGGTCAATTTTTTGGCGCAAGTAAACGAGTTTATTTTCAACCAAACATGATTAAACTTTTTCCAAAATACCTCCTATATCCCCAACAATTATAATTTTAGAAATATCTATATATACTCCTTTATTTTTATAGATTAGAAAGAGATTAGCGAAATCATTAGCCAGAAATTCTCTGAAAATCTTTTTACTCATAATACTCATTTAGCTCATATTTTTTCAATCTTTTGAGGGATATTGTTCATTCTCCTTGTTCTTTGATTTGTAAAACTATTTCTTGAGGAGAAGTATTTGTTATACTCCTTTTTAGAAAACCAATTGCAACTTGCAAGGGAGTGTTAATCTCTTGATATTGTGCATATATTTCATACATATTTCTTGAAGTTTACAACTTTCTCATTGTGTGTTTTCTGAAATTGATTTATAGAGAGTAAGCTAGAGTGATTCCTGTTTTATTTTATGGATAAATATTATTAGGGAAAACCTCATTCTTGGCTTCTGAGTCTTGGCATTTTCATTTCCGAATTCATGGGCTTGCTTGAGTTATTTGCTAAATAGATATATTTGCAAGCTAGAATCCCTTATCTCAATTATGCTTAATACTTGATATACATTGTGTTGAGATATTTGCATAGAAGTTTGAGTTCTTTTGATTATTGCTATTTGATTATAATATTTTAAAATCAAAGGCATTATTCTCACATATATACAATATATGCACATTGGTTGGGAGTTGACATATAACTTGACCTTATCTCACTTAAGCATAAATCCTTATTATAAATAAGTGTATTGAGCATATTGTTGTACATAATCTGCTTGTACTAGAAGCATTACAGTTGTGCACAAATTATTTGATTATTTGTTGTATTCCCGATGGGTGGTCGGAAGAGGGAGACTAGCTCTGTAAATAGTCCTGAATTACTTAGACTCGGTTAGGTGAGCACCAAATTAGTTCAGACCCAGTTAGGAGAACTAGGTGCATCTGCCTGTAAGGTGTTGTAAACAATGTCACTACATCTGCAAGTGAGTAACTTAGTGGAATCCCCTTGTTTGTGAGCTTGAGGCGGGGACGTAGGCAGTATTGGCCGAACCCCGACAACATGTCTGTTGTTATTTATTACTCTGATTGATTTATATATTGAGTTTGCTTTATCTGTTTAAATATCTGCTCAGTAGAATATTTGTGATCTTGGGAAATACTTGGACAGACACTAGGTTGTGCATTACTACTACTGTTAATTTGACCTAGCAAGAAATTCCAATTTACCCACACTCTTGGAAATACACCAATTCCAACAATTGGTGTTAGAGACTCGTTACATAGACTTAAAAGTTTTTGTAAAAGATCATGATGACTCGAGTTGGTGTATCCTCATCTTGTGTGGAAAGGTTATCTACAAACTCTCCAATGTTTTATAGTGAAAATTTCACCAAATGGAAATTTAGAATGACTATATTATTAGTCGCGACGTCCTAGGAGCGCGTGTGCCCCAGGCAGCGAAATAAAGATCAATTTTAAATTTTCAAGGAAAAATAGGGAATGTCGGAGTTGCCACTAACCTTTTAGTGTGGTTAGAAGACATGATTACTACCCCGCTAGGGGTAGAATGGGTCTAAGTTACCAGAGTTAGGCTTGGGAGTTTGGTTACGCGAGGGGAAAGTACAAGCACCCCCTACGAGCCCATCCTTACGAACGGTACCTAATTAATTTGAAATTATCCCTAAGTTAATCTAAAAAGTCTTTACATTACTCCTTTTTATGAATTTATAAATACACATGAAAAATAAATAAATAAATAAATAAATAAATAAATATAATATATATATATATATACATATATTCCCTCAGAGCTTAAGGTACGTGATGCCTGAAGGCTCATACCCCTGCAATAAAATCATAGGGATAGAAAATCATGAAAATAATATAATATTATAAAATAATAAATACAATAATAAATAATACAAAATATAAATATACCATAGAAACAAAAATACTAAGAATATCTATTAGGGATATTAATAGCAAATGATAACAATGGTAACAATAATAGAGACATATTACTATAATAACAACCCTATACTAATAATATTACATTAATAATACAACCGGATACTATAATAGCATGTACATAATAATATCACAACACTACTACATAAATAATAATAATATAATAATTATATAACACACACTAACAACACATAATCACAATAACACTGCCCTGATGGTAATCTCATATTAACAATAATAACACATCAATAATATAATAGTAATGATACCATAATGATTCAGCATATAATAATAATAATAATAATAATAATAATAATAATAATAATAATAATAATAATAATAATAATAATAATAATAATAATAATAGCAATAAGATATGCACAAGACACACATATGTAAATACTTGATTAAGGAAACCAACCGAACTTAGGATTAAAATATGTAAACTAATGAAAAGGGCAAGAAAATGATTGAATATGGAAACGAGTTATCTCTAAAATTAATGCGTACCTATTCAATATGACTACCAAAATTAACACACAACCTTAACTATACAAATATTAAATATAAAGTGAGTACAATAATGACCAAAAACCCTAAGTACATAATTTATATGGAAGCAATTTCAACCCTAAAAGTACACAAAGATACTATGAAGTGATCAAAACCCTAATAAATATGAACATGACATAATCTAAACTCTAAAAAAAATACCTAAACCGTGATAATGTGAAATACTTAAAATCTTATTAAATATAAACATTAAATAATCAAGACCCTAACGATACTACTACATGATAATGAACCATAGTATATACAACACAAAATAATAAATCATAATATTATATAGATATGTACAATGACAAACCATAATAGATATGAATATGCATATATGATAACAAAACAATATGAAACAATGAGCCTTAATATGGAAACTAATAAAAATATTAAAATATGCTTAAATAATAACATAACATAATTACAACCCTAAATATTAATATGCCAAATATGAAATAAATATTAAATATGAACAATAATAATGACACTACATATGAACATTAATTATGGCAAAAACCCTAAATACTAATATTGAATATGATCCTAATGTGAACATTATGTATGACATACAATAACAAAAGCCCTAACTAGGTAAATATCAAACCACAACGCCCTTTAGTAAATAAGTACAATAATAACAACTATTCTAAATACATCAATATTAAACATGTAATAATAACAAAAGCGATCCTAAATATGACAATTGAACATTAAAATAATTATAATAATAAAAACCTAAAACATGAATAATAGACATATGGCCATGTATTATAACATTAAGGATCCTACAATAATAATAATTCAATGAATACAAAAGGTTAAACTTTAAATATTAAGACAAAATCCAACTATAAAAATTTCACAACAATAATAATAAAACAATCAACCTATAGAACAAATACAACAAAAAAAATTTACCATGAATATTAAATATTAAAATAAATATAAAAACCCTATAAAACGAATGGTACTCATTTAATATATATAATAACAACAACCTAAGCATGCCACCGTGGGGGTTGCCGGGACCTGAGGGGCTGCAAAGTCTGCCGGAGTTGAAGGCTGTTCTGGTGTTGGAGCTGGCAGGAACTGAGACAGGGTGACTGGCCAGGTGATGGAGTGGGTCTTCGAGGCTGGATTGCTAGAGCGGGCGGGAGCAGAGCTTCAATCTGTGCTGTGAATGGCCGGAGAGAATGTCGGAGATGATGGCAGGGTTCTGACGGAGGCTGGAACAGAGGACTCCCGGTGGTGTAGCTTGCTGAGGGAATGACGCACGGGGCAGAGGAGTTGCAGAGGGGTCTCGTGTGGCTCGTGGCTGTTCGGAGGTTGCTGCTGGTGGCTGGACGGCTGCGGGAGTTGCAGAGTGGAGGGGCTGCGGTGGCTGTGGAGGTTCGGGCGTGGAGCAGAGGAGAAGAAGATGGCTGCTGTAGGGTGGTAATGGAACAGAGGAATCAGATGAAAGAGATCGAGAGGATGGAAGAAGGAGAAGAAGAAGAAAAGAAACAACTTTTTTTTTTCTTTTTTCTGGGCTTTGGTTTCTCTGTCCGCCTGTGCGCTGCCCCTCGGCTGTTTTGTGCTGCCTCCCTCTTGGCTCCGTGCCTCATTGACCTTATATAAAAAAAAATTGAAAACCCTAAAACAAAACTTCCTTTTTTTTGATTTTTTTTCTTTTTCTTTTTTTTTTATGCTTTTATTCTTATGGTAAAAATAAAAAAGGAAATAGTAATAATAATAATTATCATAATAATATTAGTATCAATAAGGTAATAATAATAATAATACTACTACTAATAGTAAATAATAATAAATAATTATAGTAAAAATAAAAATTAAGATACTATTGGTAAAATAATAATAATAATAATATTAATAAAAATAAAGTAATAATACTAATATTAAAAGTAATAAATAATAATAATCATAATAATGATAACATTACTAAAAATAGTAAAAATAATAATAGCCAAAATAAGATACTAATGCTAATAATAATAATAATAATAATAATAATAATAATAATAATAATAATAATAATAATAATAATAATAATAATAATAATAATAATAATAATAATAATAACAATAATAGTAGAAGGTAAAAAATAATAGTAATAATAATCCAGAATAATTATAATAAATTAATAATAATAATAAATAATAAAATTAATTATAAGAAAGTAATAATAACGATAATAAAAATAATAATAATAAAAAAAAAAATAATAATAAAATAATAAAAGGGAACCCCTTGTTCTATTTGGCTAGGGCAAAAATAGGGTGTCTACAGCTGCTCTTCTTTGTAGGCTTAGTTGCTTCAATGTAACGGTAGGAACTCTCCTACGTTTTTTGGTAGCAACAAGCCTGCAAAGATAAAAGACACCTATTTTAGCCAAACCATTCAACTCTCTTTGGCTTTTCAGGTTAATCAAGAGTTGTTTATTTCTACCAACCAGAGACAATCTGCACTGAATGTAAAAATCCAGGTTGAGGTACATAGGGATGGCTTGCTGCGAATGTAAGAATCCGAACCATAGGGATACGATGATCCAGCCATGGGGCACAATGATGGCTTGCTTCAAATGTAAGAATCCGAGCCGTAGGGACACGATGATCCAGCCATGGGACACAATGATGGCTTGCTTCGAATGTAAGAATCTGAGCCGTAGGGACACGATGATCCAGCCATGGGACACAATGATGGCTTGCTTCGAATGTAAGAATTCGAGCCGTAGGGAGACAATGATCCAGTCATGGGACACAATCATAGCTTGCTTTGAATGTAACAATCCGAGTCGTAGGGACATGATGATCCAGCCTTGGGATACAATGATGGCTTGCTTCGAATGTAAGAATCCGAGCCGTAGGGACACGATGATCCAGCCATGGGACACAATGATGGCTTGCTTCGAATGTAAGAATTCGAGCCGTAGGGATACAATGATCAAGTCATGGGACACAATGATGACTTGCTTCGAATGTGAGAATCCGAGCCGTAGGGACACAATGATCCAGCCATGGGACACAATGATGGCTTGCTTCGAATGTAAGAATCCGAGCCGTAGAGACACGATGATCCAGCCATGGGACACAATGATGGCTTTCTTCGAATGTAAGAATCTGAGCCGTAGGGACACGATGATCCAGCCATGGGACACAATGATGGCTTGCTTTGAATGTAAGAATCCGAGCCATAGGGAGACAATGATCCAGCTATGGGACACAATGATGGCTTGCTTCGAATGTAAGAATCCGAGCCGTAGGGACACGATGATCTAGCCATGGGACATAATGATGGCTTGCTTCGAATGTAAGAATCCTAGCCATAGGGAGACAATGATCCAGCCATGGGACACAATGATGGCTTGCTTCGAATGTAAGAATCTGAGCCGTAGGGACACGATGATCCAGCCATGGGACATAATGATGGCTTGTTTCGAATGTAAGAATCCAAGCCGTAGGGACATGATGATCCAGCCATGGGACACAATGATGGCTTGCTTCGAATGTAAAAATCCGAGCTGTAGGGATACGATGATCCAGCCATATGACACAATGATGACTTGCTTCAAATGTAAGAATCCGAGCCGTAGGGATACGATGATCCAGCCATTTCAACCAGTAACAAGGTGTGAAAGCAAAGTTTGGAAAGTTGTTACTCTATTTGGAAAATGCTCTTGGGGTAAAGTCTGAATGTCAATGAATGAATCCCCTTGTCTTTGGGATCTGTTGCCCCAGTTTCAAAATAAATCAATGTGTGTCTAGGGTCAACTTGCCTCAGTTTTTCAAGTAAATCAATGTGTGCTTGGGGTCAGCTACCCCAGCTCAGAATTAAACACAACTGAAATCTCTCTATCAAGGATGTCAAATAATCATTCGATAGCTCAAGACAAGTGTGAAGGGTGCTCTATTATTGCTTATGATGCTAGAATGCAATGATATGTTACTATATGTATGCATATGGCTAACTTATAATGCAGTGATATGTTGCTATTGATATGCATGTTACTAACTTATGATTATATGTATGCATTTTTTATATATATATTTTTTATTTTTTTGTGTAATGCATGAAGCGCACAATGGTGATGCATAAGATGTATGGAAACACGTGAAATGCATGACAATGTATGAGATGCATGGTAATACAACATGAGATGTGTGGTAATGTGTGAAATATAAGGCAATGCATAAAATGTATGGAAATACATGAAATGTAGGTACTGCATGCAATGGATGATAATGCATGAAATGCAGATAATGCATGAAATGCATGGTAATGCATGAGATGTATGGTAATGCATGAAATGCATGACAATGCATGAAATTTAGGTGATGCATAAATTACATGGCAATGCATGAGATGTATGGTAATGCATGGAATGCATGACAATATATGAAATTTAGGTAATGCATGAAATGTATGACAATGCATGAAATTTGGGGTAATGCATGACAATGCATGAATCTTTCTCCCAATGCGCTTGTGATCAATGACCTCATCTTTGGTCTCCACATGAAACTCGCCATATTTGAATGGATTTGTAACTAATCTTGGCTTAATCTTCTTTATTCATCCAGTCATGAAAGTGATTGACTCAGCTCAAATAAAAATCACAAAATCTGCCCCAGTTGAATGGACCTACAGCTGATCTTGACTTTGATTTCATATTCCAATCTGATAAGAAGGTGCTTGAATGGGACCTACTGAGAGTCAACTCGAAATTTGCCCCGGTTAAATTCATCTGCCACCGATCTTGACTCTATTGTTGGATTCTCTTTGAAACTTGACATAACATTTGCCCTAGTTAGGCTGCTCTTTCTCCACAGGTATCTTGTTGTAGAAACTACTAGGGATTTTGAAACCTTTTGACTATCTATCCTCTTTTAACATTCTGAAGAGTAAGAAGGTTTCCTTTTTTTTTTTTAAAGGAACAATGAATGATTATGCAACTATGACATCAACTTGCTAAATCAAAAGACCATCCGCACAAAATAAATGTTTTACTATGTTTCAATGCTATCATAGGGAAAAATTCATACCAGTATTCAAAAGTCGTGTAACGTTGATTCCCAGCCTAGACGACTGTCATTCTCTTCAACTGCCCCAGTTCCATCAACCCATGCTTTGATCTCAAGATGGTCTTTAAGACTCGGGACGAAATGTAGGCTTAAGGATGTAGGATTTCAGAATAAAAGGGAAACTAAGGCTCAAAAATACCACCCCAAATAATGTTTTATGCTAGTAGTTCGAGTTGAGGCGTTTTTGCAAGATGTTGACCGAACTTGTTATTTAAACAAGCTGCCTACGTACCTTTTCAGGATCAGGTCATTACGTAGTTCAGACTCAGTATTGAGTCTGACAAATCATTAGAGACAACAATATATACTAATCAGGTTAGGACTTTCATTTGGACCATAATGTAGGCTAAGGATATGGGTTAAAGAAGAAAGGAATTACATAAGGCTCAAAATCATCAATTTCATCAAGGGTAATTTGGTCAAAGATCACATATGTAGTAAGTCCCTTATTCTCTTTCTTCTTCCTCTTGCTTTTCTTTTTTTTTTTCTTTCCCTTTTAATCTTCTTTTCCTTCTTTTACTGCAACTATTACTTTTTCTTTTATAAAGGAATCTTGACTTCATTTTCATTTGAACTTTAATTGGGACCAATTTTTAAAAATTGTCCCAGTGTGGGGTGTGATCCTTTGACGGGTTAATCAAGAAATGAATTTTTCAGGCTCAAAAATGGTTTGCAAGGGATTTTCTTCTTTGACTTTCTTTTGGGTAGCAGAACAATGGCCTACCATCCTTTTGGTAATGACTATTGTCTCAAATGATTTTCCAAACGCTAAGGGACCCAAACCCAGGTTGGATTTTTGGTGATCTGACTTTTAAGAAAAAGCTGGTTTAACATTCAGGTTCAATTTGGTTAACAAATGGTAAATCATTGTTTGGGTTCTTTTTAGGGGTAACTGGTCAGCCAAAGAGGACCATCCATCATTTGATCAAAACATGAGTGATTAATTGATAGGAAATTATCAAAACAGCGCAGCCACTTCATTGAATTCCTTGGAAAGTAAAAAAAACTTCTTCACAACGTCTGAATTCAATGATTGTTTCATCCTTTAACATCTCTTTCTAGCTTATGAACACTGGCAATATTACTTTCCCTATTCTCGCATGAAACATAAGAAAACAATACTTGGCAACTGAACTCATGATGCAAGTAAGATAACTAAATGCATAATTCATTTTATTGAATATAGGAAATCTTCCGAGACACAGGCATCCATGGATCACAAAATGCAAATAACAATGGGGAAAACAAAAGAACATCAACTGAAAAGGATTAGATAGTCAAAAAGCTCAGTACTCCAACACTTTAGCCTTGGTGGATAACGACTGAAACCATTTATTTGGAAACCTCCTGGATATGTTAACCACTTCCTTCCTCGTGTTTAGGCAAAGGATTCCCCTGGACTCCCGGTTGCTTGTCGTCGAATGCTAACCATCCAGCATCTCTTAATGATTACAGCTTATGCTTGAAGGCCCAACATCTGTCAATAGTATGGCCGGGAGAGTTAGCATGGTACTCACAACGAACCCCAGGATCATACCACTGTGGAGGAGGGTTCGCAACGGGCGTCCCAGGGATTGCAGATACCATCCTCCTTTCCTGCAGCTGAGGAAATAATTCGGCATATGTCATGGGAATGGGGTCCACCCTTCGGAAGTTTCTAGTCACATTCCTGTCTTGTGCTTGCTGATTTGGCGGGGTGAACGTAGGACTAGAGCGAACAATCTGGGGCCTTGTGCCTGTATGCGCCGTTTGATTTACCATGGGCTCAAAACCAAAGTTTCTCTTGGGCCATTGGTTCCCACCTCTGGTGTACTGATTCTTCCAATTAAATTGTCCCTGTATCATTTATGCCTCTTCCTCCTTCTTCCTATTAGTCCACCTTTTGCCTAAACCAGTTTCCAAGCCATTATCTTTGACTAGGCCTGCCTTGATATCGCCTTCAATTCTTCCTCCCGCAGCCACAATATCAATAAAATCATGGGGAGTTGCTCCCCGAAGGTGCATGTGGTAGGAGTCTTTTAATGTGCTCACGAACAAGGAGATGGCCTCTCGGTCACTCACCGGAGGGTCCACTTGGATCGACATATCCCTCCACCTATAAGCATATTCTCTGAATGTTTCGGTGGATTTCTTCTCCATCTCTTGTAGAGTCATTCGATCAGGCGCCATTTCCGTCACATGGCGGTAGTGAGTAACAAAGGCGTTGGTCAAGTCCTTCCAAGTGCGGATCCAAGCCTTATCTTGCTGAATGTACCAACAGATGGCAGACCCGATCAAACTACTTTGAAAGCAATGCATCATTAGTTTTTCATCGTTTGAGTACGCGGCCATTGCTTGGCAGTACATCACTAAATGTGTTCGAGGGCACCGGGTCCTGTCAAACTTTTCAAAGTCTGGCATTTTGAACTTTGGCGGCAGGGTGATTTTAGGCACCAAGCAAAGGTCATTTGGATTAACTGAATCGAAAGTATTAGAACCTTCCATTGCTTTTAAGCACTCTTCTAATACGTCACAGCGACGCTCAGTCTCAGATTTGTTGATCCCCATATCAGAAGGTACTAATGGAGGAGTTCCTACTACTGGGAACCCCTGTGCTGGCATAGCAGGAATGAAAGGAGGCATATTTGGCGGTGGACCCCCCATGACACCAGGCGGTGGAATTGATGTTTGTCCATGATCTGGGGTGAACCCTGGGGGATGAGCGGGGTCCACATCTACTTCGAGATCAACATGCACTGCCTTTCCCTTGTTCATCAGTAACTCCAGAACCTTACTTATCTTGTCATTTATCTCTTCTTGTCCTTGTTCTAGACCCAGGACTCTATTTTCCAATTGTTCACTCATTTCTCTTGCTCTTCGCCTGGTATTGTACTGATGCGTGGTGGTCTCAATTATTGCTTTATATTACTCAAATGACCTCTTTGAATTGAAAACCAACAATTTCCTCTTTAGAATCATGAATGCACAATTATGTACTGCATGAGTGAATGTGTTTTGATGCATGATTAGGGTATGCAATAGGTGTTTATGCGTGGATGCAACTAGTACGCTTATATATACAAACAAAGATATGAGTGTGCATGCAACCTATCGTGCATGACTATGTATGAAATGAAGTGCATGCATACGATGTAACCTAAATGACAACTTAGCCAGTATTCTAGAAAATTCCACTAATGAAACATTTCAAAGATTAAAACGACCATTGATGGGTGATGATTTCAAATCAATTTGTTCGCTCAACCATTCCTTTCTTTGATGATGGTCAATGTACCTTAGACCCCATGAAGGGTCAAATTATGGTATGAGTTTGGGGTTGGCCCAGGCTAGTCAACCCGTGGGATTCATTCAATATGGACTTGTGGACTTTTAGTATGCACTTGGGCCTCAAGTATTTTAAAATATAGGCTTCGAGCTATTTCATGATGGGTTAAGGCCCTAGTTGAAAAGGAATTGGGCTTGGATTATTTGAAAAATATTGACCCGAATTTTTAGGTAATAGGGCCGAAGCCCATTTTTGAAATTTGGGTTTGACCCCTTTTGAAAATCAGGCCTGGGCCGAGTTTTTACTTAGG
The DNA here is from genome assembly GCF_029873635.1 of Malania oleifera. Classification (NCBI taxonomy): domain Eukaryota; kingdom Viridiplantae; phylum Streptophyta; class Magnoliopsida; order Santalales; family Ximeniaceae; genus Malania; species Malania oleifera. The sequence goes on along the minus strand of NC_080418.1, from coordinate 123,567,991 downwards.
AAAAGGTCGGGCCCAAGTTTGTTTTTAAAGAATCAGACCCGAGTTTATTTGAGAAGGGGTTGGGTCGACCCCTATTTTAAAATGTTTGGGCCAAGTGCTTCATTTTTGAAAAGATGGGTCATTGTCTCATTATTGGGCTTTTTCAGAATACTGGCTAAGTAGTATGTATATCTAAAGTGGATGCAAAATGAATGATATAATACAAAGTATCTCACAACATATATACAACATACTATACGTGGAGTAGGATATGGCTCCTGTCCCAACCCAAGGTAGGTATATATATACAGGGTTCGTCATGGCATTACCCTAGTTAAAGGAAAACTATGGACAAGTACATGTGGGTAGGCTCTAATCCCTATTGACAAAAAGGTCCCTAGTTTGAAATTTCATCCTCCCCCATAGGGGTCCGGACAAAACTCGCACTGAGCGGGGTGGTTCGCGGGTCCCATCAAGCTTAAGCTACGAAGGGACAAACGTTATTACACCCATATCTAATCTTAGCAGGTAAAGCCCGGGTATAGAACGTGAGAGTGTGTGAATTTAAATTTAACCTAATCCCGCTATCCCCACATTTATTCACATGCAATAAACAATATGGAAACAAGATATCTACAATTAATATATATATATATATATATATATATATATATATATTCAAAAGATAAGGAAACACAATATATGCAATTAATATGTTTATTCAAAAAATTTGGAAACAAAAAATAAGGAAACAAAATATTTATGATAAGTATACAAAATATCTATAATTAATATGCTTATTCAAAATATCTACAATTAATATGCTTATTCAGAATATTTGGAAACAAAATATCTACAATTAATATTCAAAAAAATTAGGAAAGAAAATATTTTTAATTAATTAAGGTTATTTACAAATTATGGAAGTAAAATATTTACAATTAATCAAAGTTATTTACAAATTACAATATTCACAAAATATGGAGTAATTAAAAAATTTATTAAATTTAAACTTGGGATAATTTCTAATTAATTAATGGTTTGACTCTCCAATGTCCCCAGTGGAGTCGCCAAGCTGTCGCGACGTCCCGGGAGCGCGTGTGCCCCGGGCAGCGAAATAAAGATCAATTTTAAATTTTCAAGGAAAAATAGGGAATGTCGGAGTCATCACTAACCTTTTAGTTTGGTTAGAATACATGATTACTACCCCGTTAGGGGTAAAATGAGTCTAAGTAACCAGAGTTAGGCTCGAGAGTTCGGTTACACGAGGGGAAGGTACAACCACCCCCTACGCGCCCATTCTTACGAACGGTACCTAATTAATTTCAAATTATCCCTAAGTTAATCTAATAAGTCTTTACATTACTCCTTTTTATGAATTTATAAATACACATGAAAAATAAATAAATAAATGAATAAATATAATATATATACATATATTCCCTCAGAGCTTAAGGTATGTGTTGCCCGAAGGCTCATATCCCCGTAATAAAATCATAGGGATAGAAAATCATGAAAATAATATAATATTATAAAATAATAAATACAATAATAAATAATACAAAATATAAATATACCATAGAAACAAAAATACTAAGATAATCTACTAGGGATATTAATAGCAAATGATAACAATGGTAACAATAATAGAGACATATTACTATAATAACAACCCTATACTAATAATATTACATTAATAATACAATCGGATACTATAATAGCATGTACATAATAATATCACAACACTACTACATAAATAATAATATTATAATAATTATAAAACACGCACTAACAACACATAATCACAATAACACTGCCCTGATGGTAATCTCATATTAACAATAATAACACATCAATAATATAATAGTAATGATACCATAATGATTCAGCACATAATAATAATAATAATAATAATAATAATAATAATAATAATAATAATAAGATATGCACAAGACACACATATGTAAATACTTGATTAAGGAAACCAACCGAACTTAGGATTAAAATATGTAAACTAATGAAAAGGGCAAGAAAATGATTGAATTTATGGAATCGAGTTATCTTTAAAATTAATGCGTACCTACTCAATATGACTACCAAAATTAACACACAACCTTAACTATACAAATATTAAATATAAAGTGAGTACAATAATGACCAAAAACCCTAAGTACATAATTTATATGGAAGCAATTTCAACCCTAAAAGTACACAAAGATACTATGAAGTGATCAAAACCCTAATAAATATGAACATGACATAATCCAAACTCTAAAAAAAAATACCTAAACCATGATAATATGAAATACTTAAAATCCTATTAAATATAAATATTAAATAATCAAGACCCTAACGATGCTACTACATGATAATGAACCATAGTATATACAACACAAAATAATAAATCATAATATTATATAGATATGTACAATGACAAACCATAATAGATATGAATATGCACATATGATAACAAAACAATATGAAACAATGAGCCTTACTATGGAAACTAATAAAAATATTAAAATATGCTTAAATAATAACATAACATAATTACAACCCTAAATATTAATATGCCAAATATGAAATAAATATTAAATATGAACAATAATAATGACACTACATATGAACATTAATTATGGCAAAAACCCTAAATACTAATATTGAATATGATCCTAATGTGAACATTATGTATGGCATACAATAACAAAAGCCCTAACTAGGTAAATATCAAACCACAACGCCCTTTAGTAAATAAGTACAATAATAACAACTATTCTAAATACATCAATATTAAACATGTAATAATAACAAAAGCGATCCTAAATATGACAATTGAACAATAAAATAATTATAATAATAAAAACCTAAAACATGAATAATAGACATATGGCCATGTATTATAACATTAAGGATCCTACAATAATAATAATTCAATGAATACAAAAGGTTAAACTTTAAATATTAAGACAAAATCCAACTATAAAAATTTCACAACAATAATAATAAAACAATCAAACTATAGAACAAATACAACAAAAAAAATTTACCATGAATATTAAATATTAAAATAAATATAAAAACCCTATAAAACGAATGGTACTCATTTAATATATATAATAAATACAACCTAAGCATGCCACCGTGGGGGTTGCCGGGACCTGAGGGGCTGCAAAGTCTGCCGGAGTTGAAGGCTGTTCTGGTGTTGGAGCTGGCAGGAACTGAGATAAGGTGACTGGCCAGGTGATGGAGTGGGTCTTCGAGGCTGGATTGCTGGAGCGGGCGGGAGCAGAGCTTCAATCTGTGCTGTGAATTGCCGGAGAGAACGTCGGAGATGATGGCAAGGTTCTGACGGAGGCTGGAACAGAGGTCTCTCGGTGGTGTAGCTTGCTGAGGGAATGACGCACGGGGCAGAGGAGTTGCAGAGGGGTCTCGTGTGGCTCGTGGCTGTCCGGAGGTTGCTGCTGGTGGCTGGATGGCTGCAGGAGTTGCAGAGTGGAGGGGCTGCGGTGGCTGTGGAGGTTCGGGCGTGGAGCAGAGGAGAAGAAGATGGCTGCTGTAAGGTGGTAATGGAACAGAGGAATCAAATGAAAGAGACCGAGAGGATGGAAGAAGGAGAAGAAGAAGAAAAGAAACAACTTTTCTTTTTCTGGGCTTTGGTTTCTCTGTCCGCCTGTGCGCTGGCCCTCGGCTGTTTTGCGCTGCCTCCCTCTTGGCTCCGTGCCTCATTGCCCTTATATAAAAAAAAAATTGAAAACCTTAAAACAAAACTTCCCTTTTTTTTGATTTTTTTTCTTTTCCTCTTTTTTTTTTTATGCTTTTATTCTTATGGTAAAAATAAAGAAGGAAATAATAATAATAATAATAATTATCATAATAATATTAGTATCAATAAGGTAATAATAATAATAATACTACTACTAATAGTAAATAATAATAAATAATTATAGTAAAAATAAAAATTAAGATACTATTGGTAAAATAATAATAATAATAATATTAATAAAAATAAAGTAATAATACTAATATTAAAAGTAATAAATAATAATAATAATCATAATAACGATAACATTACTAAAAATAATAAAAATAATAATAGCCAAAATAAGATACTAATGCTAATAATAATAAAATAATAATAATAATAATAATAATAATAATAATAGAAGGTAAAAAATAATAGTAATAATAATCCAGAATAATTATAATAAATTAATAATAATAATAAATAATAAAATTAATTATAAGAAAGTAATAATAACGATAATAAAAATAATAATAAAAAAAAAAAATAATAAAATAATAAAAGGGAACCCCTTGTTCTATTTGGTTAGGGCAAAAATAGGGTGTCTACATTATTAAAGCATTAAATTGGAGGGTTTGGAAAGTTATTACTCAGGGAAATGTTGTGCCTATGAAAACCGTTGATTTTGTTGAAGTTCCCAAATTAGAAAATGAGTCGAATGAGAATGACATAAATTTAATGCAAATAAATTTTGATGCCATGAACACTTTATTGTATGCTTTAGATACTAACATGTGATACCCTGTGGAAGAAAGACTTGAAAAAAAAAAAAAAAAAATTGATGTTACTACCCGTATCAATAAGATATACCTTTCTTTTCGAAGGTCTTCCCATAAAAACTCCATGGTTAAGCGTGCTTGGCTTGGAGTAATCTTAGGATGGGTTACCTTCTGGGAAGTTTTTTCAGGAAGTGTGTTAGTGAAGAAAAAACACACTGAAAAGGACACGTGTTAGTCTGTGGGGCATCTCATTAGTTCGATAAGGCTTGCCCCCCCTATTATCTGGTCTAGGTGGAGGAAGAGAGACACAGTACTCCCTGTCAGACCCAGGTTGGGGCATTACAAACATCCTTCATGAAGTCATAGCATGTTAGAATGCTAAAGAAATGTGGGAGGAACTCGAAAAGTGGTATGGTGAAATTAAGCAAGAAAAATCTATCACTCCTAGCGAGTCAAGTTCAAAGGATAATGAAGGAGAAAATCAATGCTTTGTTGCCTTAACCGATGAAGAAGTAAATTTGTCTCCTTCTATCTCATTAAATGATTCATGCAATGACTCATGCGATAAATCTTGTGATACATCTGATACTGAATCATGTGATAGTTCTGGTAGTGAAAGCATATGAGGAACTCAAACAAGAATATATGAAAACTTATAAGTCTCTTGTTAAAGCATTTAAACGCTATACTGTTTTGAAAAACAAGAATGAGGCATCATTAAAAAAACTTGAATAAAAAATTTTTGTTGAAAAGGAAAATGATTTGAAGATAAAAAGTTTAGTAAGCAAGAATGAAAAATTGGAAAAGGAGCTGAATGTCGTATGATCCCAAATCTCTAGTGATTATAAAAAGGATCTTCTTATTTCTGAATTTGAATGTAAAGCAAACACAATGTCCAAAGAATTCACAAAACTACAAAGTGTTTGCAAGGGCTTATAGGATTCAAAAACTCAAGACCTAGAAAGAAAAATTGAGGACCAAACTAAGATAATCCATATGTTTACTAAGGGCAAAGAAAACATAGACAAGATTCTTGGTTTACAAAAGATGACCTTAGATAAAGAAGGTATAGGTTTTAATGGGATTAAAAATAGGAAAAAAAAGAACCTATACATTGGGTACTTTGTAAGAGCATCAAAACACTATGCTAGTACCTCATCCAGTTCGTATACTCTCACAACCTGCATCTTGTGTAAAAAGAAGGGGCACATAAAGTTTGATTGCCTGTTTAAAAGGAAATGTGTGAACCCAAACAGTTCTGGAGAGACAAAGTATCACCTGGTCCTAACCTGTAAAGACCCATAAAATATTCATATTCAAATATTAAAGAGAGAGGAAAATAGATACAGAAACAGAAGGAGGGCGTAGACTTCGTCGATGAATGCGGAGTGTTCGTCGATGACATTGTATTTTGGAGAATAAAATTAATTCAAGAAATTACAAGGACTCGTCGACGAATACAAGGATTCGTCGACAAGTTGTTAAGAAATTTCGTCCACGAACACAGGGTTTCGTCGACGAGAAAATACCGAGAGGGGTTCTGAGGCAGCCTGAATTTCGTCGACGAATACAGGGCCTCGTCGATGAAATTTGTGAAGGACTCGTCGATGAATACAGGGTCTCGTCGACGAATTCCCCTGTTCTATAAATAGTTGAAATTCGGGATTTTTATCATTTTCCTCCGAGCTCTCTCTCTCCTCTCTCTCCCTACAACTTTCTCTCCCATCTCTCTTCATTTTTGGCCCCACCAGTCGCCGGATCGACGATCCGAGGCTACCACGACGCTCCTGGTGGAATTCCCTACAAGTTTACTGGAGCGGATCGTTGAGAAAACGAAGTTGGATTTTATCCTAAATTCTGGATAAGGTCTTTTATTGAGTTTTTGAGTTCCTGACAGTTATAGAAAATGATGTAGACTAGGAAATACTGTTGTTTTGTTCTAGGGGATTGCGTTTTTAGGATGTCAGGTTAGGAATCCTGTGGGTATACAGCCAGATTTTTATAGGGGCTTTTCAAAGTTGAGATAAGGGAAATATGCTATGCTAGGAGTTTTTATAGAATTAATAGAGATTTTATAAACATATTTTCATACCAGTTTATTATATAGCTTTTATAGGAAATGAGCATAAATGTTTGTGTGGCCTACGTAGACTTTCATGTAAAGAATGAATTTATACAGTTGTTATGAAACATCATACTATGCTAGATACAAAGATATAGATAATATATATATTTGATATAGTTTTCCAGAATATGAGATTATACAGATATAGATTTATATTCACAAAGAAATGTACATGCATATACAGATTCTATATGGATGGCTTCACGAAACAGTTGTCGCAACGTCCCGGGAGCGCGTGTGCCCCGGGTGGCGAAATTAAAATCATTTTTAAATTTCAAGGAAAAATGAGGAATGTCGGAGTTGCCACTAACTTTTTAGTGTGGTTAGAACACATGATTACTACCCCGTTAGGGGTAGAGTGCGCTACGTTACCAGAACTGGGGTCGGGAGTTCGGTTACGCAAGGGGAAGGTACGAGCACCCCCTACGCACCCGTTCTTACGAACGGTACCTAATTAATTTAGAATTATCCCTAAGTTAATTTAAAAAGTCTTTAAATTACTCATTTTATGAATTTATAAATACACATCGAAAATAAATAAATAATTAAATAAATATAATATATACATATATATTCCCTTAGAGCTTAAAGGTACGTGAAACCCGAAGGTTCATACCCCCGCAATAAAATCATAGGGAATAAAAATCAAGAAAATATTTTAATAAAAATAAATATTCTAGTACATATAAGGCCAAATAACAAAAAATATTAACAATAGTAATAATAATAATAATAATAATAATAATAATAATAATAATAATAATAATAGTGATAATAATTAATACCATATTGATAGCAATACTAAAAATGATAATAATAATAATAATAATAAATATTAATAGTAATAATAATGATAATAGTAGTATTAGCAGTAATAGTAAGTAATACAATAATAATAATAGTAATAGTAATAATAATAATAATATTAAAATAGTAATAAAGATAATATGCATATTTTAACTAAAAGACACTTACCTTAATATGAACACACAATCACTGATATTATAAATACATATAGAAACAATATTATTAAAACTAAGGAAACAATCTACTCATCAAATTATGGAAACCAAGTAGCCCTAAGATTAATCTGTAAATATACAATAATATATATGGAAAATAAATCAACCCTAAAATTAATGTACAAAATGTAAAATAATAAATATGGAAATAATTGAAATTATGGAGACAAATCGACCTGAAAATTAGCATGTAAATATACAATAATAAATATGGAAAACAATTAATGAAATTATGGTAACAAAATCAACCCTAACATTAATATGCATAACAACAATGATAATACAAATAAATCAGAATATGATATACAATGTTAAAAAATATATAACAGTAATGCAATAATTTTAAATATGCAATAATATACAATATCAATAAACACAAATATATAATAAGGATAAAGCATTAAACGATTAAACATTAATATGGACATCCTGAATAAATATACGAATAAAAATAATTATATTGTCATATAAACTCCATAAATACATATACAAATAATAAAAATAGATATGATGAAATATACCATAATATTAAAAATGCCCTAGACAATAACAATGAACATGTAACAATGGTAAAAAAAAAAAATACAACAAAATTAAATGTCCTAAATTAATATACAAACGATAAAAAATGAAGGAATAACAATGATGACATACACAACAATATTAAACCATCTTAAATAAACATACGAACAAAAATATTAAACAACCTTAAACCACCCTAACCAATATACAAACAAATAAATAACCATAATAAAATACTAAATCACCCTAAACAATATACAAACAATAGAAAAAATGCATATATAACAATGATGAAATATTAACAATGATAATATTACTAATATTAATATATTAATATACAACTAGTATACTGGTATATATAATAATATACTAACCATACTATATTATTCCTAAACACAA